>NC_045778.1:59763990-60076073 GCF_008692025.1 Phocoena sinus | reverse complement strand
CTCTTGGCCCCCAAGGTTGCCCTCTGCACGGTCTCCACTCCACTAAGTCATCTTTAGAAGTATGCCTCTGCTAGGGGGAGGGCCTGGGTGAATTTGACATCTTCAAACCACATCTCGCTCCCCTGGAATCTCTGGCTAACTGAGGCTCAGAAGCTCCTTGTCCATCCCCTGGGGACTTGGCCACGGGCGATTGGTCCCCAGCCCCTTTATCCGCATGGGAAACAAGAGAACCATCAGTGGAGGCCATTCTGGGGGTTCTGAAGGGCTTCAGGGCTCAGGCTGTGGGGTCCCCTCCCCCCATGGATGTGGAGAAGACAGACTCTGACCAGACTTGGCGAGGACCAGAGAGGGTGAGGGTGGCCAAATACCTGAAGTGATGACTGATTCATTTTTTTTTTTTTTTTGCGGTACGCGGGCCTCTCACTGTTGTGGCCTCTCCCGTTGCGGAGCACAGGCTCCGGACGCGCAGGCTCAGCGGTCATGGCTCACGGGCCCAGCCGCTCCGCGGCACATGAGATCTTCCCGGACCGGGGCACGAACCCGTGTCCCCTGCATCGACAGGCGGACTCCCAACCACTGGGCCACCAGGGAAGCCCATGACTGATTCTTTGTTTGCAATTCATGTATGTATTTGAAAAGGAAGTCGCCATTTACAAGTTTATAGCCTCTTTCTGAAAGTAAAGAATTCGGGCATCGTAGGGAGAAAAAAAATGGCTAGAGAGGATTTTAGTCCAGACTCTTTAGCTGCAGGTGACAGGAACACAACGCAAGTAGCTTAAGCCCAAACAGGCAGTTCAGGTAAGGATGTTGGGGGCCCCACGGGAGCCGGGACAGCGCTGGGGTCTCGGATGGGAATTGAGGGCTCACTGCTGCCAGGAGTCCCTCTGTTCCATCTCCATCACGGAGTCCAAGAAAGCCCTCCGGGAGTCGGTGGGTAGGGTTCTTCCTCTCACGCTTCTCCTCTGGCGGGAACCTGCCTGCTGGCGTCTGTTGCCTAGGCTTTGAAAATAGAATTTTAAAAAGAGAAGTTTTTGAGTCGTAATCTACTGGCCCCAGAGGGTAGTGTTTTGTAACCTAATCATCTTCTCTTTTTCTTAAAAAAAAAAAAGTGCTACTGCTAATTCGTAGAAATGATGACTGGTTTCCTAGAAAAGCCAGAGAAGCCTTTTCTCGTGGTTTCCTCTCTCTTTCCTTTTCCAGTCCCTCAAAATATAGTACTGTGTTGTGTCTCATAATACTGCGGCTGTTTTTAGGCCCTTATGAGAGTTCTACAGGCAGGTGCATTTCATTCTCACAAGTGGAAAGAAGTTAACCACATCTAGTTGGACAATATTGGTTTTCTCTTTTCTGTGCTAGTACAAGATTCTTTAAAGCCACACTTTCTACTTATAACCCTTGAGGAAAAGACATCTGAATTTCTTGGGGTTTGGCATTTGTCAAGAACTGATTCTTAAGTCTGAAATTTTAGCAAGCAGCATGCCACTGATTTTTGACACAGGTAACATTTACTGAAGCAGAAAACGTCATCATACGTTATATGGACTTTGCCTTTTTTTCCCTTTAATTTCAGGTGTATTTTTTTACAGTGGGCATCCAATAAAACAGGTAGATATCTTGGGAACTGTAATTGGAGTGAGAGAAAGAGATGCTTTCTACATTTGTGGAGGTAAGAACAATTGTGTCTGACATTGAGTTTATGTGGAAGGACCCCACTTAGCTGGACATTGAATTTGAAGCAACCCCAGCCTTTCAGAGCAGCTGGGGCCTCTCATAACCCCCATGCACTTGTCCTCTATTGGGAACCATTTGCAGCCACCAACATGGACTAAGTGTAAAATGAGGCAATGGGTAGGAATGATACTGATGAATACTGTCAGGTGACAGTTGCTGGGGAGCTAGGAGGCAGAAGAATTAAACTACAGTGTAGGGTCACTGGTTGATCAGGGACAGATACCTGATACCTAGGGCATAGCTATAAATAGCAAAGGATGGTGATATATGTTTATATTGATACCTTTAAAAGAAAAAGGCCAGATTAACATTAAGGTAGACTCTTTAAGAAGACAGGGAGATATGAAAAATAATTTATAAGATTTATATCCAGAACAGTTAAAAAAAAAAAAAAAAAGCTTTTTGGTACCCAAAGGGGTAAATATCCATTATCAGAAAATTTCCCTTCCCTTATGGTGATAGAAACTAAATAAAGGGTTTCTGTAGTTTGGACACCAGTGAACTATTAGGATACGATTTTAGTGTCGTGGGTCTTGACTTTTTTTTTGCATTGAGTTTAATGTAATCATTTTAATATATTGCCTAAGATTCTCTGTAGTTAAGAGGCCAAGCTGGATATTTTGTGGGAAGCTTAACTTTGAATTCCAACCTTTGCTATAATTGACATTGTCACTTTTTGTTGTATTCACTTGGATTTGTATTCTTTTTCTACTTGGGGAAAAACAGAAGGCAGTTGAACTAGGTGACCAAGAACATTTCATTGGCAGTCTGTGCATGACTGGTAATTTACAGATACAATTTCTTCAACATATATTCATTTTCCTGGGGATGATTGTCTCGTGCTTATAAAATAACACGTGAGAGATGAGATTTCTCATGCCCTCTGCTTTTTCCCAGCTTGTATTTTTTTAGAACTCTGAAATAGATCATCTTGTCATGCATCCCCATACTGGATCTCTCCTCTGCTTTATTTTACCATAGATACTGATTCTCTTTTTCTCCAGGCAGTTCAACAAACATTCACTAAGTTCCTACAGCATACCCAGCTGCTGGCAAGTACATTATCTGTACTTCCTCTCCAAGTACCAGGGATGAAATGATAGTATCTGTCAGTTTACGGAGCACTTATGCATGCGTGATTTCATGTTATTCTCCTCCCAGTCTTTTGAAATGGAAAAGACAGATATTATTTCCATTTTATAGATGAGAAAACTAAGGCTCAGTTACTTGCTCAAGGTTCCACTGATGGGTCCAATCTCTTTACTGACTCCAGTGTGCTGTGTAGTCTCCATAGAACTCAAATTCTAAAAGAAAAAGAGATTTTTCTATCAGTGTTAATCAGGGGCTGGGGGCAGGGAGGGATGAATAGGTGGAGCACAGAGGAATTTTAGGGCAATGAAACTATTCTGTATGATTCTGTAATGGTGGATGTGTGTCATTATACGTTTGACCAAACCCACAGGATATACAACACCAAGCGTGAACCCTAATGTAAACTATGGACTTTGACTGATAATGATGTGTCAATGTAGATTCATCAGTTGAAACCAATGTACCACTCTGGTGGGGATGTTGGTAATGCGGAAGCTATACGTGTGAGGGGGCAGGGGATAATGGGAAACCTCAGTATCTTCTGCCCACTTTTGCTGTGAACCTAAAACTGCTCTAAAAATAAAGTCTATTAAAAAGTTTTTTTTAAAAAAGAAAGATTTTTCTCTGTCCCATGCCCCTCCTCCCACCCCCCCCAAAAATCAGCTGCATCTGGTTTTTAATTTTCTGATTTTTAGATCAGAATGAGGCTATTTGAGGACATCAGTCCTGGCTGTAGAACCAGGCCAGATATAATGCCTCTGACCTAAAGGGGTTTCATTTAACCCCTTTTCCCATCATAAAGAGATGAAGGCAATATGGCTGACTCTTCCCCAATAAACATTTCTCTTAGACTGGATGTCGTGAGAGCATGGCACATCTGTGGTTTGTGAGGAAATGAAAAGCGTCTGAAGGCTGAAGTAATTGAGAGTATAAACAGTTGGGACTTTAATTCCTGCGAGGCCTGTTCAAGAGAGAGCTGCACATACCCTGCTGTTCTCAGGCCCAGCTTGGCTCTCGGGCCACCTGCCAGGTGGCTACTCCTGCTGTCCCAGGTCCTCTTCCTCCTGACTCACTGCAGGCCTATATGCTGGGGTTGCTTCCTGCTCACCCTGATTCGTCCCATGGCTGAAACAAAAGGCCGGCAGCCCAGGCCATGCTGCCCAGCTAGGGAGGACACTGCCCAGCATGGCAAGAACACTCCCCTTCCAGGGCCTTCCAGTAGCCAGGCCTCAGGATGCCAGGGCGGTGTCTGCTGGGAGAGGTTACCACCCAGGAAGTCAGAGAGTTTGGTGGAAGTGCCCTGAGCACACAGAGCACCTGGCAGCAACTCAAGCTCAGACCTAGAATCCTGGGAGACTACAGTCAAGACCAGAATGACCTCACATTTTCTAGAACAAATACTCATGTGCCAATATTTTTTGACTTAGAATTATAAGGCAAAATTTTAACCTGGCCAGAGAAGTAGTGTGCCTAGAAGTGTCATACATTATTTTTTAACTCAAAATGTCCTTATTGATTTTTTTTTTGGCTTCTTAAAATGATACTCACTATAAAATAAAATTTAAAGCTAGAGAAAATTTTAATGAAGTACATAAAGCTCATATGAAATGCTGTAAATCAGATAAAAACAATATCAGTGTTTAGGTGAACATCGTTCCTAGTTTTTCTGACATGTTCCTGATATGAAGAAATATAGATATGCCTTATTTCTTTCTGTTTTTAATGTTTCTGGAATTAGGCTTACAGTCAATGTATACATTGAATATGGGGTTCCTTCTACATACTCCAAAAGAAACTGCTATTAGCATTTTAATGTCTTAAGATCATTTCTGTCAAAACACACTATTTAATGTTTTCCATAAATTAGTTTATATATGATATATATGACTATATATATATAATTTCTGTTTTGCAATGAGATTAATAGCAATGACCATGGATCTTCATTATAACTTTGTATTCTCATATGCCATGCCATTGTAATTTATTTAACCACTTATATATTTATAAACATTTAGGTTATTTCCAACTTCCAGTACTATAAACAATATTATAATGAACAGCCTTATACAAAATATATATATCTGTGCATTTGTTCCGTTTTTCTCTTTAGGATAAATTACTGGAAGTAAATACTAAGTCAAAGGATATAAACATTTCAAAATTTGATACACATTTCCAAACTTAGTCTTTAGAAATTTGGTATGAATTTACACTCCTGCTAACAGCATATGAGGGTATCAGTATTTTTAATATTTGTCATTCTAGTAGTTGAGAAGTTATTTAAATTTGCTTCTTTTTTCTGGTAACTAGTGATATAGCATACTGACATATGTCTGCTGGTCATTTTTGTACCTTCCATGAATGGCGTATTCTTTTTCTTTGCCACTTTTTCTCTTATAGTTTTGGTCTTTTCCTTATTAATTTGTATGAGTTCTTTATATATTAACATATTAACTCCATTATTTGGAAAATTGCTATACAGTGTTAGTTTTTAGTTGGTCAAATATATCAGACTTCTAGAATGAGTTGTGATTTTCAGGTCTGTTTAAAGAAGTCTCCCTCCACCAACTGTAAGCCCAGGATTGAAAGTATTCACCCATATTTTTTTCTCATCTTCTTAAGTTTACCTATATTGTATTTAATAAAATAAAATCCATCTAGAATTTATTTTAGTATAAGAAGTATTCTTCTCAGCTTCTGCTTTAAACACAGATTTAAACAAGCAATAAAGAAATTTTGCCATATGTTTCTTCTATATTACATGTGTTTTTACAACAGTCTAGCTGATGATTTTTTAAAAATCATTAAGCCCACTGAACCCATGTTGATCAACCTCTGTTCTGAGATTGTCAGAAATTAGGCCAAGAGAAACACCTCTCATCCTTGATCCTATCATCCTTGAAACATCTGCAAATTTTTCTGCAGTTATAAATCCAAGTACAATGGAAATTCTTTTTTTTTTTTTTTTTTTGGCACTGTGGCTAAAATAAGCCAGACCAATACTACTTGTGTGACCAAGGTGTAATTATTTTTTATTATGAAAATAAAACTTTGCCCTTCTGTGATATGCTTAGCTTTCCTTACATCCCCTGCAGTGGTAAGGACAGGGTAGAAGCTCTTTCAAAGAGAAGCCTAGGCCAGAAGACTTGGGATGCTTTGTCTTGGTAAGTCAGCAAGCTAGCGAGAGAGCACATGGTGACAGATGGCTGTGCTCTGAGTGCCTCTAACCACAGATTAGGCAATGGTCTCTGGTTGCAGGTTGGAGTGCAAGGCTGATTTTACATGTTAGCAGATATTGAGATCTTTGTTGCACTTAACTTCCTGAGGACACCATTTTTAGAAGAGGTTAATACCCTTGAGATAGGGTAAGAGAAATGCTGACTACATTCTGCTGGGCTCATGTATTACACTGACATTGCAGACAAGCAATTCCCACTGGATTGTGGTGAGAGATTATTTCTAAGGGTGGAAGAAAAGTTGGCTCAGGGATTTGCCCAACCAGGCTATTGAAAATGTCATCTTACAGTTCAGCTGAGTGCAATGGCAATGTGCTAATTCACCTGTAATGCCCATATCTCCGTTCTACACTTTTACACTTCTCTTGCAGTGGATGATAGCACTGGAGTTATAAACTGCATCTGCTGGAAGAAATTGAATAATACCAAATCCTCATCAGGTAATTTTATTTGCCACGCTTCTTTACCTTTACAGCTAACCAGTAGATTTTACTCAGGGTAACTCAGCAGAGTAGCTGGAGTACTAATTTTCACGTTTATTCATTGGTGAATTACGTTGATCAACTTGAAGCACTACACCCAGAACTTTGGCTGCTCTGCAAACTGATATTAGTGGGGAGCCAGTTGCTTTTCTTGCTCTCATTTCTTTGGTGCTCACTTCCTCCTAAGCCTACAGGAATGTGAATAGTTACTAGAAGTTTCAGTGTTTCATTTTTACCATGCCATTATTCCACAAGTCAAGATAGTTTAGCCTAATTGCTGATCAGGTGAGAATCCCCTTGCTCTGGGCATATCACTTGACCAAAGCTTTTTTGAAAGCTTTTGCCCTGACGTGGTTGCCACTAACATCTATGCTCCCATGATCTAAATTTTCTGAAATCTCTAGCTTGTTCAAACAAATATGCCAGGAGTTCTAAGACTGATGAGAAGGTAAGATAGGATTCCCTTGAAGTTAGCCATTAAATAATATAAACTAAAAAAGAAGTTTAAAATAGTATATTGAACTCATTGACTATAACTGAAACAGCATTTGGAATTTCTTGAGTCTGTTTTAATAGTCCTTAGGTAGTTTTTTGAGTTGCATAAGTTCATAATATTAAAAAAATATATATTGTGCAATAGTGGTGATCATTTTTGGTTCTAGAGAAGCTATGGAAACTGGGGCCTTGTTTTTCTCTGTTTTATAGCATATGCATTATGATGCCATATACACTGGGGTTATTCAGTAAATATTACCTGCTCTGATATCTAACATCTACTATCTATGTCCTCCTGTTATACGTGTGGTAAGAATGTGTAACACTTGGAGTAGTTTCTTTTTTTTTTTTTTTTGACATTACCTGTCAGAACCTCAACTTCCTACTTTGACTGTACTGACCAGTGAGATGCTCCTTTGCTTAATTTTCTGATGTATTTATATTTAGAATTTGGCCATCACGTTCATATAACTTTGGTATTCCTATTTCCTAATTTGGGAACATCTATATCAGTGGTACTACTTAGCTTAGGAAGCTTTGCAGATTAGAAAAAACTTAAGGCAGACAACAGGTTTTTGCTCAGATATCTCAGAGGTAAGAAATAAACCTATAAGACAATCAGATATTTGAACTTTCATATATGTCCAGGGTATTAAAATTATTTGCAGATTTATGGTTGTGGTATTGTCACGATCTTCAATCAGAAGGTGTAGTTTCAATATGCATACTTGTTTTAAACCAAGGGTCAGTGGACTTTTTCTGTACAGGGCCAGACAATAATTGTCTTCTGGTTTGTGGGCCATATGGTCTGCGACTCAACTGTTCAACACTGCCATTGTTAACACCAAAGCAACTATAGACAGTACATAAACAAGCATGGTTGTGTTCTAATAAAACTTTATTTACAAAAACAGATTGTGGGTAGATTTGGTCCTTGGGCTGTAGTTTATCGACTGTTGTTTTTGACATTGTTTTAATTTTCAAAATCAACTCTTTTTTTTAAAATAAATGGCAGCAGAAATATTATATGATTCAGTAATTTTTTAGATAAAATGTCTATTAATACTGAAAGTGAGATTTTTAAAATATCTGTAAGTAGATGAATAGATGAACAGTCACAGTTGGTAGCCTTAATCAGAAATTGCTTTGAGAATAAAAAGTGAGGGTAAGGGTACAAGGAGAAAGCCTGAAAGTGATTCTCATCATGTTATATATGAAGTGATATTTTAAAATTGTTCCCAACTAGTCCATTCTCTCCTTTTAATTTAATCGCCCTCGGTTTTAAAGCTTTCCACTGGAAAGTGTCCATTGAAGACTAATTTTTTTAAGCGAAATTTAGTCTGAGTCAAAATCATGTTCTAGTCAGTTACAGTATAAAAATATAATATTAACTCCTATAAATGTCACACTGATTGTACCATTTGGACTTAGCTTATGAGAAAAGTTAAGAAAGCTTGGAGCTTAATATTAGAATTTTAAAGAGGATTTATCTTTCAGCGTGGAATAGGCTACTTAAAATGAAATTCTGTCAGGCTCCAACTATCTCATTATACTCATTAAATTACACAGCTTGAGCCCTTCTTTTGGCAGTTTGGTTCACCCTTTAAATGAAAGCTGAGCCTCTTTTTCTCAGACCAGCCCTCAGTCTGATCATTTCAGCAGTGCTATATGAAGCATTTATTATCACCTATAATGTCTGAATCATGGCAGTGAAATTTATAAATACTTTTAAAGTTCAACCTAAATGGAAGAGGACTTAGGGATAGGAACCCAGACAGAATAACTTTTTAAAAAGTAGTACTTGGGTATTTTCTGAAGAAACCCAGTAAGTTGAGTAACATTAATGCTGACTGTGTTTAGATTCCAAGCTATTGGTTACTGGTCTATGCAAAGTTCTCCGAGCTCCTTAGGTTGCTGTTTCCCTTACTATAGTCAGTGTGTTAAAAGTAATAATGCCGGGCTTCCCTGGTGGCGCAGTGGTTGAGAGTCCGCCTGCCGATGCAGGGGACACGGGTTCGTGCCCCGGTCTGGGAAGATCCCACATGCCGCGGAGCGGCTGGGCCCGTGAGCCATGGCCGCTGAGCCTGCGCGTCCGGAGCCTGTCCTCCGCAACGGGAGAGGCCACAACAGTGAGAGGCCCGCGTAACGCATAAAAAAAAAAAAAAAAAAAAAGTAATAATGCCTTTGCACATTACAGAGCCATGGTTATCTAAGTTGTGTTAGATTAAGAAGCACAAAATTTGATCAATAGACCATTATTCATTCCATTATAGGAACCCTAGTATATGACAAAGCAGAAATAATACAACAGCAGGAAATAAGTAAGCATTTAACAAATGTTGTTGGTTCAAGTAGATAACAATATTAAAAAAAAGGTAACTGTGATCACTGTCTTACAGCTTACATAAAATAACCCAAAGAAGATAGAGTTGTGTATTTATCACAATAAATATGGGGGTATCTATGTTAAGCTCTTATATGTCAAGCTGTTAAAGCAATGAAAGCTATCATCAGTGACAAGAGGGATAAACTAAAACATTTTTTTCAAACTTTTATGTATTAAAATGAAATCAAATAAACATAAAAAAGAAAGTGGAATGGGGAGAGTGGATGTAATAAGCATAACTGATAAAGCTTCCCTGCATTTTTTTCAGAAATGAACATAAAGTGTTCAAAAGATATGAAGGGCTTATACATAAAGAAATGCAGAGAGCAGATCATCTTATAAAAAAACACATGGTCTCTCTGGCAATTTAAAAGCAAAAATAAAACATTATAGAATCATTATGTATTTTTTAAGGTGTTAAAAATCCAAATGACTGAAGCCAATATAGGAGCTGCAAGCCCACACACATTGCTGGTGACACCTTGTAAAAAGAGAATGGTTTGATTGGGGTTTTTTGGCAAACATTCTGATAATATGTAAGGAACTCTAAATCTGTTTGTACTTTTCTATCCAGTAATCCCCAATGAAAGACCCCAAAGAAAACAAAATTTCTGTCTTGAGGGCTTAATTGTTCATTTTCACAAGTAGCTGACATTTATTGAATGTTTCCTATAGATCTGACATTGCGCTAAGCTCATGATGTAAGGGTTAACTAAGGTCATACACAACAGCTCCATACGTGAAGGGCACTGTTAAATCCGCATCATAACTGAGGAAACAGGTACAGCAAGATTAAGCAGTCTGCCCAAGGTCACACAGCTAATAAGAAGTGACCTGACATTCAAGCCAGGTCTGTCTGACTCCCTTTACCCAAGCTGACCTCTCAGCCCCATACAGTGGTAGTGATAAAAACCAAAATAAAAAATTATGAAAGAAGGAAGAAATATTTAACGAGATTAGCTGAACAAACTGTGGCATATGAACATGACAGAATGCTATTTTGTTATTTAAAATGCTGAGTTGTATAGATTCTGTGGATACATATGTGTATTTGAAGTGATGCTAGACAGAAAAACAACACAAAATTGTTTACACACATGAGCTATAACCATGGAAAATGTAATTATACTCATGGGTCAGGCAGCAGAGAATAAAGAATAAGCAGGAAGGCTCTAGAGTCAGAGACCGCCGGGGTTTGAACTCCAGCTTTGTTGCTAACTAGTTATTTTACTGTGGGCAAGTTGCTTGACCTCTGTGTGACTCAGTTTCCTCATCTGAAAAATGGGGCTAATAATAAGAGTGGTTGTGAGGATTAGATGCACTTGATAGGTTATAAAGTCTTTAGAACAGAGAGAGAGAGAAAGAGAAGGTTAGCCTAGTTACTCAACAAAGAAAAGTGAGAGAGATTAGGGTGTTGAGGACCTTGGTGGAAAATCAAACTCTGGCCAATTTGCCTTCCCCATAAACAACCACAAATGGGGACTCTTGGGCACCTTTCCCCTCAGGCCAGGCCTCTGTCTCCCAGCAAGGACACTTTAAAGGGTTGTTTAGAGCTATTGCCACCAAACCCGGCTGAATCACACAGAACTCAGCTCAGGCAGGTGTAGAGCCCTTTGCACAGGCGATGCAGTGGTAGGAAAGAAGACAATGGAACTCACCCACCGGGTTGTCAAGCCTTATGCCTTTTATCCAGTAGAGGATTTCAAAAGATTACGCAGATTTCCTACAGTAGAGCAACCAATCAGAAGTAGAACAAATAAATGTCTCCTGTCGGTCTTACCACAGACTCTCTCCCAAATGTGGTGAAGTGATTTTGTTACGCATTTCTCTCCTTCCTTCTGGCCCCAACAACTACAGCTGCTCCGAGTGCAAGAGAGCTGAGCTTAACCTCACAGCTTAAGAAGCTGCAAGAGACCATTGCGCAGAGGACAAAGGTAGAAATTGGGGACATTATCCGGATCAGAGGTCACGTCCGCATGTACAGAGGAGAGCGAGAAATTTACGCCACTGCTTATTGTAAGCACAAGATATCTCTGCCAAATTGGTTGTTATTCTGTGCGTGTGTCCAGTAAACTCATTCAATGAAAAGTCAAACTTCTAAAAAGTTCAAATAAAAAGATTTAACTCTAATGAAGGAACAACATGCTTTCTTTAGAAAAGTAGCATTTCTTAATTTTATTTTGAAGAGGTCACTATAAATAAATTGGGAAAGAAAACAAGTGATTCATGGTATATGGCTGACAAATTTTATTCAACATTTGGACACCATAGTAGAGGCTCTGAGTGTGAATCCATTTAGGGAAGAGTGTTCATAGTCTTCAAAATGATGGAAATTTCTTGAACACCATTGAGTCCATTAACTTTGAAAGAAAACAACTAATCAAAAGTGTGACCGTTCTCTGTCGTCTGAGTGGTGCCGTTTGCACCGCTCTGGCTGGTTTGTCCTTGGAAATCTCAAGGACAGCCCAGTTGTGCCAGATCAGTGAATACACTCATGCGCTTTCCCTAGCCCTGGTCTCCTCTGGCCATGCCTGTGTCACTTAGGGTATCGCATCCCCTCTCGCAGGATGACTGGGAACCATTCAGTGCATTTAGACTGTGATCCTGGGCATCCTTGAGGAAGGAGACCCACCAAGTGCTCCGTTTACTGTTGTCCTGGCAGCAGTCTGGACATGGGAAAGAACTAATCTCAGTGTAATTTCTGTGGCCTGCTTTCCCCTGTGGCTTGTTAGATAAAGTGGATGATCCAGTGTGCAACATTCAAATCGCAAGGATGCTTGAGCTGCCCACCATCTACAGGAAAGTTTATGACCAGCCCTTCCGCAGCCCAGCCCTAGAGAAAGAAGAGGCACTGAGGTAAGTTCTGGACTATGACTGCCGAGGATGTGACCACAGCAATGAGGCCAACCAGTGGGATCCCAGATTCTGGGGTGGGCCTGGGTCCAAATCCTGAACTGTCCACTCACTCACTGTGTGGCTCCAGGTAAGTGTGTCCCCGCTCTGGATGCCTCAGTGTCCTCACCTGTAAAGTGAAGGTGTTAATAGTGCAGGTGTTCTAAGGTTTGGTAAGGAAGATATATGTGTAATTGGAGTCTCCGAAGGAGTGGAGTGGGGAGCAGAGAGAAAATATTGAAAGAAATCATGGATAAAAATTTTCCAAGTTTGATGAGAACTGTAAACTCACAGATCCAAGAAGCTCAGTGAACCCCAAGGCAAGAAACGTGAAGAAAACTGCACCAAAAGGCACATCATAATCAAAGAGACAATACCAGTCGCTCTCAACCAGGGATGATTTTATTCTCTTTCAGGGATGGAAAAATAAACAGGAGGAGTAAGAATACATGTATATTTGTTACTATACGCCTCAAATAACTCAGAGGAGACAGAAATAATCATAGTGGCTGCCGGCGGTGGGGGGCGTGGTGGGAGGAGGACTGGAAGGAGGATAGAAAGGAGACTCTTCACCACGTACCCTTCCATTTTTTAAACATATTCAACATTTGTAGATTACATATTCCAAAAAATTATATTAAAAAAACCCCAAACTGTAGACCTGTATAAAGTAAAACGTGGAAGTTCTCCATTTTCCTGTCTCCCGCCTCAGTGCCATTCCCAGAGGTTACCACTGTGCAGAGGTTGATGTGTGTATCCTGTTAGACGTTTTTCTTCGGTTGCATACACAAGCATGAATATCCACCCACGTATTTTGTGGGTTGTCATTTGCTTCCTTACAAAAATGGCACCGTCCCTCACATACTATTCTGCGGCTTGACTTTTTTTCTAAATCTATCACGAATATCAGTTCCTGTAGTTCTGCCTCATCCTTTTAAACAACCACAGTGTTCACTGGGTGAACTGCTCCTTATGTCAAAAACATGCATCAGTATAGTATTGCACTTGCTAGCTGTTTCAGTTTTACATGCGTCCAAAAGGAACAAAAGGAACAGTTTTCTGCAGGGCTTGTTAAAACTTTCTCCCAGCAGCAATCCAGGCACCCTGGACCTTGACAGTCTCACGTATCTGCTGAGTGAAAAAGTCAAAGAATTCCTTGTGGAGAACAGAGTGCAAACCTTTTACCAGCAGGAGCTGGAAACGGTGGAGTCCCTGCTGTCCCTTGCCAACCAGCCTGTGATTCACAGCGACTGCTCCGGGCGAGTAAGTGCGGCATGACCATGTGAGAATTCGAGGCCCCTGCCCCACATCTGCAGGTGGAGGGTGTGGGTGGACATGACTGTGGCATTGAGACTCACAGGGTGTACCCGGAGTATAGAGGTTATGTTGATTCTATTCTGGAAAAGTCACTGACCACTGAGAATTTGAAAGAATGCACATGCATGCCCTTTTCCCCTCCTTAATCTCATAAAGCTTAATCTTCAGGTAGAAAAAAAAATAAGGTTCATAGCACTTAGTACTCACTGAGATGGGTATTTAATGTCAGCAGGAACCAACTGAGGGGGAAATAGATGAGAAGAGCTAAAATTATCCTTCCAAGATTATTTTTTGATCAGCAAGATGATTCTTGAACTCGAACCAAGGTTTTTAATGACTTATTCTGTCTTCTCCAGAATAAGGTTGATCTATCGTGTCTTAGGAGTTTGAATAAAGATCAAGTTGTATTCAGTCTGGTTTATAAGTAAAAATTGCAGGGAATACTCAAGTAGTTTTTTATTCATCCTAGAAAGAGCTGTCCTCTTTTTTTTTTTTTTTTGCGGTATGCGGGCCTGTCACTGTTGTGGCCTCTCCCGTTGCGGAGCACAGGCTCCGGACACACAGGCCCAGCGGCCATGGCTCACGGGCCCAGCCGCTCCGCGGCATGTGGGATCTTCCCGGACCGGGGCACGAACCCGTGTCCCCTGCATCGGCAGGCGGACTCTCAACCACTGCGCCACCAGGGAAGCCCTGTCCTCATTTTTTAACACGCATAGTGTTAGAGGTGAACTCAAGTTGTTTGGTGTTTACTTATTTGCTTGGAATTAAGAATTATCTGAGACTTTGGTTTTAGGCTTTCCTTTTCATTGCAATTCCTTAGTTTTTTTGTTGCTGTAACACGACTTGTATTTATTTCATTTATTCCACTGGGAATGATCTCTGCTTGAATGTCACCTTCTTGCCCTCCCTGACCTTCTGCTCTGATAGCCACCAGCTTCCTCACTGTGTTATCACTCTGTTTCCACATTTCGTGATAGCACTGGTATTTATTTGTTTTGTGTGCCTATTACCCCACCAGAATTTAAGTTCTCTAAGAGCAGAGCCTTTGTCTGTCTCATTCTTTGCTCTCTAGAACAGGGCCTAGAACATGGTTGGCATAAAGTACGCTCTCCACAATTATTTGTTGATTGAAGGAATGAAAACTTTTAAAAATTCAAATAGTCTGGGAGTTCCCTGGTGGTCCAGTGGTTAGGACTCGGTGCTTTCACTGCTTTCGGGCAACTAAGATCCTGCAAGCTGTGCGGCACAGCCAAAAAACAAAACAAGAAAACAAAAATAGATAAAAAAATAAAAATTCGAATAGTCCAGGAAACTGTCTAGTTTTTAAGTTTCCTTCCCATCCTCCTTCCTCATCCCCTTTCTACAGAGACGAGCACCATCTCATGAGTATCCTTCTGGAGATAATCTGCATCTATAAACTAGAAGTAGTTGTATCCCCTTTTTTACACAGATGGTATCATACTAAACACTATATCTACCTAGGTTTTCATTGGACAGCATGTCTTATAGGTCCTTTCCCAGCCATACTTACATATTTGCCACTCTATAATAATCTTTTATTATGTGTATCATAATTTCCTTAAGGGGTCTCTCCATTCCTGGACTGTTTAGATGTTTTCTAGTCTTTTGCCATTACCACCAGGGCTGCCATGAGTACCCTTGTGAGGTAACATAATTATGCTTTGTGATTCTGGTGGAACAGATACCAGGTCTCTGTCCCGACCTCCTAAGCATGACCACTGCTTCTCAGTTTCATTCGTGAACTTGATTATCTCTTCCTGTCACCAGGCTGTGTGCCCAGTGACCCGCAATTTCATACATGGAGGTGAGGGATATTGTTTCAGGAAACACCGAGGTGGGGAGGGTCAGGACTGGCCGCTTTGTTCTGTGCCACCATTGCTTCTGCACAGTTGTAGCTCCCCAGCTGTCCACTGACAGCAGGAGTGACCTTCTTCCCATTTAATCATTTAGAGGAGGCTCAGTGCCAACTTGGCCTCCCAGGACTTCTGACCACTCTCTTGGCATGTTTAGAAGGAAACGTTGAAGCTTAGCAAAGACCACATCTTCCTGTGAGCCAGCTCTTCTGCGATAATTAAGTAGGGAGAATTGAGGACTAAAAGGCCCCTCCATCAGAACATTCCAGGGAGGACTTTTGGTGTGATATCTTTTTGAGAATGCTTAGAAAAGAAATTTGTATCTGCCCAGTGCTGTATGTTTAAAAAGAAATGAATATGGCAGTATATCTGTTTTGTCTTTGGAAACTACTTTTCCGTCAGTTATGAATTATTCCCTCACATGGCTCTGGTTGGGGGGGTCAGTGTCATTAAATTGAATTCTGTTTAATAGAGCCTGGGAGACCCAGGATGCTTTACAACGATGGTGAAACCTTAGATCCTTTGGCACTTTCTGTAGTCATACAGATGAAAGCTTAACAAAATAAATCATTGTGATGTTGTCTTAGCTTAGAGGCTGGGGAGAGTGGGTTTGAATGTTTTCCCATTTTCTTTTTTTCCACAGTGGCCCTTTTTAGCAAATCCAGAAACATGATAAACAAACCTTGCAAAACCATTGTTTCTTTGACAACTCGATAAATGTTGAGTTTGTTTGGGAATGAAGACTATATATATATTTCAGAGATCCACCCAGTTCCTGACCTGCCACAAGGAGAGGCCCACTAAGGCTCAGCCTGTTCAGCTGGTCACTGTTTTTGTTTCTGAACAGTTTCGGTTTCCTGAATGGGATGAGTCTGTCATTGCTCTTCAGAAAAAGACAAGAAAGACATACATCTCAGGCCAGGAAAAGCTACTAGCTAGAGGGACGATTGGAGGCTTTATCCTTGAGACTGTGTCTTTATAACCAGCAGGGAATTATGTCCTGAGTTCAGCTGAGGCAAATGTTTTTAGAAAGGAAGCTTCACATATTGTTTATATTTACAGAGAGCCTTTTCTGCTGGGTCCTCCTTGTTCACAGCTGAAACTGCTTTTACTCTCCCAGGCCTCACACCCTCTCTTCCTGCTGCTCGATCTGACTGAAATCTGGGAGGAGGAACCGGGCTTTCTGTATGGTCTGAGGATAACCAAGAGTCATTTTTAATGACAGGAATAATCGTGCAACAACATTTCTAGTCAGTTTCCAATTTATTTCTATATTGGGAAGAGACATAATAAACTCGACCCTTAGGATCCTTATATTAAATTGACCAAAGAAGACGAATGTCCTGAGAATTATGAAGATGAAGTAGTTATAAAGTCATGTAGGGGAGCCTGTGTTGGGTTGAGCGTTCTTTTCCTAAGTGAGAGCACTCAAGTATGAAATTAAAAACAGCTTTGCCTCAAGCCCCCCTGAATAAAAAGATATGTGACTGAGGATCGCTGGGAGAGGTGTTTATTCTAAACACACCCAGATAGCTTTTCTGCCCGTGGGAGTCATCAAATATTTCTCAACCTGTTCTCCCTTAGAATGGGTGCTGTCATAACCTGGAGTGCTTGTCAACTCTCAGGCCCTCCTGTTCTACTGGCCAGGTTCTCCAGGCCTGTTCTGTTGAGGAAAAACCTAGGCTATTAATTAAGAACGTTAGTCTCTCCTGTTCAGCTCAGGAGAGCACATTTGTGAAACATCACCAAGATCTGTTAGACTCAAACAGTGCCTGTCTGGGAGGCCTCTTCTAGAAAGCGAAGATTTCTTTCAGGATGGAGCTGTCAATACTTGAGGCCATTTGGCCTCTCCCTGTCACTTTGTGGGAATGTCATTAGCAAATCCCAGGCCCACTCTCTGTTTCAGCTTCTGTGAGTGCTGCCCCAGACAGCCTCCATAAGGACCTTCCATTAGAGGAGTAGGACTGTGCCTTCAAACACTCTTTTGGAAGCTTTGCCACGTTTCTTTGGCACTCTGATCTTTCTAGTATCTTGATGTATTTCTGTCACATTACAAATGGATCTGTACCTTGAAGGACACTTATTACTTACACTTCCTTTGTTTTAGGAATGAACTGAAAATCCCTAATGGAATAATTAGGAGGATATCGCCTACCTATATGGGGTATTTCCCCTGATTGCACACATATTTTCTCCATCACCCACTGTGTGTCAGGGAGCAGGTGGCCGAGATGAGTCCCCAACTCAAGAAGCACACAGCCTAGTTAACCATGGTAGGACATAGCTGAAAACCTGGCCTCCTTGAAATAAGAAGTAGGATGACCTGGTAACCTCTCTAGGCAAACTTGACTCTTAGAGAAGGGAAGGGATACTGAAATTGAGGAGAGAGCAAACTGACAGCAGCAGAGGGTCCTTCCTCATGGTGTTCTCGCTTCCCCTAGGGCCCTGTCCACCTTCAGCCCATGGACCCTCCCCTTTGACAGATCTCTGCACAGCTCTTTGTCTCCACTGTCCTCCATTTAAAATAAGGAGTCTATTTAATACTCTCTATGTGCTGGAATCCCCAACTTATTATTTCAATGTGTGTAAAATTCTTTGATGTCTGTAGGAAGAAGTTGTATATATGGCCACAATTTTAATGAAAAAAGTGAGCCAGTAGCTATAGAATTTTTGGCTCTGTATAAAAAAATAAATCAAAGATTGTCATTTTGATATTTCCATTTTGTATCATTGAGTTAAATGAACTAAACAAACAAAAAATCATAACCAAGGTGTGGAACAGTTATCGAGTGTGATTCTGCCAGAGCAAACTTCCCAATCCTCCTTAAATACCATCCTGCTAGGCCCGTGCATACCTGAATCTTTTTGACTCAGTAGATTAAAAAGCCTGTTGGGTGAATTTATAACCAGTTGGTCTAGGGAGTTGCCCTCAAGTGCTGTAAGATGGGACTTATTTCTTTTCTTCCTTTATTTTTTTTTCCTTTTTTTCTTCCTACAGATGGATTTTAAGAATGACACCACTTCCAAGGCAATTCATAGTATATTTAGGAATGCTATAAAGCTGCTGCAGGAAGAAGGACTTGTTTTCCAGAAAGATGGTGGTTTTGATAACCTGTTCTATGTAAGAAACCTGCAACTTAATTTTTTTTCTTAGCTTCAATTGCAAATATATTTATTACTTAGGATTGTTTGTTTCCTGTTTTTTAAAAATCCGTCATTAGGAGGTACATAAAGTAAGGAGTGAAAGTTGGCCCTTATCTTTCCTCAAGATACCGCTTTTAACGGTACATCCTTTGGCACACACGTAAATATAGGCTCCTGTTACCAAAAAGATGTGATCTTCCTCTAAATCAGGATTTCTCAACTTCAGCACTGTTTGAGCCAGATGATTCTTTGTTGTGGGGTGTTGTCCTTTGCATTGTAGGATGTTTGGCACATCCTTGGCCTTCACCTACTAGATGCCGGTAGCAGCACCCCCAATTGTGGCAACCTAAACGTCTCCAGACATTGCCAAGTGTCCCCTGACCCAGTTGAGAACCACTGCTCTAAATAATGCTCAGCAACTTTGGGGGATGCCAGAATAGCACATCACAGTCATCTTTCCATATTAGTCCTTATAAATCTGTCTCATTCTTTTTGACATCTGCATGGTTTTCCATATTGTGGGAACTTGCCATAAATTGTTTAACCACTTATCTCTGATGGCCATTTATATTGTTTCCAACTCTTATCCTCACATATAGTGTTGCTATGTCTGTTTTCTTGCGGACTTATGTAAGTATTTCCATAAGATTGACTCTTAAAAGAGGAATTGCTGGAGTAAAGGGCATGTACCTTTAAGCTTTTGATTGCCTCCTTCAAAAGTGGTGCCAATTAACATTCCCATCAGGGGTACAAGTGTTTGCCTACCTCATACTTTGAGTTAAAAGTTCACCTCTCACTGCCTACCTTTAATATGGGAGGAACCAAGCTGATACTGATGTTATCGATATTGATGTCCACTTTAGTAGCATAGATGTAGCTTCAGCTGTGAGCGATTCTCCTGAAGACAGATCAGAACTCTGGGAGATCCCAGAAGCCTCATTCTTTACAGGCATGATTCCCGAGGGGAAGCTTTCCTTAATAGGACATTTTCTTGATGTTGATTAAGTCTAGTGATTCCCCATTTTAGAACATTTTAAAAAATTAAGATATGTTTTAAATACTATTTAAATAACTTCTGAAAAGGGTATTCCATTCCGTATAAGGGTGAGGGCAGCCCCCCACCCCCCCACCGCCTCCCAGGATGGGCAGGCCTGGTGGGAGCTGATTGCTTCTTGTGGGGTTGCCCAGCATGGAGAAGCTCATGCTGGGCAACTCACCCTAACACCCTCCCACCCCCACCCGCACCCTCACATCGCCCCCCGGGAGGCTCTGCGTGGCCTCCTGGGTCAGTAGGAAGCTGCTCTTCCTGAGGAACAGCAGTCCAGGAGTGAGGTGTGGCAGGGCTGGGGCACTTCCTCCTGTGAATCAGTCTGAGCTGGAATGGGGTGATCCAGCTCTAATAGCTCTACTTTCCTCAGCAGAGCCACCCCCCTTCTCTGACTTCACTCCCCACTGCTACCTCAACCCTGGCTCCTAGGTTTCTGTTTTCCTGAGGGCATTGCCTCAGGGACAGAGTTATCTTTTCTCTGTATAGTGCTTTCCAGCTTTCAGCAGCTCTCCCACATTACCTTACTTAATCTTCCCAACACCCTGTAAGTCCAGAGAAGGGTCCTTATCAGAATCCCCATTCTTAAATCTGCTCATTCCAAGTCCATCAGTCCAGGGAGCATCCTGACATATGTGTTTGTTTGCATACTTTTTTTTTTTCTCCTTCTTCCTTTTTTCCCCTTTCTTCCTCTTTTTTCCTTTCTTTCTCTTTGATTTTAGATTTACTGTTGAACATGAAGGTGAAACCCATTTGATGGCTGCTTCCCTCTTACTGGAGCTGGCTGAGAAAGGAACCTTGGTTATGTTTGCCTTTGAGAACAGACAGTGTTTCCATTCATAAACTAGATTTACTCTCTTGCTAGCTTTGCCTTACAGTTTTATTTCTTTTGTTTTTTTCCCCTATGGTTGGGTGAAGGAATGTGAAACCCAAGATAGAAAAGAAGAAACACAAGAGGAAAGAGTCCTCGGGTTTGATCACTTGTGCCTCCCTCAAGAATATAATGAATAAGAGAAATTTTATGAATGTGTTATGAATATTTAAGATGAAAGTTGCTCCTTGAAAGCAAGGGATTCCAGCTTTTCTTTCTATCATGGCCCCCACCATGATAGGAGGTAAACCACCTCCCGAGGGAATATGCCTGTGGGTGGACTTCAGAGCAGTGAGCTACTTAGGGACAGAACTGGTTTGACAGCTGGCCACGTATCAAAAGCGACACTCTATTGGTGTAGGGATGAGGATTGTTATGAAATCTTTAGAAACTATCCTAAAGACTGATTTGGGTGTCTGGATGACACAACCTCTGTTTTACTTAACATTTCTTTCCGAACTGTTTTTCCTATTTAGGTAACCAGAGAAGACAAAGAATTACACAGAAAGATCCACCAGATCATTCAAGAAGACTGCCAGAAACCAAATCGTAAGTGGTGTAATGTACATGTGTCTCGGTGCCCTGGAGGGGGCTGTTCCCTCCCGGAGAGCACTAGATGGAGAGTCAGGAAACCTGGGACCTTTCCCAGTAACAACGTGGAAGCATGACTGGTCAAGATACCTGCCCTCTCTGAGCCTCAGACTCCTCCTTCCTAAAGTGAGCGTTAGCCTTGCACAGTTGTTCTGACATGGGCCACACGTAAGAGTCAACCTTGGAGCTTTTTTGAACATACAATACTCAGGTCCCACCCCTAGGGATTCTGATTCACTAGGGGCTGGGATGGGGGCTAGACAGGCGAGCTCCTCAAGTGATTCTGATACAGCAAGGTCAGCTGTTACGCTAGGACTTTTTAACATCCTTCTGGTTTCGTGTCCTCTGTAATTTGTGTTATTTCTTGTTCCACTCTTCCTTCTTGTCTCTGAACCCAAACCTGACATTTTCCTCTCTTCTAACATCAAGCCCTTCAACGTTGGGAGGAATGGTTCTAGACATTACAGTTTGTGAACAGTGTAATTCAGTCATCCTGAAACCTGATAATTTGCAAAAGAAATGGTTGAGAAAATAGTTGGTTTTAGTGGAGTTAGATCAGCCCCTAGTGGTTAGAAACTCAAACTGTAGAGAGTCTGATAACAGACATTACCATTTTCATACTAGTTAGAAAGAGAAGAAAGCATAAGTCCTATGTTTAAATCCTGTGTAAACTGATCGCTCTTAAAGGTGACTTTTCAAAGTCTACCTTTTGCAAACATGTGCTATTAACAAATGTTGGCATATGTCAACAAATGACGCCAGAAGGAAAGTGGAAAGGCTTGTTAGTGAGCACAGGCCTCCTCATTCTGCTTTCTTTCTCTCCCAGGAGGTCCACCTCCAGTCCTTAAAGCCCATATATCCCTGGGGCCTGGACCTGTTCCAGGCTGAGTCAGCAGGTGGAGCTGGACCAGATCTCCAGCCCTGGTGTTTATGGTATGCAGCCTTATTTAGCTTGTAAGGACCCATGAAGTCACCTCCCAGAGTGGTGTGACAACAGGTCTTAAAATAAACTGAAAGCAAAATCTCTTATTTTAATGCAAGGTTTCTAACTATTGTTCACTTCATTCAGAACAAGAAGGATAAATATCCTTTAGTTGGGGGAAAAACCACCTATCCACAATTTAAGGAGCTTTTTAGAGCTGTGAAATGTGGGATTCTTCAACCGAGAAGGGATGAGAGGAGAGGCTGGTCCCCAGGTGACATTCCTGCACTCATGGTAGTCCCAAGCCATCTGGCTAGACTCTTATTTTGATGTGTATTAGGAACAGAGTGGATTAAAGTGATCCTAGGGCCTGCTGAAGCAAATGAAAGCAATTCACACTTCATTTCTTAGGAGAACCAAACAGCCTTGGTGACCTGAGGGTCTATAAAGTGGCAGGTTATATATCCACTTCTAATCCACAGGCCAGCTTCTGCTTTGGTGAGTGTGTGTGTCAAGGTGGACAGGCTCTTGTTCTCAGTCTATAAATGGGAGCCTTTAAAAAACATAAGCCAATTCCCTGGAACTAGTAAACTCCCAGGAGACAAATTCTGGAGCATGAGTAACTGAGAATACCAGTAAACATACCTTGTAGGAACTGTCAGAGTCTGTTGCAGCCACCCCTTTTCATAAGAAATACCTATGACATTAAAACATTATTCTGAATAATGTATGCACAGGATAAAAAGTCAAAAAGTACAAAAACACACAGAGAAAAAGTGAGACTCCCTCCCAACACCGAGCCCCAGGCTCCGTGTTCCCCTTTCCAAAGGCAGTGGGTGTTACTAGTTTCTGGCATATCCTTCTAGAGATGTTATATGCACTTATAAGCATGTTTGTATAGTTTATCCTTTCTAAAAAACATAAGTAAAGCTTAGCATACAATACTCAGTGTTTTATAGCTTGTATTTTAAATCTAACGTTGGCTTGTAGCAGCCATTCAGCAACAGTATGTGTAAAAGTACCTGTCTTTTTAATGGCTGCACAGTATTCCACCATATGTATTGATAGATATTCGACCATTTATTTAAGTATTCCTACTGAACCTTTAGTTTGTTTCTAACCTTTCAGTATGAAACATAGCATTGAGTTTTCCTTGGCAGTATGATTGGTAGGAGAACTTAAAACCTTTAGTTACTTATGAATATTTCAGCAGAGGGTAAACCTACAATAATGAAAGGATTATAAACATGGGCCAGTTTTTGGTCCCTAAAGCACTGATATAGGGTTTGTCTGAAGATGGCCCGCATGGCATAGTTGTGAAGAGCTGGGCTCTGGAGCCACCTTGCTTGGGTTTGAATCCCAGCTCTGCCACTTTGTAGCTGTGTGGCCTTGAGCAATTCTGTGCCTCAGTTTCTTTATATGCAAAGCAGGGATAATAATCGTACCTACATCGTGGGTTGTTATGAGGATGAAATAAATTGGTGTTTTGTGAAACTCTTAGGAATATGGCAGAGTAAGAACACCAAGAATCCTTCCCTCCACTTAGACAACAATTGCATCTGTCTGATGTAGCTATTTTGGAACTCTGGAGTCTATCAAGGTTAGCAACTTCCAGAGGAAGGTTTGGACAATGAATTGGGGTTAATTTCAGTCAATTTTCAGATCTTAGTAGCAGCTACTTATCCCCCATCCCCAGCTACATGGCAGGGGGCTGTGCATGTGTTTCTGGAGCAGTTTGTACAGAGCTTGTGGGAGCTAGCGGGGACAAAAGGACCCAGTCCTCCATGTATCAGGGATTTGTGCTCTGATCACCAGTTGCTGCTTCTGATCACAGAGGTGCAGGCAGAGAGGTGGGTGGCCATTGTTGTACCTCCTCCCATTGTTGTAAGCTGCTCACTCAACAGCTGAAGTGACTTCCAGGAGATTTAAAAGACTGGCACCCTTTTTTTTAAACCCCTTCATTTCTCTTTTTTACCTCTTTTGGAGCCAGAAAAGAAAGACTAGAACATTCAAAAGCACCTGCATATATGGGTAAAATTAGAAAGCGACCACACATGCCCAGGGAAAGTCACAGGCTCAGAAATAGACCTGAGAAGACCTTAGGTTTCCATCTCAGGCTGCTCCTTGGCACAGAAACAGCCTACAACAACCAAAAAAATAAAAACAATAACAAAAAGCAGCAAACACCACAGAAGGTGAAGAATCTAATCTCCAGAGTTACCACATTATTAGATTCAAATGTCCAGTTTTCAACTAAAAACGAAAGACATTCAAAGAGACAGGAAACTATGGCCCGTTCAAAGGGAAAAATAAGCAACAGAAACTGTCCCTGAAAAAGACCTGATGGCAGATTTATTACCCAGAGACTCTGAAACAGTTGTCTTAAAGATGCTTACGAAAATGATGGGTGAACAAAATAGAAAATATCAATACAGAGACACAAAAGCTAAAAAGAAACCAAAAAGAAATTCTGAAAAGTACAGTAACTGAAGTGAAAAGTTTACCAGTGATTCAAAGGCAAATTTGAGCAGGAAAAATCTGAAGAAAAGTGAACAGAACCTAAAGAACCTGTGGGACATCATCAAATGGACCAACATATGCATTGTGGGAGTCCCAGAAGAAGAGAGAAAGGGGCAGAGAGAATATTTGAAGAAATAATGGCTGAAAACGGCCCTAATAGGATGAAGGATATGAATATAAACATCCAAGGAGCTCAGTGAACTCCAGTTAAGATGAACTCAAAGAGAGCACACCAAGACACATTATAATCAAACTTTTGAGAGTCAAAACAAAAGAAAGAATCTTGAAAGCTACAAGAGAAAAACAACTTGTCACATCAGTAAGATGATCAGATTTCTTATCTGCAACTTTGGAGGCTGGAAGGCAGTAGGCTGATATATTCAAAATGCTAAAAGAAAAGTAACCTGTAAACCAAGAATCTTAGGAGCCTAATACACTTAAAAGAATTATTAGTCTGTGTTCTTGGGCACAGTGTATAAAGTTGTGGTTTTGTGACATCAACAACTGAAAGGGGTGGGGACAGAGCTGCAAAGGAGAAGTAACAGAGGTTTTATATATTATTGAAGTTAAACTAGAATAAATTCAAATTAGTGTGTTACAACTATAGGATGCTAAATGTAATCCCTGTGGTAACCACAAAGAAAATAGCTCTAGAATATACACAAAAGGAAATTTTAATCATTTCACTATTAAAAAAATCAACTAAACGCAAAAGAAGACAGTAATGCAGGAATTGAGGGACCAAAAGCTATAAGGCATATAGAAAACAAATAGCAAAATGACAGATGTAAGTCCCTCTTATCAGTAATTAGGTTAAATGTAAATGGATTGAACTCTCCAATCAAAAGACAGAGATTGGCAGAATGGATTGAAAAAAAAACCCCAAGAACTCTAACTGTATGCCAACTACAAGAAACTCACTTTAGATCCAAAAGCACAGATAGGTTGAAAGTGAAAGGACAGAAAAATATATCCCATGCAAATAGTAACCAAAAGAGAACAGGGGCAGTTATACTAATATCAGACAAAATAAATTTTAAATCAAAAATGTTGCAAGAGGGCTTCCTTGGTGGCGCAGTGGTTAAGAATCCGCCTGCCAATACAGGGGACACGGGTTCGATCCCTGGTCCGGGAAGATCCCACGTGCTGCGGAGCAACTAAGCCCATGCGCCACAACTACTGAGCCTGCGCTCTAGAGCCCACAAGCCACGACTACTGAGCCTGCAAGCCACAACTACTGAGCCCACGTGCCACAACTACTGAAGCCCACGCGGCTAGAACCCATGCTCCGCAACAAGAGAAGCCACGACACTGAGAAGCTTGCACACCCCAACGAAGAGTAGCCCCCGCTCACCACAACTAGAGAAAGCCTGCACACAGCAATGAAGACCCAACACAGCCAATAAATAAATAACTAAATAAAAAAAATGTTGCAGGAGACAAAGAAGGACATTATATATTAATAAAAGGTTCAATACAGCCAGAAGACACAGTAATTTTAAACATTTTGTACCTAATGACAGACCGTCAAAATATATGAAGCAAAAACTGACGGAATTGAAAGAAGTAAGTGGTTCTATGATAATAGTTGGAGATTTCAGTATCCCACTGTCAATAACGGATAGAACAACTAGACAGAAGGTAAGGAAATAGAGGGCTTAAATAACACAATAAATCAGCTAGATCTAACAGACGCACACAAAAGACTACCTGACAACAGCATACATACAGCATACAACATGTACGTGGGACCTTTTCCAGGAGAGACCATTAATTAATTCTCAATAGATTTTAATAGGTAAATATCATACAAAGTATCTTCTCCAACCAGCATCTTCTGAAGTTAAAAGTCAATAACAGAAGTAAAACTGAAAAATTAACAAATTTGTGGGAATTAAACAACACACTCTTCACCAGTAGACTAAAGAAGAAATCATATGGGAAATTAGAAAATACTTAGAGATGAATGAAAACAAAATTCCAAAGTACCAAAACTTCTAGGACACAGAAGAGCTTTGTATGAGGGGAACTGTATAGCTAAGAACACTTATAGAACTTTACAATTTAAGGAACTAGAAAAAGAAGAAGAAAGTAACTCAAAGCTAGCAGAAGGAAGGAAATAATAAAGATTAGAGCACAAATAAATGAAATAGAGAATAGAAAAACAATAGAGAAAATCAATGAAACCAAAAGTTGGTTCTTTGAAAAGATCCCTAAAATTGCCAAACATTTAGCTAGGTAGACTAAGAAAAAAGAGAAAAAACTCCAGTTACTAAAATCAGAAATGAAAATGAGGACATTAGTACTGATTCTACAGAAATAAAAAGGATTATAACAAAGTACTGTAAACAATTGTACGCCAACAAATTGGATAACCAGGTGAAATGGAAATTCCTAGAAACACAAAACCTACCAAGACTAAATCCTGAAGAAATAGAAAGTCTGAATAGATACATAGTACGGAGATTGAATCAATAATCAAAAATCTCCCAACAAAGAAAAGCCTTGGACCTGATGGCTTCACTGGTGAATTCCAAACATTTAAAGAACTAACACCAATCCTTCTCCCCACGTGAATGGAAGGTCACTTAGTGAACAGCCTTACCAGGCAACCCTCGACGGCAGAATGGCCTTTGTGAAGAATTAGTTTAAGGCCTTTGGGGCAGTCAGCATTGCTGACCACATATGCCTGTAAGTCACCTTGAGCCCTGAGCCTGAGCACCCAGGTCTTAAAAGAACTAAGATCACAAGCCGAGCAGTGCTGAAATTCCCAGGGCTTCCTCTCTGCTGTGTGCAAGCCCAGTCTGGTTGGAGTCCTTCACCCTCCGTCATCAACCCTTCCTCTCGGGAAGAGTCAAAGCTTCTTTAGAGCAGGGACAAGGTTATGTGCATCTTCTTAGGTTATGGATATGACGATAGAATCATAGTAATTCTCCATGGAAGAAGCCCCCACCATGGGTCTCCTTTCACCCACACAACCATGAGTGAAGTGGGTGCTTTTCTTCCCATTTAACAGATGAGGATGCGGACTGAGAGACCTGGACCACTTTGCCCCAGTCATAGAGCCAGCATTTTTATTCGGGTCCTTTGGACTCCAGAGTCAGCTCTCTGTCTGCACTCTGTCCTTGCTCCTCCTTGCTCAGCGCTGCACATGTAGTAGGTGTTCAGGGAATCTTGATCGAATGAATGTTGAAGAAATAGCCTGGAAATGTGGAGACCAGGGGAGGTGGCGAGTTTCCCAACAGTAACCCAGTCGGGAGGAACAATGAGTTGACTAGCCACTAGAGGTCAGAATTTGCAGGTCTTTGTTAGCCCAGGACCACTGCCTGTGAGCATCCCTGACCCTTAGAGCTGGGAAGGACCTCAGAGGTGCCCCCCAGCCCCACTCCCCATGGGTCAGAAAACTGAGGCTTAAAGATGCAGTGACTTGCCCAAAGCCACAAAGGTGCACAGAATCTCAAGCATGCTTTGCCCATCACCACAACCCCTCTTTGAGGATTTTCCTGGAGCCTAAAGCATTTTATCACCTGAAAACAACATTCAGTGACTGTGCAGAGCACTAGTGGGCCAGATGCTGGGGATATGGCGGTGAGAGGCCTGGCCCTGTGAATGGGGCTTTGGTGGAAACTGGGGAGGGTTTGTTTCCAGGAATGAGGTTTGACTTTGACTCGATGTTACAAATAAATTTTACATCATCACCTAGGAAATTATATAATTTTATTATAAATTTTATTTCAACTATACATATGCATGTATAGTTGAATATAAAGTTTCTCAATGTTTATCGTACCTAAAATGCAATACATTCTGTAATCTCATATTCTAGTCTGTTTGGTAAGAAAAGAATGCTAACCACAACCCACTAAATTGATTTCATGATCCTCTAATGGTCATAACTTCAGTGTGAATACCACTACTCCAAATCATTGATTTCTACTAGGAAAGCGGTCACTCGTCCTGAACTGCTACGAATGGTCTCATTTGTTTTGGGTAGAGGGTGAGAGGTTCCTAGAATACAGCCGTCACAGGCAGACTTTTTGGAAGCCTAGGCAGAGAAGAGTGAGAACAGGCCAAAGGTCACCACCGCAGTCCCACCGTCCAGGAGTTACAGAAGGAATTTGGAGGCTGCTGCAAGCCGGCTCTGCTGTCAGCCACAAGAGGGCTCCCGCCTGGGAAGCTAGGGGGTTAGAACTGAATGCACGTGCTCGTACATGTAACTTCATTAGAGAAAAAAGCCTACCAAGCACTAAATCCCCACTGGGTTATGAGTGTAAAATTATTGATTGGGAATCCTGGAAGGTTGAAGGCCTGCATCCCCGAGCAGTGGTCCATGGCACAGACCTGAGAACAGGTGTTTTGGTTCGTTCTCACTGATAAGCTAGACCAGTGCATCTCCTACTTAAATGTGCATAAGAATCATCTGGGGATCTTATTAAGCTGCAGGTTCTGATCCAGGAACTCTGAAGAAGGACTTCCATTTAGAGGAGAGGACAGGAGAGAGAGAGGAGGGTCTGACAGGTGTGTCCAAGCTTAGCCAACTCCCTTTTTCCTGCAGACGTGGAGAAGGGCTGCCACTTCCTGCACATCCTGGCCTGTGCTCGCCTGAGCCTCAGCCCAGTCCTGAGTGAAACTGTCCTGCGGCAGGTGCTGGAGCTCTTGGAGGACCAGAGTGACATCGTCAGCACCACAGAGAACTACTACACTGCGTTCTGAGGAGAGGCCGGCAGGCAGCACGAGTGGAGCGGGGGAGGAGGAGAAAACAGGTGGCGTTCACTCCCGGGCTCTGATTTTAACATGGTGCTGAGGCTTATAGGCCTGGTGGCAATTATCTCATAATAAACTATGAAATATGGTAATTTGAAGAATGGAACTTGGTATGAATTCTGGAGGCTGCCTTCTGCCTGCTGTATCCTGGGAGAAAAGACTTCTCTCAGCCACGACATACAAGAAAACCCTTCTCATTGGCCTCCTGGCTGGACCAAGCATCACTCACAGAGCAGAAGAGGAAGAAACTGTTGATAGCAGAACTGGTTGGAAGCTCTGTTGTGGTAAAGGGGCATCCCGTGGAAAAGGCGCTCGTACTGCGGGAGCTGAAGAG
This sequence comes from Phocoena sinus, assembly GCF_008692025.1. NCBI lineage: Eukaryota > Metazoa > Chordata > Mammalia > Artiodactyla > Phocoenidae > Phocoena > Phocoena sinus. The sequence continues at coordinate 60,046,374 of NC_045778.1, read as the reverse complement.
CATACAGATCACAAGTTCAGACACTTTTTAAAACTTCAGACTATCATGTACTTTCTTGGTGTATGTTGATGGTTAAGAACCTGGTATAGCGGACTAGTTCTCCCTGGATGAGTGTCGCTGACCTACAGTTTCTGTGGGTCGAACACCAGTGATGGGTCCAGAGTCTTGGGTTGAATTCTGTCTACAGACCAACGCATCGACAGGAATAAACAGGATCCGAGGCATGGCTCTGTATTTGTCGTTTTCCTTATTTTCCTTCTGAATCAAAAGGTGCTTCAGTACATTTCCCTGTGCTTGAGGACACTGTGACTAAATACATTATCCCTTAATACCCTGAAGTTCTTGGCAGAGGCTGCTGACCAATTACTTGGCAGTGGTAGATGTTATTCTCAAGGTTACCATTGAACGTGCAGGATGTCCTGACAACATCCAAACACTCAGTATTTGCCCAGACAGGTGATGGGTCATGCTTTTGCTCGGAACAGCAAGGTAAAGGGAAAAAATCCGAGGTATGTAATAGGCTTGTTCTTACAGGACGATGACAAATCCAGCCAGCGAAAACAAAGTTCGGAGGAAGACATGGCGTTAATTCCAGTCATTTCACAAAAGGCACATCTGCCTTTGGCTGCTGCATTTGCACTTGATGTGATAAGCTTTTAATGGCTCTGCTGGAGAGCCTGCAGGCCTGGCGCGTTGTGCTGCTCTGTGTGGAAATGGAGTGGCTTTGCACTTAGAAATTGACTGTAGCTCCATATGTCAGACCAAAAGCTAGTACCGACAGATTGCTTCCTGTCTTGGACTTTTCTGACTTGCCCTAAACCTCTGTGCCTGGTTCCTAACAGCGATTACCCAGAAAGCTGCCCCGTGTTGAGAAGGGTCCCTGTAGAACGGAATTTACCTGGAATGACATCCCAGTAGTTCTTCCGTAAGGTCGGCAGCTGATCCGTATTGAATACATCTCAGATGACTGGAGCTGCCGGGAAGGAGTCTTGCACCAGAACATAAAAAGGGCACATCCTTGCCCACAGCTGCCCCACTTCTAGGGTTTATCCCAAGGAGATGGTCACATAGATGGGAGAGGATGAATGCACACGATGCCCATTGCTGTGTAATTTAAAATTCTGTAATTGGGAAAAATATTTGTCTATAGAGGAAAATTAATTATGGTAATGTACACTATGAAATACTATGCAGCCATTAATTTAATGGAGCAGACAGATATTTTCACCATGGAGCAGGATTCCCAGTAGATTTAGTGGGAAGAAAATTGAGTTTTAGTGGGAAGAAAATTGAGATCTGTTTATATAATACCACTGATCTGAAACTACCTGTGTGTGTATGTATATATCTAAACAGAGAGCGTGTTTCTGCATATCCATCTGTATAAATGTAGTGTGTATACACGTACATACAGTTGACCACTCCACTCCTAGAGTTTGGTCCCAGGCCTCTTTTCCGTTTAGCTTGCTCCCATGGGGATCTCAGCCAGTCTCAGATCATCTGTATGCTGACAAACTCCCCAGTTTACATCCAGTTCGGACCTCCTCGAACTTCTGAGCTACACTCAGCCTTCTGCTGACAGTCCTACTTAGGTGTCCAACAGACATCACACACATAAGATGCCCAAAGCCAGGCCCCCTACCACCCCTGACCCCAAATGTGCTTCTTCTGAAGTTTTCCCTGATTCAGGAAAAGGCAGCTCCATCTTTCAGGTTGCTCAGGCCAAACCCGTTGACTCCTTTCTCTCACACCCCACATCCGACCTGCGCACAATGGCGGCAGCATCTCACTCCTCCGCCGCCGCCACCTGGGGTATTGTGGGGCCTCCTGCTGCCCTCCCTGCGCCCCTGGCCCCCCCTCAGTTCACTGTCAGCACAGCAGCACAGCTTGACTCAGACTCTGCTGTCCTCTGCTTCCGGCACCTGAGGTAGCACAGTGTCACCAGGGTTCTGCTCTGCAGGGCCTCCTCTCCTGCCATTTCCCCTTCTCTGCTCAGCTTCTCAGGCCCTGCTGTTCCTCACACACGCCAGAGACATTCCTGACTCAGGGCCTTTGGCCTTGCTGTTTCCTCTGCCTGGAATGTTCTTCACCTGGATAACCATGTGGTGGGCTTCCCCCTCCCCTCCTTTGGGTCATTCCTTGAGTGTCACCTTTTCAGTGAGGCCTGCCAACCAACCCCTTCTCCCTCCTCCCCAGAACTCCACAGTACTTATTTTTCTCCACATTCCTTGTCACCGTGGAACACATTCCATACGTTTCTTACTTACCCTGCTTACTATTCAATATTTATTCTCCCTAATAGAAAAAATGCTCCATGAGGGCAGAACTTTTTCTCTGTTTTGTTTCCTACTGTGCCTGGCACATCTTCCAAGCAATACCACTTCTATGTGTGTGTCTGGCTGCCCTCCACGTGCTAATAGCTGCCTCTCTTTCCTGGGGGACTTTCTCCAATGTCTTGGAAGGCTGTTCAGGCTGGAAGTACTCAGAATTAACACCCACCAGGGGCAGTCTCAGCCAGTGGGACCTGGGGTATAAATACTTCTGCTCCCTCACCCTTCCACTGAGATATCTCTGAGGCTCCTGTTCTACAGCACTTTCCAGAGTTTCTCTGTGGGATTAAGCTCCATCCACCCACAGCAGCAGCTAACTTGATGATCACCCTTAATTGGCTACCTTACCCTCCTGTCTTACTTTCCCACTCTCCATTACCTTTTGCTGCACCTTGCAAATGAATTGCTTCTTTTCTGATCCTTGTCTCAGGGTCAGCTTCTGGATGAACTATGTTCACAAATATATTTGACAAATTCTTATGAATAATTATGCACATCAAACAGAGATTACCAGAAATGCTCACCAGAGTGACACACTTATTACCCCTGAAAAGTGAGATGTCAGATGCTTTTTAACCTACATATCTATACTTTGATAGTTTTACAATTAGCAAGTGTCATTATATAGAAATAACAAAGCCATCTCTCCCTTCCCACCCCCCACTCACATAACCTAAATCATGAGTGAACCAAGAATGCGATGAGACTCTTTCCTCCACAGCAACAGAAGAACTATGAGAAGTTGAGGGAAGCTCTTGGAAAACTCTCTGGGGCTACAGTTGGGTCACCGCTCATGTACCAAAGAGCAACCAAGGGGTTCGCCTGAAAAGGAGGGAAGCTGAGCAGACATCCTCCCCCTCTCTCGGTGCGTACATGTTTCAGGAGCTGTGAACACTGTGTATAGTTAATGTAGGCGAGAAGACAAATAGTGTTCTGTCTGGTCGAGGGTTTGTTTGAAGATCCATGATTATCCCCATCTGGTAAGCTACCATTGCTTCTCATCCCTATAAGACACTTCTTTCTAATTATTTCCCCCTCTGATAGTGTGCCAGGACACTGGCTGGGAGAAAGTCGAGCGGAAAGAGGTCTATTCAGTGATGAGGAACCCAAGACTTGGTGCCAAGGATGAAAACCAAGCAAACTTGTAATTTTCCACTGGAGAAAACATCCACACTTTTTTATTAGCTTGGTCTCTTCTCTACAAGTGGCCTGTAGAGCAACTGCCCCCAGAAAAGCACCTCATTGTTTCCTTACTAGATTTACAAGAAGCACACAGGCAAACTCAGGAAGACCGTGGTGAGGCTTGCTGGAGAAGACAGCAGCAGGCACTGGGGAGAGAAGCAGGACCAACCTGAAATCAACCTGAAGGGAAATCATGTCTGTGGACAAAGAACCTTGCAATAGAGTTTTCATTTGCATAACAGTCTACTGATTGAGGCTCTAAATGTGATCCCAAACTCCCACATAAGTGAGTTTTTACTTAATCCAGAATTAAAAAAAAAAAAACCAGCCTATTTTTATTGAACTTTTATTAGGTAAACCCAAACAGATCAGTCCCAGGGTTTACGTGTTCACAAGAATTCTAAATCAAACCCCAAATTCCTGAAGAGACTCCAGCCTCTCCCTGTATGTCAAATTAAAAAGATAAGTTTGGGCTTCCCTGGTGGCGCAGTGGTTGAGAGTCCGCCTGCCGATGCAGGGAACACGGGTTTGTGCCCCGGTCTGGGAAGATCCCACATGCCACGGAGCGGCTGGGCCCGTGAGCCATGGCCGCTGAGCCTGCGCATCCAGAGTCTGCGCTCCGCAGCGGGAGAGGCCACAACAGTGAGAGGCTCGTGTACTGCAAGAAAAAAAAAAAAAGATAGGTTTTACTTTGAAACGTCAAAAGAGGAATTTTGAAGACTGCATAATAGCCCTAGTTTTTTTTTTAGATAGAAACAGTAAAGTCGTGTCTCATTAATTCAGACTGATGTGGTGAAAGGTTTGTGTAAACTAGTGAAAAACCTGGGTTTGAAATAGTGCCATTTTATGACTTTCAGTCTACCCAGTGTTTCATATTATGTCTGAATTACTATATGGGAACAGGTTTGCTGCTCTGAGGAAAGCTGCTTTAATGAATAAGAATTATTTAAATTATATATCATTTGGTATTATTCAGTATCATTTAATTTTTATGTATTATGTACCATTTAATATTAATAGGTGATTTTAAAGTACTTGAATTTAAGAGATTTGAAAACATAGCTCCATACAAAAGCTTGTACACAAATGTTCACAGCAGTATTATTCCTAATAACCAAAAAGTGGAAACTACCCAAATGTCCAACTACTAATGAATGGATAAAAAGATGTGGTATATTCATACAATGGAACATTATTCAGCCATAAAAAGGAAGGAGGTACTGATACGTGTTACAGCATGGATGAACCTTGAAAACAGTATGCTAAGTGAAAGAAGTCAGATACAAGAGGCCACATGTTGTGTGATTCCATTTATATGAAATGTGCAGAACGGGCAAATCCATGAAGACAAAAAATAGATTAGTAGGGGCAGGAGGAGAGTGGGTGGTACAGGGTTTCTTTTTGGGGTGACAGAAATTTTCTGGAATTAGGCAGTGATGATGTATGCACGACCCTGAATATACCCCAAACCACTGAAATGTGGGATTCCTCACAGTGTGCCCTGTTCCCAGGGCGGGCATCCCAAGGAAGAGCACACCCCAGACAGAAGCTGCATGGCCATTTTGAGCAGAGCCCCAGAAGCCGCACAGTGTCACTTCCATGGCATTCTGATTGTCAGGGCTGTCACAGAGTCACAAGCTCACCCACACTTTGTGAGGTCAGCAGTCTTCATCAGTGTGCATCTGAGGGGTAAAAACAATTTCTGGGTTTTGTTGACATTTTTACGTCTTTAGGTATGAGTGGCGTCAAGCATCTGTTCATTCCAGGCAACCTTGAGACAGATGCATTATGCCCTGGACGTTAGCCATTGCTTCCAGCAGAGACTGAGGGAGGCCCGGGTCGTATGTTCTAGCAGCGGTGTCAGCTGCAGAAACAGGCCAAGGCCGGACACTGAGGTCCTAGCTAATACACAGCTGGAATAAACATCCTGAAGAACTCAAACCTCAGTGTTCCCAATTTGCTACTTCAAGTGCTTGGACGCATGCCTGCCCAAATGTTATATAATACACGAAGGCAGCAATCTTTTGAAAATCAATCACCATATTATGAACTGAGACCTCTCATAAACCAGACGCCATTCAGCTCTGGTTCAGTGACTCTGTCCCCAGTCAGATAAATGTGAAAAACTAAGGATGTTTTTAAGAAAGTGCTAATTAAGTGGAGAAGATAGTTTTCGTAATAGAAATGGTCTTAATGCTGCTTCCACTTTAATCAGCATAGCCTAATTATCATAATGAGGCGATGCTTGCATTTTCGTCATTGACTGGGGTTTGGTACAGTTAATTGGGCAACACCCGTTTTGGTAATCGTCTTGGCTAGAAATTGCATCCTCAGGGAGAAGCTTTTTCATTTTTGTTCTGAGGACAAATCAGTGAATGGAGGAAGTAAAGTAGGGGTGAGGACAGAGCATCCGTCCATTGTTTTTAGCTCTACTTTAGAGCAAAGCAACAGCAGTGTCACACAAGCTGTGCTACGTGGCACAGTTAACTTGTGATAAGTACTGAGTTTTCTCATGTACTGAAATTTGTGAATGATTAGTCTATTCTAATATAAATTTGGTGGCAGAATAATATATTGAGCTGTTAGCATGGGATTTGTTTTTCCTGTCTTTTACTTCTTCCGAGCAAGAGGCCAGTCCCTGGAGGCCAAATCCAGAAGTTGTTTGTGCAGACAAGCTGACTTATGTTTTCTGGAAGCCTGGAGCCTGGGAGGGATTGGAGATTAGTGGGATCCAGGCATTGCAGACCAGAATGTGCTGCCCATGGTGCCTGCAGCAGGTGGCAGGTTGGCAGGACTTCTGTGGAGAGGTTTTGCAGTGTCTCTTGCAGACTTAAAGCCTTGGCCTATGATCCCCAGCTTCAGCCGAGATTCCCAAGCTTGGAACGGAAGCTTCTGCAAGCCTCCTTCTCTAAAGGGACACACTGGGGATATCAGCAGAAGACTTGGTCTCAGAAGAGTGGACACATCACCTATTTTCCAGGCACCACGTACCCTCTTATGTGATGGTTTTTCACACATCTCTAGAGAAGGGGAGAGCCTGCCCCACCCAACTACTACCAAAATTATTTTCTTTCCAGCACAGAGAATGAAGGCGCCAAGCCCCAGCTAACTTGAAATAAAAAAAGGAATATGATGTCTCACCCATCTGAGTTTTGGGAGTAGGATTCATATCACTACAGTTAGAATCAAGTCAAGGTGAATTTTTGAACAAGGTCACATTCCCACCCACTTGCATTCCAGAATGGTCTCTTAGTGCTAAAGAAAGGTACAGTGTCATGGTAAGGTTCCAGGGAAATTGCTCATGACCCTCCCCCAGAGCACACTACGCTCGCAAACCACCAGTCCTGCGTCACTGTGGAAACAATTGGAAATTACCGCCTCAGAGGATGGGGGAGGGCAATGTGATAAGAGTTCGTTATGCTTCCTCAGTGAGGTCCACCTTATCATGGACTGAAAATATCACTGTGTCCTGCAACCATCATGTATGCTGATCAGCCAGAGGTGACCTGGACCACACAGGCAAGTGAGCAAAGAGGATCTAACTTAGGAGAAGGCTCCAAACCACCTGAACAGGGAGTCTTCTCCCAACATGAAGAAGCTTGAAAAGGCCTGACTCATCCAGCAGGCAGCCCAGCCCAGCACCTCAGGAAGAGTTAGCAAGCAGCCTGTGTGGTTTCTGTCAAGTCCTAGCTTGTCTTGACCTTGTGGAGGGCAAGAAATAGAAACGCCGCTCCTGAGAATGGCAGCCGCCTTGAGAATGCTGGTATTAGCACTCCGTCAGGGGCTGGGCTCTCAGCCCAAGCACACACCCCGTTGGGGCGAGCCTGAGAGTGGGAGTCATCTGCCTTTTCTGTCCATTTCTTGTGGACCCAGGTAACCAGGGAAAATGGGAGGTGGGCGTGTTCTGAACCTACAGCCAGCTGAGCTCTGGGACTTAACTAGACTTAACTAGCTGTTCCCACGTGTTCCCTCAGAGGTTGCCCCCATCACAGTTCACCTGGAATTCTGTGATGGGCCCAGCAGTAGGCACATAGTGGTGCTTGATAAATGTTTCAGTGGATAGGCAGTGTACTTATTGAGTGCCAACTGTGCGCAAGGCATTGTGCCAGGTGTAGAGGGGATGCCAAGACAAAGCTCCAACCCCATCTCCAGGGAACTTTCAGTCAAGTGGATCATAGGCACATGCCTACATGACTTAAAACCCATGGGTGCACATGGTATTGTTTGACCCTTGGAGTTTAAAAATATTAGAACTATTATGGTTAAAAATATTAAACCAACATAAAAAAATTAGCTACCATCTGTATTTTTTTTTAAAAATGTAGTGTGTGTAGTGTAGTTTGAAAGACCACAGAAGAAACTGGTATCAGGGTTGGCCTCTTCAGATAGGGAATTGGGAGCAGGGAGTGGGTAGCAGATTTATTGCAATGTTTTGTAATTTTTTTATTGTGTAAAATGCTATACCTCTACAAATAAACAAACAAAAGAAGGATGGGGAATTCACATCAAAATCCAGCTCTCTGGATTTTCTTTTTTAGAGCATTTTTTAAATTTATTTATTTATTTATTTTATTATTTTTTTGGCTGTGTTGGGTCTTCGTTGCTGCGCGTGGGGTTTCTCTAGTTGCGGCGAGCGGGGGCTACTCTTCATTGCGGTGTGCAGGCTTCTCATTGCAGTGGCTTCTCTTGTTGTGGAGCACGGGCTCTAGGCGCGCGGGCTTCAGTAGTTGTGGCATGTGGGCTCAGTAGTTGCGGCTCACGGGCTCTAGAGTGCAGGCTCAGTAGTTGTGGTGCATGGGCTTAGTTGCTCCGTGGCATGTGGGTTATTCCTGGACCAGGGCTCGAACCCATGTCCCCTGCATTGGCAGGCGGATTCTTAACCACTGTGCCACCAGGGAAGTCCTGGATTTTTCTTGGCAACTCAGGATTCTGGCAGTACTGGGAACATTTAGTCTGGAAACAGTGTGTAGGTGGGCAGAAGGGCAGCATTAAAAGATTTTAAGCTGAAGGCTGGCATCAGATTTACATTTTGGAAAGAATATTTTGGCTGCAGAATAGAGGAGCATGGCTCAGGGGCAGGTAGACCAGAGAGACGTGACTGCAGTGATCCAGGGGAAGGTAGTGAGGACCTAAACTGGGACGGTGGCAGGGAGACAGATGACAGAGACATTAATGAAACAGACCTGAGGTGGGTAACTGATTTAGGAGTGAAGGAGTGTGGAAAAGGCCAGGGTAACTCCCAGGTCTGCAAGACACACCACGGTGATTGCCACAGCAGCCTCAAACTAATGGAAGGGAGAGAGGGCTCAGGAGATCTGTGGGCCTTCTCAACTGGATTCAGCAGAAATCCTGAAAGAGCGCATCTCCTGAAATACAAGGAAAAGCCCACACAGGAAACGCACTCTCAGAGGCAAATAGCTCCTGTTCCCCATTCCAGGCACCAGTAGTGTCTCAGTGATTTTCCAGAGAAAACAGCCTCTCTGGAGAACACAGCATGGGAGAACTAGAATTTCAAACAGAAAAACTTAATGCTTGTGGTTAAAAAGACAAAGAAGTACCAACTGAGAAGTAGTTTAAATCATATTCCTTTAGGGGATGGATTTTCTTGGATCTGTGTGCATCCTTTACAGCTTTATTAGTCACTGCTAAAGCCCTTTTTGGGTCACAGAGCCGCCGGCAGGGTGCTGTTCCTGGGATGATTACCTTGAGCAACCAGCCCCAAACAGCAACCCTGCATGTCAACAAGCCGGGCTGCCCTGGCAACATCACCCCTGCCCTGAGGTTTGAGGCAACCAGTAAATGAACTAACCTAGAGCCTCTGTGATTCTCTTTCCCTATGCATGACAAAATTTTATCTCATTTACTACTTGAATCAGAGTTGAAAATATTTTCCCTTTGAGACTCTGTGGTCAGATATCAATTTATTAACACTGTGGCCTCACCTCAGACTTAGTCCAAGAGGTTTAAGTAAAATCAGGGGCTTCCCTGGTGGCGCAGTGGTTAAGAATCCGCCTGCCAGTGCAGGGGACATGGGTCCGAGCCCTGGCCCGGGAAGATCCCACATATGGCAGAGCAACAAAGCCCGTGAGCCACAACTACTGAGCCTGCGCTCTAGAGCCCGCAAGCCACAATTACTGAAGCCCGCGCTGAGAGCCCGTGCTCTGCAACAAGAGAAGCCACCACAATGAGAAGCCCGCGCACCACAACAGAGAGTAGTAGCCCCTGCTCACTGCAACTAGAGAAAGCCTGCGCACAGCAACAAAGACCCAACACAGCAAAAAATAAATAAATAAATTTATTTTAAAAAAGTAAAATCACACTAATGTTAAGTACTTAATAGTAGCTAATGATTATTGAACAGTTATGTATCAATCACCCAACCAACTTAAATCTTCACATAAACCTAAATAGATAGGTACTATTATCATTCCCACTGTACAGATGAGGAAATTGAGGCCAAGACTATCTTGCCCAAGTATATGCAACTAGTAAGTGGAAGAGCCAGGTTTCTACCCAGTGAGCTTAACCACTAGGCTGTACTGCTTTCATGATCAGAGAAGCCTATTCTCTGGTGCCTCTGAACTGTGTACTCAACACGGTGTCTTCAAATTTAGGCTGATATATAGATTTTATTTTTGCTACAGCTGAGCCTGTGCTAAGAACACCACTTCTGATGATAAAGGTTATATGGGATGCTGGGCTGAGTGGGTGGGGTGATATCATGTCACACTGGTGGCAAGGAGGGAGCAGGTATTTACTGAAGCAGGTAGGAAATCTGGGGCAAGGCAGCAAACATTCCTATCTAAACAGCAATATGGTCCCAGAGGAAGACCAAGAGAATATGGTTCAGTAACCTCCAAGGGATTTGGTTTAGCCCATGCAGTATTGGTATTCTCAGGTTGTTTTTTTATATATATATTAAAGATGTTTAATGATGAAATATTTCAAACTTACAGAAAATAATTAAGCAGAAAACCTAGATACCACTGAGATGAGGCAGCTGATTAATGTTTTCCCATCTCTGCTTCAGTTCTGTCTCTTGAAAAAAACATGATGTTAGAGATACAGATGAAGCCAAACCCATTCTCTCCTTGCCTCTACTCCCACAGGTAACAGCTACCTTAATGTTGATGTGCATCATTCCAACGCAGGTATTTTATCGTGGCATAGCTTGCAAGTAGTAAATTGTACAAGCCTTAACCATACAGCTTGATGAATTTTTACACATGTAAATAAGACAAGACCCAACACAAGATATAGATCAATAACATGTCCAGGACCTCAGGGGACTTCTTTGCCTCACATTTCAAAAATAAATTGACAGAGTTGCCAACATTTAAAAAAAAATTTTTAATCCTTGTAAAGCAACTCTACTCCAATAAAAATTAATTTAAAAAATAAAATAAAATTCAGTTACTCAAAATAAATGAATAAATAAAAGTTTAAACATCTAGAGATTTAATATAAAATTCCAATTTTCTAGCTTCTCTTGAAATGTTGGGAAATCAGACCACATTAAGCTCATATTCTGGCTTGGAGACAGAGGAGATCTGCCCACTTTAGATGAGGTGTGAGCTCCCTAGTTTACCTACTGCATCCATCATGTCTTATTGTTTATCCAGCCCACTTCATTCGTTTGCATAAGCTAACCTGCGACTCATCCCCTGAAAGGTGCCACCGTATTTATAATATTTCAAAAATACTGCAAATATAAAAAGGCTGAGAACAACTGCCTCATCCATCCTAAAGAAAGCAGAGTTAGCGAAAAAGTGTCCTCCTCGCCAACCTGCTAGGTGATTTGGGAAGCTGCTGACCATGCCATAAAACAAAAAGGAATCTGATTCTCCAGGTCTTTGCTACTCAAAGTGTGGTCCTTGGACCAGCAGCGTCAGCATCATCCAGGAGCATGTTAGAAATACAAAATCTCAGTTCCCTCCCCAGAGCTACTATATTAGTCTGCTAGGGCTGCCATAACAAAGTACCACAGACTGGGTGGCTTAAACAATGGAAATTTATTTTTCATAGTTGTGGAGGCTTGAAGTCCAAGATCAAGGTGTCAGCAGGCTTGGTTTCTTCTGAGGTCTCTCTCTTTGATTTCTCCCTGTGTCTTCACACGGTCTTTCCTCTGTCTGTCTGTGTTCTCTTCTTACAAGTCGTATTAGATTAGAGCCCACTTCAGTGACCTCATTTTACCTTAATTAACTCTTTAAAGACTGTATCTCCAAATGCAGTCACATTCTAAGGTAATGGGGATTAGGACTTCGACATATGAAATTTGAGAAGACACAGTTCAGCCCATAATACCTACCAAATCAGGATTTACATTTTAACAAGATCCCCAGGGCACTTGTGTACACATTAAAGTTGGAAAAGTACTGCCCAGTGCCTGCTCCCCAGTGGATAAAACACAAGTGGGTCTGTCAGGGTGGAAGCAGGGGAAGGAGGAGAAGCTGGGGTGAGTTTTTAGATGAACTTTCTCTCCATTCTACACGTCTGGTAGGGTGAGAATACTGTAAAGGTATTCCCTCTTCTTGAAGTTGAAAGAGGTCAATTCGCTCTTGAGGGGGAGTCCCTTCCTCTCATTGAGGAACAGAGACCCTCTGCACTTTGGGGAAGGTGAGCAGGTAAGGTTAACGTGTGAGGCTTGATGAATCAAAGCTGATATGAATCTGACCCATGGGAGTTTAGAAGAGCCTCATTCTGAAAACATGTTGGAATGCTGGAAATGTGACTGCTCTTAGTAGAGAGGTCATTTTCATCTGGTCCTTACCTGCAGGCTTCCTCTATCAAGGTGCAAGACATGTCTTTGGGATTTCCTGGAAGGGGGACCAGGAAGATACCACACTGCATTCCTCCCTACTCTGTACAAGTTCATTTACCACCTATGTCATAGGCCTGATGCTATGGTGACAGTTGCCACGGAGACACTGCTATGCACCGTTGAAGCTAATCCTGGCCCATACTGTCAATCACATGGTTTAAGCTAGAGATTTTCAAGCTGTGTTCTGTAAAACTATAAGGTGCTTTCAGGGTTTCACAAATATTTTATTCAAATCTCAATTTAAAATAAATTTATTTTTTAAATTACAAAGAGTTTATATGCTTGGGGGGGGGATCAAACAGTATATAGAATGAAATATATACTACAAAGTGAATGCCCAAATTCTCATCTGACAGAGTAGCTCTTTTAAGGCTAATCCTTTATACAAATAATAATAATAAATTCTGAACCCCCTCCTCAAAAAAAAACCCTATTTTGATGACACTGAAAGGCATCCAGACAGTAAAGGAAGGGAACCTCTCTGGTGAGACCCACATTTTTATAGCTTTACCACTAAGGCAGTCAGTCTCAAACTAGAGTTTGTTAAAATACAGATTGCTAGATTCCACCTCGAGTTTCTAATTCACTAGGTCTGGGATGGGGCCCCCAATTTTGCATTTCTAACCATTCCCCACGTGATGCTAATTACTGGTCCAAGGACCACACTTTGAGAACCACTGTCAGCTCACACAGGGTAGAGGTCATTGAAGGACTAAAGCCACAGGCTTAGTGGCCTGATGATTCTGAGAAGGAGTTTACAAATAGAGTGGCTGGAAACTGTGGTGAAAATTCTGGAGAGGAGAGAGTCACAGAGGGGGAAACCCCCAAATATGTGTATAAATTCTCCTCAAATCCTTGGCTGACTCTTGAACTGTATATGTCCAAGTGAGACTCCAAGGGATCCATGGGAAAAACAACAGCTGATGGCTGGAAGAGATTGAGCAGAGATTTCAGCCATTGCCCATCACGGGGGTGACAAAGTTTGGACCTGAAAGTCTCACCAAGTGATAGGGGTTTGGTAAACAACTGCAGCTTTCAACTGAAACCATGGAAGGGCTACACTCTTAAGAGTAAAGGCTACGTCTCTGACTATGTTGACCAAGAAGGCTGCAAATAAGAAAAGAATTTATTTGGGGTCTTAGGAATTTCAATTCAGGAAACACTGATTTGGGTAAAACAGTAAGAGTGTTCCAGAGAAGAGAAGGAGTCTGGGGCTTATACAGGCAAAAGCCACAAAGTTGTTAAAGTTGGTTGGCAAGAATTATGATTGATCCTAATGCAAGAAAGGAAACATTTGTCCTCAAGGGATAGGTTGTGCACAAGTTATTTAGGGTCAAATAAGTAGGTAGGCTGTCATGAGTTATCTTAGGGTAAGGGTCCAATAAGTATCTTGAGTTTCTGGAACACTGGGCAGACATTCTGGAAGCCTTCATTAAGACAATAAGTGGTCAAAGTTCACATTCCATCTGGGCTGAGAGATGCATCAGTCACACTTCTTCAACGTCCTCCCAGCTCCAGTTTACAGAGCTCTCTTAACAATACCATTCCATTTTGATTTTTTTTCCACAACTAAGGCATTAACCCTAGCACTAAGGTTAAAACTAAAATAGACCCATCCTAACCAAACCTACAAGCGAATTTTAATTGATGTGATCCACCACTGGAAGAAAATGCTCATCAGAGGAAGATAACAGAATCCAGTCTCTAGAACATGTTCACAATGTTCACTCTACAAAATTATTAGACATGGGAAGAAAAAGAAAAATGTGACCCATAACCAAGAGATAAATCAGTCAATAGAAACAGACTCACACAACCCAGATGTCAGAATTAGCAGACAAGGACTTTATAATAACTTTGATTAATATGTTAAAGAGTCTACAGTAAAAGATGCATATACTTGGTGAAGAGATGAGAAATTCCAGAGAGATCTGAAAACTGTATAAAAGAGTCAAATGGAAATTGTAGACCTGAAAAGCACAGTGTCTGAAAAATGATCCTTCTGTTCCACATCCTCATTCCCAATCCAACTTTCTGCCCCAGAGTTAAACATCCACACAGGGTTCTTTGCTTGTAAGTGATAAAGACTTTAGCTAGCTTATGCCCATGTGATGAGGTGTAGGCCAGCCTACATAGCCAAACTGTGGTGAGGGGCAGAGTGGAGCTGGTTTAGGTTCATCTGCCCTAGGGATTCAAATGCCATGAAGATGCTCTTGTCACTCATCCCTCGCCTCTGCCTGAGAATTAGCTCTATACATTCTCACTGTGAGCAGGCTTCTCTATGTGGTGAGAGAGATGGCTGAAGTGAGCTGTGGGCTCATAGCTTCTAGCTCTGCGAAGAAGGGGGATCTCTACCCGTAGCACCAGTTAGAAAATCTCAGGAGAGGTCTTTGATTTGTCCAGTGTAGGTTACATTCTCTCCATAGACCAATCACAGTTGCCAGGGATTGGGTATTGTTAATAGCTTTGGTCAGATCCCCAATAACTACGGCCAAAGGAGACAGTTCCCTTTGGAAGGAGAACAGTTCTTCAAAAGGAAAGAGGTAGCATATATGTGGTAAGTGGAACAACTGTTGTGAGCTGGACAGCCATTTCAAGTTGTGCTGACTTCACCATTATCAGTTAGGTGTGAATCCACATCATTTAATATGTATTACATAGTGTCTCACTGTGGGTTCCCCTCAAAGCAGCCCATGTCAGTGGTCTGGATGCAAGTAATTTTGGAGGGACATGATCCAAAGAGCATGGTGAAGAAGTGGGAAAGTGAGACAGGAAAGGGAGAAAGCCAATGAAGGTGTGTTAATGAACAGATTAGCATTTTGGGCAAGTGGTCTCAATTCCACTGTGCCCCGTGAGAGACTGTGTAGAACACACCGCAGAATCGTCCAAGGGACAAGGAAGTTAGGGAATTTATCCACCACTCCCATCCCTCATGGTTGTAAGTTGCTCCTGTGGGGCTAGAGCTTCTGGAGCATACAGCCAGAGAAAGCTCGCAAACAGAGAGACACAGGTGCTTGAAGGCGGAGGCTGCAATTGTATGAGGAACGTCCCCTGAAGCTGCAGATCTCTGCAGTGGCTGAGGGGAAATGGGCAGGGCACTGATAGTGCCTGATACACATCTGTAAATCCCTTTACATAAACAGGATTCTGTTACACATTGTTCTGTAAGAATTGAAACTTCAAAACTATGTTTAAAACTCAAACAACAATATCCCCATCCCAATGAGCTATAATTCCACATGGGAATCCTGGTGACCACAGGGCTAATGCCCTCATTATAGTTCAATAGTCAGTCCTGCAATAACTAGTTTATATGTTACACCTCTCGTGGAGGTGCTATCCTACTCTAGCTGTTAGATATGAGTGCCTGAGTAGCTAATGTATATTGATGTAAGATTTTCTTCAAGCAGACTTAAACAACTACCCTTAAAACTGGAAATGGATTTCACAGGTGAAAAACAGGACATTTAAGAAGAAAATTTGGTTGTGATGAGTTCAGCCAGGACCAAGATACCAAATATCCCACCTTAGACCAATTCTTCAAAGCGTCAGCCTCACTGACAATAGCTGACGAAAGCAAGAGTCAAATGGAAATTGTAGACCTGAAAAGCACAGTATCTGAAAAATGATCCTTCTGTTCCACATCCTCATTCCCAATCCAACTTTCTGAAAATGCTCATGCAAAAAAAAAAAAAAGGCCACTCGAAGACGAGAGAATGATAATATTTACTTGTTTGGGAAAGTCACCTTTTATGGCACTAGAAATTACCCAAGTCCTAACTATGTTTTGTGTAGTATATTTTGCACATTAGTTTTATAGACCCTGCCAAGCAGCAATGCCATTTTGAGACTAAACACAGTGGAGCATAAAAACAAACTTTCTGTTTCATTCCACGGAAAATGAACAGCTTAATGCTTTTGTAAAAACATATACAAGTCTGGTGATGAAAATGCACGTACAGTGCCACACATAAACAACACATTGCACATGAAGGAGAACATACCGTTAAGGAAAAGCTTAGGAAACCTCGAGCTCTTGTTAATAAGACCTATTAGTAATCAGGCAACAAGAACATGGAAAGGGCAGACTGCTGGGAAAGAGCGATAACTGCTGCCAGATCATTCTGCCCAGAGAGAAATTTGCAAATGCACAAATTGCACTAGAAATGCAAGTTCCCTGAAGGCGGGGCTCTGGTCTATCTTATTCACAAGTTCCCTCAGTCGGCGGGAACCGGGCAGGGGGGTGGGGGCTGGGGACCCGGCCGGCGCCAGGGCCTGAACAGAGCGCGCCGGTTTCGTGGCGTGGATATATCTGCTTCTAAGGTGGCTGTAATTGGCACGCTATCCCATACCAAAGTACCTTTTGAGAAGAAAAAGAGGTGAACTATAAAGTGAGAGCCAGTTTCATCTCTACTCTGCAATCTAGGAGAAAAACTTTCGCCCGAGGACAGATCAGGGGGCCGGGTTCAATCCCTGGTCAGGGAACTAGATCCCACATGCACACCGCAACTAAGAGTTCGCATGCTGCAACTAAGGAGCCTGCGTGGCGCAGCTAAGAAGCCAGCGAGCCAAAACTCAAGGACCCCCCGAGCCACAACTAAGGAGCATGCCTGCCACAACTAAGGAGCTGGTGAGCTGCAACTAAGGAGCCCTTGAACTGCAACTAAGGAAGCCATGTGCAGCAACTAAGACCTGGTGCAACCAAATAAATAAATAAAATATTTTTTTAAAAAGAGTAAACTGCAGAAAAGTGAAAAATAAATTTGGATAAGAGTTAAAGAAAAATCCATGAGGAATTGGTTTCAGGACACCCAGATGATACCAAAATCCACAGAAGCTCAAGTCCTGCATGTAAAATGGCACAGTGGAGTCGGCCCTCTGTCCCTGTGGCTGCGGAACCCCGACTGTACTCAATGTTGAATGAGTGAACGAATCCAACTTGTTTGATGTTTGAAGACTAAAGTCATGTACGATCTGTACAGACCAGCAGGACCAGAGAACAAATGGTGCTTCTTTTAGTAAATGATGATAATAATAGTAATGATAATGACTAACAGTTACCGAGGATTTACCATGTGCCCACACTGTGCTGACCATTCTATGTGACTGACCTCATGTTCACCTGACAATGACTCCATAAGGTAAGCATTATTATCTCCACTTTGCAGACAAGAAACAGAAGCTTAGAAAGGTGAAACAACTTTCAAAGTTGCACAAAAAAATAACAGTAGAGCAGGAATCCAAACCTAGACCCACACTTTCTCCTCACCTCACTCCTTTGCCATATATGCAATTCAGAAAAGCTATCAAGGGCTTTCCTGGTGGCACAGTGGTTAAGAATCTGCCTGCCAGTGCAGGGGACATGGGTTCGAGCCCTGCTCCGGGAAGATCCCACATGTCACGGAGCAACCAAGCCCGTGTGCCACAACTACTGAGCCTGAGCTCTAGAGCCCGCAAGCCACAACTGCTGAGCCTGTGTGCCACAACTACTGAAGCCCGCGCCTAGAGCCCGTGCTCCGCAACAAGAGAAGCCACCGCAATGGGAAGACCACACACCGCAACAAAGAGTAGCCCCCGCTCGCCACAGCTAGAGAAAGCCCGCACGCAGCAACAAAGACCCAACGCAGCCAAAAATAAATAAATAAATTTAAAAGAAAGAAAAGCTATCAAGAGAAATATCTTTTTTGTTTTTTTTTAACCTGCCATGAAATGTTGGCAAAAATGTAGTAGTGACATTCAGATGGGGAGAAAACAATGATGGGGGAAAAGTGAGGAAGCAGTGGCTTCTATGAAGTTGTGCCTGTACCAGGGCTAAGCTGTCATTATATGATGCACACATCAAGCGTTAGCCATCATCAAGAATATAGCATCTTAATACGCGTTTCATGTGGCATCTCAGTGATGCTGAGGTGCTGTCTTCACACTGAAAACTTTTCAGACATTTCTGGGTTACTGTAATAAAATGGGCGGTGAGATCCAGAATTTACTTTTTACTTTTCAGGCCAGAGCAAAATGCTGGTATGACCATTTCAATTGAGAAAAGAAATTATTGCAAGAAATTACTCTCTATCTGATTCAAGAAAAGCTGTTATTAGCTAAATCCTTCTTTTATTTAAATGAACATATGATCTTTGTGGGGACACAAACAGTCAGCCCATAGCAAGCTGTAACATACATACACTGAAGTGCACAACTCCGGTGCACAGCTAAAACTTCCACTCGGATCTAGAAACCACTGCCAGCACCCCACAGTTCTCCGTATCCCCTCTCAGTTCGTACTTCTCGGAGGCAACCACTAATATAGCCTCTAGCACTATAAATTAATTTGGGCTGTTTTGAACTTTATGTAAATGAAATCATGCAGTATGTAACCTTTGTGTCTGCGAGCTTCAACCAGTTTGCTGCAGGAAGCTGCTGTTTGCTCTTTATCATTGGTATATAGTATTCTGTTGTATGAATGTAACACCACTACTGACCCACTCAGCATTGGTGGACATTAGGGTGGCTTTCAGTTTTGAGTTATTATGAATAGTGCTGCTATAAATACTTTCACACATTTTTTTTGGTGGACGTATGTACTGATTTCTCTTGGATCTATATCTAGGAAGGAAATTGCCAGGTCATAGTATAGGTATACTAGACAGAGTTGAGTAGTCGCAACAGAGATTACGTGGCCCCCAAAGTTGAAAATATTTACTGTTATTCGTTTAACAAATATTTAGTGAAAACTTGTCATGTGTCAGCCGTTGTTCTCAGCACTGTGGGTGTGTCATGGCGAGAAAACAGACCAACATCCCTGTGCTTATAGAACTGGCATTTTTATATTTCAGTAATATCATGAATTAATATTCAGACATTATGGGGACTTCCCTGGAGGTCCAGTGGTTAAGAATCTGCACTTCCACTACAGGGGGCACAGGTTCGGTCCCTAAATCGGGGAACTAAGATCCCACATGCCTGGCAGTGCGGCAAAAAAAAAAGAAATCAGACATTATCTACATGGTTTCTTAACTGTCCATAGGTGAGATTTTTCTATTTTGTTTCTAAAGGTCTGAGCGGTGATGATCTCTCATGTGTTAGGCAGGGTAGACAAACTGGCCTGAAAGAGTGGGATTTTCCAAGGCTCTCCTGGCAGAAATGGTCCAGTTCCTACCACGGTAAACAGCATCCTCAAATGGAAATTCGAAATCCCTCCTCACTAGCACATCCCATCTCTGTGGAGTATTCCTGCAGGGTGCTGGAGCAGGATGCTTTGCCCTTGTGGGCTGGGCTGGGCCAGCTCTGACTCCGGCCAGCAGACAGCCCAGTGTGTCAGCAGTAGTCACCCCCAGCTGCAAGGTCAAGGTCAACGTGCAGTAGTGCAGGCCTAGTGCTGTTTTCTTGGAAGGAATGATTTGTTTTAAGTAACTTCAGACCTTTTTTTTTTTTTTTTTTTTTGCGGTATGCGGGCCTCTCACTGTTATGGCCTCTCCCGTTGCGGAGCACAGGCTCCGGACGCGCAGGCTCAGCGGCCATGGCTCACGGGCCCAGCCGCTGCGCGGCATGTGGGATCTTCCCGGACCGGGGCACGAACCCGTGTCCCCTGCATCGGCAGGCGGACTCTCAACCACTGCACCACCAGGGAAGCCCCTTCAGACCTTTTAATATGCTTCCCAAGAAGTTAACTATTCAGAAACTTCCTCCTCTTCCCCCCACCCCCACCCCCCAGATTAAAGGGAAAACAAGAACTCCAGAAAAATAGGAAACATCTGACCTCCATTAAAGTGAAAACAAACAAACAGACTCTTAAAACATCTCTTAAGAGTTTAAAGCTGTATCCACGTAAGTTACTTTTACTCACAGCAAGCAGGTGAGTGACATTATCCAGGTATGAAAAAACCATGAAATAAAAGACGGCTTAGAAAATACTGCTTTCAGCCCATGTAATAAATACCTTACTTTTAATGTAGGGAAAGAAGTGCACACTTAATAGAAAATTTATTTCTTCCAGCCCTCATTAAATAAATGTGAACAAATATTTAAAAAATACTAGAGAGTCGAAGGGGCCCAAAGTCTTGTTTGTTTGTTTGTTTTTCTTATCTAATTCATCATTTCTTCCACCTAGACTGTGAGCTCCACAATGGAGGGCATTCTTGTTTGTGACTAAATTCCCATTTATGGAATAAATACACGAACATAGAGCTTACTCTGCACAATGCCTGGTACACACATAAGGGCTTAATAAACAATTGCTGATGTTGCTATTGTTATTGTTACTATTATTATGAAGGTCATCATTATTATAGCTAAAGGGAAATTTTAATATTGACTAGAAAAGCTCCCGTATATTACAGGCTAAAACAAATTTGAAAACTAAGTAGCACCATCATCCCTCCAGGTGTGCAGGCCAAGAAACTATGATTGTCCTTAGCACTTCCATTTACCTCATCCCTGGCAAACATCACCAAACAGAAGCCACTTCACCTTCTAAAGTTCCCTTCGCTCTACCCAGGACCATCAGCCCAGTCTAAGCTATCGTCACCTCTTTTTTTTTTTTTTAATTAGGTCAACACTTTATTTTATTTTTTTAATTATTTAAAAATTTTTTATTGGAGTATAGTTGATTTACAGTGTTGTGTTAGTTTCAGGTGTACAGCAAAGTGAATCAGTTATACATATACATATATCCACTCTCTTTAGATTCTTTTCCCATATAGGTTATTACAGAGTATTGAGTAGAGTTCCCTGTACTATACAGTAGATCCTTATTAGTTATCTATTTTTTATGTAGTAGTGTGTATACATCATCAATGTCATCACCTCTTGTATCCTACTGCAGATCTACCAAATGCCCCCTTCATACTCCAGGCAGGCCCCTTCACCAGGGGACCATCCTGATCCTCTTAAAATGCAAATTAGAAAAAAACCCAAACAATCCTTTTATGATTACAGAAGGACATGTGTACAGTACTATAGAATGTTTTAAGGTTTAAATAAATTAATATTAAAATTTTTAAACATATCTCTACCCCCAGAGATTACCACCATTCGTACTTTAGTATATGTTTGCGCCACCTTGACAATATTTGTCACAATTATAATTTTACATTTATTTGGATGATTTGTAAAACAATGTGTATCTTCCCCAAAGGTGATAAAACCACCTAAGGACAAGGACCTTGTCTGGTTTGCCCCAAGTGTAGCCCCAGTTCCTAATAAAGTGGGTGACACAGGTTGGTAACTTAACTAATAGTCATTGAGTGGATAAATAAAGGAATAATGTCCTTGAAAAAGTAAACAATAATTTGGTAGGTGTGTTTTGGGGTGTGTAAGCCACTCACACCAGCCCTCTTTCTTAGAATTAATTCCCCAGCCCAATGAGTTAGCTCTGATAGTCACCTTTGTGCTACATGACTCCACTCCCTGATAATTGAGTGGATCAGGGTGGACACATGACCCAAGCTGGGCCAATCAGATTGTTTTTCCTGGGAACTGGGATCTAGACTGCAGAGGCAACCAGTCTCAGGTGTGTCTGGAATTGAGGGACTGGTAGACATTTGGGCAGAAGGGGACTCCTGCTATGTGGGTGAAGAAGCAGAGAAAAACCATCTGCAGATTGAGAAGAATAAAACAGAAACATAGTGCTAAGCAGAGATAAGAGATGGAGAAAAGTATCACGTTCTCAAAGATTTGCTACTTCCTTGTTCTGCTCTGAGAAGCCCAAGTATCCGTGGATAATGAGACACCACGGTACACTGGAAATAGAGCCCCTTCTCTTTTTTTTCAGCTGGCTCAGCTCAATTTCTAGCACTTGTAAACCAAAGAGTCTCAACTGAAACGTGCTATTTATATATTAGGCTGTAAGACTAATCAAAGTGATCATAGTAATCTGCCTAGGGCCACACCTTATGGTCAGATTCACCTAGGTGAGAAAACCCAGCCTACTAAATCTTCCTCTACCTGCCCTAGCCTATTGGGTAAGAAATGAACCAACTATGGGGGGGATATCTTCTGCTTGAGACAGAGAGAGCAGGACGTGAGCTGGAGCCACACTTGACTTTTGAGAGTCTTGACTCTTTCACCTGAAATAGACATGTGGATTCAAACAGGATGAAGAACAGTAATTTCTAACATTTCTGAATAGAGAACTGGGGGAAAAAAAAAAGCGATCAAACCAAAACCAGACTCATAATTTTTGTTATTGGTGGCTTCAGGCTATTTTAAGAAACTGCCTTTGAATTCCCCAAGGAATTTTTTTTTCCTGTTCTTTTTGTCATCCAGTGGACAACTCAGGGTTTACGGGCTCCTGGAAAATCCAGGGGATTTTGCAAAAGAAAAATCTGTGGTGGCTTATGGTTAAAATGGAACTATGCACACTGATCTTTTGTACCAAAATGATCCTGGTAAGCCCCTACCAGGCAGAAATACACTTGAAGGCATGTTCAGTAGTTGAGACAGATGTGTGAAACCATCCACACCCTCATCCTTGAAGTTCTTAAAGCACAGTGTGCTAGTTTGGGGACCAGATGTCCTGTCAGTGTTAGGGACGCAGCCTGGAATTATGGAATAATATTTTTTTTGCTCTGTGACTCTAATTGTGTCCTTGGCTTCTTTGGCCATGCAAGTTAGCAGATTTCCCTCTGGTATTCCAGGGCCATGGTCATTTGCTAAGGCTGGAACTTGACATGGTTCTATCAAAAAATTCTCCTGCATAAGGACCCTCACCAGAGTCAAGGCTAAGACAGAAGGCTAAGACTCTCAATGGCATCTTGTGTAGAAGCCGGTTGAGATTTTTCTGATGAACTTACTGTGTTGGGAGTCAGAGAAAGGTGCTTTCCACCACCTGGTGGTTTGGCAAGCAGAGGGACCTGTTATTATGGCTGCAATTAGCCAACAATGGGGCTAAGCAGACAGGGCAATTCTGGTGTCTCATCCTGGTCCCATTCCCCAGCAATCAAGGGAAGAAGTCTGGCCAGTAATTTACTTGCCTCTGGAGAAAACGGAAGTTGATCTTACTGTCTACTCCAAACTCAGGAAAGACCATTCTCAAGACACTCCCCAAACATTTGCTTATTAGGGCTGATTTGAAAGAGAGAGAAGGAAGGAGAAGAAAGAGAGATGCATGTACACCCTGGACTGCTTATAGTCTGTAAACTGGCAGGTTATTGGTACCAGGCCCTCCTGCTTTTTCCTGCCAGGGGTCAGCCAGGGATGGAAAGGGATACAAAGCAGGGCCAGCTGCTTTGAGTTAAAGGTGCTAAAACAACTTTGGCCAGTAGGGGGCTCCAAATCTCATTCAAATTTGTACATCTCTGGATAGCAGACCCATCAGACTTCATTATATATAATAGTTATCCAGTATCTTAGAGCGTGCATGGGAGCAGAAAATCACCAGAGACCCAGAGATGGGAAAGGACTTCAAGATCACAAGGCTGGGTTGTGGCTGAGCGGAACTAGAACCTAGGTTGGGTAACTCTCTCCGACTCTTAGGCATCACTTTCATCATCAGCCATCAACAAATAACTAATTTTAAAAGACAATCATGTATTGAATGCCTGGCATGTGTAAAGCTCTGTGCTGGGTGGGGGGTGTGTGGCAGGTGGCCGAGGTGCTATGGTCAGGGTGGGGAGGGAAAGGGTGGTGCCAGAGTCCAAATTCATGGTCCTCAAGACCTTCACCAGCTTCTTACTGGTTTAGAAGGCACAACCTAAGCACAGCAAAGTTTAAAAAACAATAAAGATGTAAATAAGCGTTCAGGACAGTAGCGGCTGAACTGTCATAGGGCAATGTATGATTAGTAACCAAATGAATGTTTAGTAATCTGTTTTCACTGCTTTCCTCTATGCTGTCGTCTTTGAGGACTCACGAAGACTACATGGGAGAGGAGGTGAGATGGGCTCTGCGTATGGGAGCTGATAGGATTTGCATGTGCACAGAGGGGCTGTGGAGGCACACGTGGTCCCTGCCCTTGAGGAGCATCCTGCCTGGACGGGGTGGGGGGTTGTTTGTAGGCAGCCTGTGATGCTTATGTGAATGGGGAATTGGAACAAGGGACCCTGAGGGTCAATGGAGAGCAACATTCTGGATCTGCAGGTATCTGTAATGCTCTTTAAATGAACTCTTCTCGTGTGGGAATAAGCTCATACAAGTAGTGGAGGACAAAGATGACAAGTCTAGGACTCCCTAGCTGTATGGCATTGGGCAGCTTACTTAGTTTCTCTTGGTCTCGGTTTGCTACTCTGTAAAATTAAGTAATAAATAACCTCTCTGGTCCCTTCCAGTTAGAAAATTCTGTGGTTGTAAGCATCCTACAATTCTCTGTTTTTGAAAAATCAGATTTCCAGGTATCAGTCAGTTTGCATCTTTATTTTAGGTCCTCTTTCCCTTATTTATCCTAACCTTAAAAAAAATTGCAATTATATTTTGTCATTTGAACTAACACAGTGTCCTTGGATTAGAGTCGTCTGCAGTTCATGGATGGAGGTGGCAAAATAGGGATTTACCTAATCCTCTCCAGCACTACTAGCTCCTTGAGCAGATGTTTTCAATATAGACCACCCAGTGTACCTACTCTGTGCCAGGCATGCTGGGTACTGAACAAATGAGACACAGTCTTGTCTCCAAGGAGCCTTCAGCCAGTCTCAGTCATTGCTGGGAAAGGGCCAGGCACATGTGAGGCACTCAGTAAACGTGTGTAGAGCAGAAAGGCATGCCTAAGGCGCTGTTGGGAAGGAAATCTGCATGAGGTTGAAATGTACCCAGGGAAGAAGGGAGAGCCTGTACCATTTTATACTTAAAGTCTCTTGGCTAGATGGCCCCAGGAGAGAAAGGAGACTTTCTCCCATAGGTATTAATAACTTCTACCCAACTAATTTCCAGACACCCTGGCACCGAGGGGGCTGGTGCTCGGTTGCTCCCTCCAACTGAGGTAATTCGGGAGCGCAGGGGAAGTTGGGGGTCCTCGAGTTGTGCTTTAAGACCCTGAATTTAGGAGATGTCAGGTTGTCTGGGGTTTCTTAGACCAGAAGAAGGCCATCAGCTTGTAGGCAATCACCCTTCCTCCTCCGGATCTCTTATCCTCAGGTCCATGTTCAGATCCTGATCCAGAAGAAGGAGGGTGAGTGGGAAACCACCGGTGCCTATTGGGTGAGTGCTCTGATTCATAAGGTGACCCAGTGCAAGCCAAACCCCTTCCTCTTCTTTCCCTCCAACAGCTAAACCCCGGCTCCCCTCACCAGGGGTTTCTCCGGCTTAATTAGCACTTCCAGAACACCTTGCAGCCCACAGAGGAACAGTGGCTGAGTGCCATTAGGAATCTTTTTGCCATGAACCCACAGGCTGTCTTGATTTTTCACCAAAGGTGCTCCCAGATTCCCACAGCCCAGCCCTTCCCTGAGGAGCTCAGTGCTGAGGGTCTATCCAGGTCTTCCTCCTACTCCCACAAGGAACAGGCCTTGCTCAAGGCAGTGATGCCCTGTCTCCTCCTTTTCGCATCACTGAGCATCACTGTCAGATCATCTTCTCCCAGGACAATGGTTTTCTATAATCTTCTCTGATAGAGGAGCCCTGTGCCTAGTGTCAAGATCTCTCACAGTCTGGACCCCCAACACCCATCCTTCTCCTTATGTCCTTTTCCTGTGTCTCACCCCCTTGCCTGGCTCTTCCCCAGGTGGACACTGTCCTCCTGGCCCTCTGCCTGTCACCTGCAGGATCAGGCTTCAGTGTCCTCACTCCACCTTTTCTTTTCCGCCTGATCATTCATTCAACAGATTCTCATACAGTGAGTGACTACTACTATGGATAAGTTACGGTATTTGCTATATGAGGAGTGCAAAGAAGTATAAGATAACTTAAGCCAGTCTTTGTATACCAGGTGCTCTCAGGGAGAGGAACTGTGTTGTGGACAAATACACACAAGTCAAAGCAGCTCAGGGCAAATGCACCTGGCTTGGAGGAGTTCAGAGGAGGCAGAGTATTCCAAGGTACTCCATTCAGCCCATCCTTCAGTCCCTAGCAGAGGGACAGCCTCCTCCAGGAAGTTCTCCTGGATTACTCCAGGCCTCCATTTTTTGGAACGCTAATGCATATTTTATTAGATACAGTCTTAATGGTGTCTCTGTTTCTCAACTGTATTCTCTTCTCTTTGAGGGAAGGGACAAGCATTTTGTCAATTGGATTCAGTTTTCAGGTCCACAAACATCAACTGAATTCTCTCTCTCTTCTGTTCCTTAAATCCTTGTAAATGAGCATAGATTAGGTGCTCAATCAAGCCTAAAATTCTAGAGTTTTAGAGAAGAAAATTTTAAAAATATTTTTTAAATGTCAATATCCATACATGCTAATTATGAAAAACAAAGAACTCAAAACTGTCTCCAACAGGAGTAACTACTGCTAGGAGTTTGGAATGTATGTAGGGAGGAATCTTTTTTTTTTTAATAAATTTTTATTTATTTTATTTATTTATTTTTGGCGGCGTTGGGTCTTTGTTGCCGCGGGCCGGCTTTCTCTAGTTGCAGTGAGCGGGGGCTACTCTTGGTTGCGGTGCGTGGGCTTCTCATCGCGAAGCATGGGCTCTAGGCAAGCAGGCTTCAGTAGTCGTGGCACGAGGGCTAAGTAATTGTGGCACACGGGCTTAGTTGCTTCGCAGCATGTGGGATCTTCCCGGACCAGGGCTCGAACCTGTGTCTCCTCCTTTGGCAGGTGTATTCTCAACCACTGCACCACCAGGGAAGCCCCTGTAGGGAGGAATCTTAAAAGACCATCTAGTTCAGCACCCACATTTCACAGAGGACTTTAAGATGACTCTAATGCCTATGGTATTAAGTGATTTGCGGCAGGTCAGATATTGAGATAGCAGCATCATTTGGTGTTCTAGCATCCTTCTCCAAGAAAGTTGGAGGGGTAGTATGATATTCTGTACCAGGCAAATGTGTGAACAGTCTTAGATAGCTACATGGGTTCTGACAGTGCAGAGAAAAGAAGTATTAACACAATTAGATTGTAGAACTCTTGGCCTCCATTTCACATGCTTCACATTGGTCCACAGTCACAAAGCTCATTGTGACTGTGAAACAATAGGATTAATTGTGAAAACAGTACTTCTTTAAATTTTTGAAATTAGAATGGAAAATATGTTGAAATAGATGAGGGGGTGTAAATTGTATTAAATAGTAATTGTGTTCCAAGTCCAGGGACAGACAAGTGGCTTGGAAAGTCCGTTTTCCATATCAGAGGGACAGGTGGTGAGAAAGCCAGAGCCTGGGGCCGGTGATGAGACAGTCCCCAACCCAGTGGTGGATTTTCTCACCATTGTGTGCTCTCTTCCCTCCTAGCCTGCCTGGGGAGGGTCCCGGGGAAGCCCTAGGCTTAAGGCAGTGCTGTTACAGTCTTGAAACCTTACTGGTAAATGATATCACAGGTTGGTTACCCAGACCCAGATCGATAAACGACTCAGGCAGCGGATCGATCACATTTCCGGGGAGAATCTACCCTTTGTAACCTGCAGGGGGGCAGGTGGTTTATCAAAAGATAAGGCTCTGGCTTGAAGGATTTAATGCCGGCTCTTTCCCCACTCCTGTCTCCTCCTTGGAGGGCCTGGGCCGTAACAGCGGGGTAATAAACTACTTTTCATTAAAGAGATCTGGGGAATAGGAGTGGGAGGGGGCCGTAAAGGTGGGGACAGAAGGCACAAATCCGCTCCAAGACGGAAAGCCAGGGTGAGGGCGCGCTGGGTTCACTTCCCCCTGCCCCTCCTCCTTCCGAAGCCACCCTGAGTTTCCGTGCCCGGCGAAGTGGCCCAGCGCCGCACCAGGCCGCTGGCCGAGCTCTTGGCGCTCCGGCCGGGCTGCAGCCCCCTCCCCGTCGCCCCGGGCCCGGAGCCCCTCCCAGCGCGCTTCCCCTCTTTCCCTTCCCTTCCCTTCCCTTCCCGGTCCGGCCCTGCCTCCGCCTCCTGCGCGCACAGCCTCCGCCAGCGCCGAGCCCCCTGGAGCCGGAGCGCGGCGAAGGGGCGCCGCCGGCCCCTCCCCAGCGCGCTGACAGCAGGCTCCGGGGCCCCCGCCCCGTCCTCTCCCCGGCGGGACACACCCCCGCCCCTCCTCTGCTCCGCCAGTTCCCGCCGGACCCACCGGGCGGCGGAGAGAGCTGGCGGGCGAGCCGGAGAGCGGCGGAGGCGGCGCTGGAGGGAAGGGGCGCGCGGCAGGCCCACGGGGAGCCGCCCGGGCGCACGGAGTCCGCGTCCGCTCTCGACCGTCCCCGCTCCGCGGCCGTACCTGAGGGCGCCGGGAGTCCGGGCAGCGGCGCGCCGGACCGGGGTGGCGTGGGGGCCGGGGACCTGGGAAGCGGGAGAAGGAGCCGGAGCTCGACCAGGATGAGAAGGTGACGCCGCCGGGGGGCGCCACTCGCTCTGTGGGGGAAGATGCTCGCCTACTGCGTGCAAGATGCCACCGTGGTGGACGTGGAGAAACGGAGGAACCCCTCCAAGCACTATGTGAGTATCGCCCCTAAGACCCCCGCGGGGCCTGGCCAGGAACCCCCGAGGGCCCTGGGTGGCCCCTTGCCCTACCTGCGCTGTTGAGTCCCGGGGCTAATTGCTCACAGGGCAGCCTTCGGCGGTAGAGTTTCTTCGCAGGGCTGTGATCTCCAGGGAAGCCTTTTCTGACCTTCCTCCACTCCCCCCCCCCCCCACGCCCGTTTTCTTTTTTTGGCATTGGAATTGGCAAGTGGCTGCCCTTGTCTGTTACAACGGTGAAGTCATCTGTCCGCCTGAGCTTTGAAGGATGGTGGGGGGAGCGTTCGTCAAACCCTCGCTGGGAAGCTCCGTTGGGAAAGAGCATCTTCCCGGCCCTCCCTGGGGACTCGGGTCATTCACGCTCACACAGACCGAGATGCTTTCAGAGGCTTGACCTGGGGAAGGAAGCCTCACGCGAGCCTCCCACTTTTGCTCCGTTCTCTGCCTCCCCAGGCCTGGGTCTGGGAGCAGAGGGATGACGCCGCACCCCTGCCCCACCTCCACCTTCAGCCCTGAGCTTTGATTTCCTTCTTGTGTCCTTGTGTCCGTCGGTGTGAGGAGAATTGTGGCTTTTCCTTTTATCCCTCCTCTGGACATGACCCTTAACTGGGTTCATTTCCTCTTAAGTGATGCTCCATCTCCAGACACGAGGAGGCAAATGTTTGCTGTGGTCTCCGAGGAACAGCCGGCTGCCCCTCCCCCTTCCTTCTCCAAACTTAATGAGAAGGGGCTAAGGTTGATTGAGCCGAGCTCCTGGCCTGTGGGACGCGTCCCCCTTTCATCTCAGCCCCTCCTGTCTTCCCATCCTTCCCACAGTAAACTGTGTCCTTGACGCCTGAGAATGCCAGTCCTAGCGGCTTTGCTCCTGTTCTTGAGATAGAAGAGACAGACAGCAGGGCATCCAAAGCCGGAGGACTGCATCTTATTTGCAAATTAGTCAGTTAAAGGAGCATTTAGAATGCTCAAAGCATTAATTTTAACAATTAAAACAGGCTGTTGGTTGCTGCCCTGGACAGCACATTGATCTCTGAAATTCCTTGTTGGAAGGAGACTGGGATTTGTGTAAATGTCAGCCTCAGGCTACTCTTTCTGTCTTTATCCCCAGTGGCTCTGATCTTTGGGTTTCTTTATAGTAGAATAAATGGGCCTGGGCTCAGGTTGGGGAGGAGGTAAACCAAGGAGTCTGGTTCCTGATGGGACAGAGACGTGGGTGCTGGTGGGAGAGCTGTTCCTTTTGTGTTACTGGCTCAGCAAGCATCTTGCCCTGCCATTTCAAGAAAGCTCTTTTTGGAGGACTTTGGGTCACCATGTGGTCACCCTCCCCTGGGGACAGATGTCCATTTGCACATCCCAGCACTTATTACGAAGTCAGCTTTCCTAAGTTCTTTTCTCAAATGTTGCAGGCTAAGTTTTAGGGGTTCTTTTCTTTTTTTTTTTTTTTGTCCTGAACTTTTTTAATAAACATTTCGAATGTCATTTGGTTTTCTTATTATTCTTTTCTTGTTTGTTTGTTTGTTTTTTTGGCTGTGTTGGGTCTTCGTTTCTGTGCGAGGGCTTTCTCTAGTTGCGGCAAGCGGGGCCACTCTTCATCGCGGTGCGGGGCCTCTCACTATCGCGGCCTCTCTTGTTGTGGAGCACAGGCTCCAGACGCGCAGGCTCAGTAGTTGTGGCTCACGGGCCCAGTTGCTCTGCGGCATGTGGGATCCTCCCAGACCAGGGCTCGAACCCGTGTCCCCTGCATTAGCAGGCAGATTCTCAACCACTGCGCCACCAGGGAAGCCCCCTAGGGGTTCTTTTCTAGTCCTCAGTTAAGGTAGGCACTGCTTTCAACAGATGGCACTCTGTTCTGAGACCCAGGCAGGTGCCGGCTCTGGATTTTAGATGAAACATCAAATCTTAGCTTTGACCGACGATGTCCAAGATTACAGCTGTAGGATGCACTCCTGGTCAGGAGCGCTGCTAAAGCGACGGGGG
The DNA here is from genome assembly GCF_008692025.1 of Phocoena sinus. Taxonomy (NCBI): domain Eukaryota; kingdom Metazoa; phylum Chordata; class Mammalia; order Artiodactyla; family Phocoenidae; genus Phocoena; species Phocoena sinus. Next base: position 60,015,581 of record NC_045778.1, on the reverse strand, counting down.
GCCCGATGCAGACAGTGTTGAGAGGTGGCTAGTGCTGAGGCTCTGAGTTACAGGCTCTTGTTCAAAGCCTGGCTCAGATACTGACTAGCTATGCAGCTTTGGGCAAATTATTTAACCTCCGTGGGCCTCAGTTTCCTCATTTTTAAAGTGAGTATAATAATAGTATCTACTTCAGAGGGTTGTCTGGAGAATTAAATGAGATCATACATGCAAAGCACTTAGCGCAGTTCCTGGCACAAAAGAAGCACTCATTAAATGGTAGCTTGGCGTGATTCTGACTAAGAAAGCACTTTTGAAAAGCAGCTATTAATGGTCTGGCAAGAAGGAAGAGGGGTTTGGGGTTTTAAGATTGATAATAACTTGTTCTGTGTGAAAAATACAAAAGAAGTCCTGTCCAATTCCCTCAAAATGATCATTTCCTCCCTTTTTATGGACAGTGTTTTCTGGGACGTCTCCGCTTCCCGTGTAAGAATCAATGACGTTATGTTTGGGGCCGGGAGTGATGTCACTGAGCAGATGGGGCCATACAGAGCCCTGAACCCAGGTTGTGGGAAAACAGTTAAAGGAGAGAGTATTGTGTGTTATGGAATTGTGGAGCTGGCAGGGACCTGAGGACTCATGAGGCTCCACCCCCTCATTTTTACAGATGAGGAAACTGAGAACCAGATGGGATAAAGTCACTTGTGACACAGCTAGTCCCAGCACCTGGGTCTAACTGGCCTTCTGCCCATGTCATGGGTTGGGTTCATCGAAATACCGTAAAAGGCTGGTTGGGGTTGACGAGCCCAAATATCTGGTGATAGCAAGAGGTTCCTGCACATTTCGGGCATCAGTGCATAACATAAGGAGAGGGGGCCGATAATGGAAAGTGTCGGCAGCGCCGACAGGGCAGGAGGAGCATGCTGGGGAGGCTGTGCCTCTGGAGTTTCGGCCTTGACGTGGTGGACACCACACACCAGAAGGTCAGGTGTTCCGGGCAAGGCGCGCTGGTGTGGGTAGCTGGCAGGACACACTGCGCCCGAGTCACGTATGTTCTGGAAGCCCTTTACGCTGAAGAAGCATGGCTTCTTCCCGCCTCTCCTCCACTGGTGGTGAATTCTGAGTCTGCGGTTTGGCAAATTGCAGAGCAGAGCCGCTTTATGGGACGTGCACGTTAGCTGGAGCTAGCTGATGAGAGGCCTGGGGCCCAAGCAGGAGGGGCCCTGCTGGCCCCAGAATGCTGGGAACATACTGCAAAGGTCTTCTCAGGACATCCAGCCAAAGGCATGCTTGTCCCCGTGATGTGGGGGAGCTGCCTGGACACTGAGGGTCTTGTGTTTTGGTCTGTTTATGAAAGGCAGGCAAGTGACCTCCACCATTTGAGTGGTGCTGTCAGCCCTTGGCTTCCTTCCCCTCTGTGAAGCCCCTGCTTGGGGTACGTTTGGGGAAGATGGGCAGCTGCTGCTTAGGCCAGGCTCCCTGCATGGAGCTGGGCTCCTCTCTTAGCTTTTATGAGCTGCCCCTGGGGAGACCTTTAGGTAAACTGTCTTTGGCCTCAGACCACTTGTCTTTCAAATGATCCTGATGGTGCTGGTTGCAAACTGCAGACACCTTTGAAAACTTTCCATAAGGATTGAGTTCCAGTTCACACAATCCTTTGTACCCACAAGCATGTGTAGGTGTATGTCAAGTCATTTGGTGTTGGAGAGGAGCTCGTGCATCTAAAACAAAAAAGAAATTGTTTGGATTTGGGAGGCATTGTGCTTTCACAGTCTTTTCCTTTCCTGATTGTTTATTTCAGACAAATATCCGTCACGAGTGCTCTGATCCTCTACAGGACTCTTGAGGGAACGCAGATAGTAGCCAGTGTCAGCAGTTGTCATCGCTGGGGCCAAATGCTTGGCGCGCATGATTTCATGTAATTCCTACAGTTCACCGAATGTCTTTGATTCCTTTATACAGATGGGTGAACTGAGGTTAGAGGTTGCCCGAGGTCTCCCAGTTAGTACAAGGCAGGCCTGGGTCAACTCAGGTCACTTTACTTCCAGAGGAAGCTATGAACCTACAGTGAGGCCCTTCTCCTCCACTGGAGTCTGGTTGGGGAGACCAGGCTCAGGTATACATGATGAGAGAGCAGTGCCACGTGGTATCTGAGGACTGGCTCACTGTGTGGGACGTGCACCTTGTGTCCTGGAGGTGAGTGTGTGACGGGTGATGGAGGAGGTCACTGTGAGGCAGGGGGAGTGGAACAAATCCAAGATGATATCTGCTCCCCAGTGATGCTTGTGATAAATGAAGGATCCACCCTGTGGAAATAATACATTCTCCTGTGCGTTTAGAGCATTGCAGGTTTGGGTCTTGGTCCTGGGAGCTACATTTTTAGGAATTGGCCCCAGGCCCATTCTTTTCTCTGCCCTTCATTTTTCCTTAAGCCCTTAGAGGATCCAGCCCCATGAGAGGAAGTGTGTGCAGCTACAGTACGGAAAGGATCTTCTCAGGCCAGTCCCACTGTGGAATGAGTGGTGGTGGGCAGATCAGGGTTTGAATCCCACCTCTGACTCTTCCGAGGTGTGCAGCCTGCAGCCAGTCACTGTGGGTCTCAGGTTCCTCACCTGGAACCTCACAGGGATTTGGGGAAATTGATCTGAGATAATTTGGGGCAAAGCTTCTACTTAGTACCTGGCCTCCATCATGGGTACTCAACATATACTAGCTTCCATCTGGTCCTCCTTATCACCAAAACACTTGAGTACATTTAGGATCAAATAGGTGAAGCTGTGAGAGAAGGAAAGACTAAGGCAAAAAAGGAAGGCCCAGCTGTTCATAGTCTGATGGGAAAGTGGGCTACATGCCTCGTGGAAAACACCCAACATAGGAGAGAAGCACATAAACAAGGAGCAGCTGTTCAGACCTGGAGAGCTTCCTGGAGCTGCCCTAGTGATAGCTTCCTGGTAGGCTGGGAAGGAGAAGGGAAGGAACTTGTGTTGGGGGAGAGGAGTAGAGAGGTGTTGCAGGTAAGGGCAAGGTCAAATCGTATCCTAGCCCCAAGGTCAGTGCAACACATGGGTTAGCACTCTTGCCTGCTCTCTTTCTCTCTGTCTCTGTCTGTCTCTCACACGCAAGAACAGTTTCTTCTTCTCCAAGGAGGGAAGTGATCTAGGGGTGATTCACAGGTCTGACAAGGATTCCTGCTTATGGAACAACCGACCACATCCTTCAAGGCTGCTGGAAGAGGGAGCACAGCCAGCCGTTTATCATGGCCCTCTTTAGAGCCGAGTGAGGGTTTGGGGGGACACATCAGGATTGGAATCACCATGTGTGGTAGCAGGCAGAGGGGAGGCGAAGGGAAGGGAAAAATAAACCTATTTGATGTCATAGGAGACCGGTTCCAGCTCCAGAAATATAAGCGCCAGCTGCTGCATTTTCCAAAGATATATTCCGAGGCCAGCGTGAGTTAATCGCCAGTGGAGACAGTGAATTAGAGCAGTGTTGTTAGGACTTATGACTTGGGGGTTTGCACAGCGGTCCCTGGAAATTGCCTTCTGATTTCCTCAGCCTGAGTCACTGACCAGACTATTTCTTGGCCAGAAAAAGTCTAACAGAAAACTCTATTCTCTTTTGCCTCCTTATTAAATAAAATAAAACAAATAATAGAGTTATACATACGGTAGTCACACTTCTTTTGAGTTCTGAGAATCCGGGAAAGGGATCATGGGTTAGGACAGTGAGCCAGGGAGAAGGAAGGACAAGGGGTGTGTGTGGGAAATGAGGTGGAGATACTGGCTTTGGAAAGAGGTTCTGAGCCAGGGCCAGAGGTGCTCTCTGCCATGGCCGTTGCCAAAAGTAATGGAAGAGTCCGGGAGAGTGATGAGCATTTGAAGCGGTGATTCCCAGAGCTGTGAGTGACTTCATGCTCAGGCCGGGCTGCTGCTACCTGTAGTGGAGTCGGGGGAAAGGGGGCACGGTGGGGGGGAGGGGGGAGGGGGGACTGGGGGAGGGAGGGGGGACGGTGAGCCACAAGCAAGCCCCTCTCATGCCCCCGAGTAACCTCCAGGCAGGTCACATCAGCGGCAGGTGCTGCGCAGAGTCCAGCGAGGATGTCGAGGTGCAGGGGGAAGGGAAGGAGCCCGTCTGTGAGTACCTACTGTGTGCCAGGCAGTGCAGAAGAGACCCTTCAGAGGGGGTTTTACTTAAGCATCGTAACAATCCCATGAAGCAGGTAGGTGTTTTTATCCCCACTTTACAGGTGTGGAAATTGAGGCCCAGAGAGTTTATGTGAGTCTCACTCAGTGGCAAGGCCCTGGCCTCTGACACCTGAGTCTGTGAGCTTGTTACTTTCTTCCCCATTAGAGCTGGGTCAGTGAGAGAGGGGTATGAAAATAACTGAGGAGTCCGGGCAGCACCTCCTGAGAGGATGGCAGCACCTCCTGAGAGGAAGGCTCTGTTGTTGGGGAGTCCCTGGGCTCTGGTATCCCTGGGCCAGAATCCTGTCTCTACCACTTACTACGTGGGACCCGGTGCAAGTTACTTCTCTCTCTGTGCCTCAGTTTCCTCATCTGTTAAAAACAAACAAAACAAAATGAGGGGAAAATAGGACCTAGCTCAAAGGGCTGTGCTGAAGGGTAAACGAGTTAATAAATGTCAAGACCTTAGAACAGTACCTGGCACATATTAGGTGCAACATAGGGATTTGTTCTAATACTGATTAAGTCCTGAAGCTTCAGAAGGGGGAGCTCTCTGTGAACTGGAGTTTTCAGGGAAGACTGGCTGGCGAAGGCAGGCTTCACGCTAGGCCTTGAGGAGTAATTAGGATTTGGATGGGAAAGAGTAGGATTTAGGTGGGAAAAAGAGGAGAAGGGCATTCCAAGAAAGGGAAAAACAAAGGTGCCGGAGGCGGGACGTGCAAAGAAAACGCGGACAAAACCCAGGTGGGGCAGAAGGATGGGGAGGAAGGGTAGGCTGGCTTCTGAGGGTCTCACATGCCAGCCGAGGGAATTCAGAGTTTATTGTTACACCTCCGCACCTTCTGTTCCTCCCAAGGATTGCAGGGGAAGGGGAGCTGATTGTCACTGTGGGTCCCTTCTGGTGGGCCCCAGAGCTGGCTCTAGGATTGTCGTTGCAGCCGTGGTGGGAACAGAGCTACATGGAACCGTTTCTGTAGCTCTGCGTTGAGGACTCTTTTTTTTTTTTTTTTAACATCTTTATTGGAGTATAATTGCTTTACAATGGTGTGTTAGTTTCTGCTTTATAACAAAATGAATCAGTTATACATATGTTCCCATATCTCTTCCCTCTTGCGTCTCCCTCCCTCCCACCCTCCCTATCCCACCCCTCTAGGTGGTCACAAAGCCCATTTGCGTTGGGGACTCCTTAGCTGCAGGCCCAGCCCAGCCCCTCTCTGTTTATAGCTCTTACTCCGAGGGGTCAGGCTGCCTCATAAAAGTTGATTGCACCCCAGAGGTCTTGGGGAGGGAGGGCGGAGGGGGGGGAGGGGAATAGCAAGGAGTGAGGCGTCAGCTGCTTTGGGCCACATCCGTGGAGGGCCCCGCTGGCAGGGCCTGAGGTCACGGTGCAGTCATTTCCACCCCCAACCGCAGCGCTGCCGCTAAAGCACCCCAGTGGCAAGAGAGAGGAGACCCCGTCCTTGGAGGGTCTGGAGGCTAATACCAGACAGCTTGCTGGGAGCCCCGGATGAGGTCTCAGTGTTACCTGGAACTTTCAGGCCAACGTTGTCTTCTACTTCAGCATCTCTGAACCTGTTTTAGTTATAAAGACAGTGCTTCAAACCACCTCTTCATTTATTTAACCCTCACTCCACTGCCAGATATTCCAGTAAGCCTGATTCTTTAGGGAGAATGTAATAATAAAAATAACAGCTAACAGTTCTGAATGCTTTCTACGTGCTGAGTTTTACATGGACAGTCTCAAAGCAGCCCGCCGAAGCATGTAGTTACCGCTGGCATCCATGTCGTGCAGGCGAGGACGCTGAGGCCCAGAGAGCTTAAGGGAGTTGCCAAACACCACACAGCTAAGAAGCTGCGTATGGAGAGGCGCCTGCAATGACCCAGGCCTGCTGACTCCAAAGCTGGCCTTGTCCCCATAGAAGCCTCGCAGCCAGCCCTCCATTACATGCCACACCTGGGGAGACCGGGCCCCAAGGAGATTCCACCTGAGGCCTGGCTGGTTGGCTTCTCAAGGTGTGAGACCTTCCACATGTCGTCACCTTCCCCACTTGATCTCCATTTGCCCATCCAGTAAATGGGCTGACTGCTTCCTTTCTGCCTTGTAGAGGGGAGGGTGGAGAGGAAAGCTGCTTTGGAAAATGCTGAGCCCAGAGAAAATAGCTATGTGAAGGGGTCCTAGATCCCTCAATCTGGTTTCCTAATCATTTGTGAAGGGGATGCTTTACAAAAAGAAGCTTTTCCTGATGCCAGGGAATTTTTAGACAAGGTTTCCTTGCCATACTACGCCCCCTGAGAAGCCTATAGCCAGGGTTGACTCAGGACCACTTTAGGCCCCCAGTGAAGATGTTTTCTAGAAAACCACCTCTGGGAACTACGCTTTGCTTCTTTCCAAGCCTGTCAGTTTTGTGAATGGAAGAGACGGAGCTATTTCCAGTCCCATCTGTCCCGGCTGTTACCTGGGGGGAGGAAGTGACATCCAGGGGGCTGAGCTAGCAAAGGGGAAACAGCTGTGCTTTCTGCCCCTCCCTCGGCTGCTTTCTCTGGCCCTTTGCTGTCATTTCCCTTTGCCTGTGAGGAAGCCACCCTCCCTAGGCCTGGGAGGAGGTGGGCAGTAGGGTTGGGGCAGGATTCCTTCCTCTGTGTGTGTCAGTGCAGCATAAATTATGCAGTGGGACGTTTTGGGCCCTCCAGTCTGTCTCTGGACTCCCTGGAGTGTGAACCAGACCTGACAACAATTGATCCCTCAGGGAGTGGGGGTGGGGTGCTGCCCAACATAGTGAACTTTCAGGGTCAGGGATGGCGCGGGCGTGGGCCGCTCTGTATCTCTGCCTATCACTGCGTGGTCCCCAGTAGAGAGCCTTGGCTGTTTTCCTTTTTCCAGGACTATTCTCACTCAGTAACAAAGGAGACCTTGACCTCTATTACATGGGCACCATTATCGTAACAGCTACCACGTATTGAATCCCTATTTTGTGCTAGGCCTCTTGTTTATGATCTCTGGTCCTGACACAGCCCTGAAGGTATGCATTTTTAACCCCATTCTATGCATATGGAGACTGAGGTTCAGAAAGTTGAGGTTGCATTGTTAGTCAAGCACAAAGCCAGGTGTGTTCGGGGCCCTACCCCCAGGCGGTGCCTGTTTCACACTGTCACTGTGACTTGCACATTGGTCCCTCTCCTGGGCTGCCCCAGGTTGGGGGTTGGGGAGCTTCTGCCGGCCCAGCGCATAGTCCTCCTGGGGAATAGTGTTCTTTGTGGAGAGAGCCTGCCTTGCTGGCTTTGCCCACCTAAGGGTTCTGAGCGTGAAGGGATTGTCTCTGCTGTTTGAAGCGGCTGCTTTGTAAACTCTTTCATGGTAGGCCCCATTCTGACCCAGCTTTATTCCGTTTCCTGATGGCCCAGACCCAAAGGGCTATTTTAAGGGCCTTGCCTGTGTGGGAGAATTTCTCTTTGTAGCAACAGAGAGGGAGGCCTGGCTGGCCTGGCATGGTGCTGGCAGTGGGGCTCTGAGAGAGCGAAACTCTTTCCTGAATTCTGCCTCCTGGGCAGAATTCACTGGGCTCTCAGCACAGGGCCTGGCACCCGGAAGGGACGCGGTCACTTGTCAGTGAGGGTAGGACTTCCAGAGGTGGCCGCCCAGGGATTTCTGCTGGTCTAAGCCCCAGTGGCGTGGCAAACTGATCCTTCTCTCGCAGAGTTGAGGCCTGTAATAGGACAATGTCTGGACTTTGGTTTCAAGCCGGGGTTAATTATTTACTTTAGTCATCGCTCATTGGCAACTGGAGAAAAGCAGCCTCATTTTCCCCACGATTGCTGGTTGTGGCAGCTCCTGGGCAGGGATAGTGGGGAAGTTGAGTCGGAGAATGTGAGTGGAGCCCTTCTAGGTGCAGGCACGGGGCTAGGGCTTCTCATCCACCGTCTTCTTTAATCCCCACTGCCACCCTGAGCATCACCCCTGTTGCATAGCCAAAGAAGCAGGGGCTCAGGGAGGTGCAGCACCTTGCCCCGCATCACATGGCCATGAACGGTGAAAGCCAGGGTCTGAACCCAGGTCTCTGCAGTGATGAAAGCCCGCGATGGTTCCACTGTGCTCCCTGCAGATTTGATGGATTACCCACCCCACAAAGGTTAGGTTGCTAGGTAGGAGTACTCCTCTTTTTTCCCTGCCCTCAGCTGGAGGCATCCACACCTATCAAAACTAGCTGCACTGGGTTTTTCTCTACACTCTCTGCCCTCCCTCAGACTCTGGTCTCCGCGGCTGTATTTCTCCCTCTGCTGCACGCACCCATGGGAGTCTCGTCCCTGATCTGTGGCTGTGCTAGGGTATGGAACGCTGACAGCACTGCCCTGGGCTTAAGAAAGGAAGTCAGCCCAAAGGGCATATGCACAGTGGGCCTTCCCTTGGAAGGCTGGGGCCCTGCAGCTTTATAGTGGCTTTGTCTCCCGAGAGCTTCCCAGAGAGGCTGGGAGACTAGGAAGCACATCACGTGGGTCCCTGATAAAACTTCAAGGGTCTGGATTAAATCCCGGTCATCTGCCCACACTGACCTTCCCCCAGAGCCCCTCCATTAACATGTGATGTGGTTGGAGCTGGTATTTGGGATCAGATAACAAACCTCTTGCTACCTAGAATGGACCCCTAGCAAGGTCTGGCCTCTATTTTGGGATTCAAATTTTTATTCCCCTTGATCTCGTGTGTCCAGAGGCACTTTTAAAAGCCTGGTCCTTCAGAAGCTCCAGCTGCTGGGGGTTCTACGTCCTGTCCCCAAAGATGGTGGCTAGCACGGCACTGTGGTTGGGAGCAGGGAGCAGTTAATTTCCCAGGCACTTTCAGCCTGCTGCTTGCTCAGGCTAAACGAGGCTCTGGCAACTGGAGCTATAGCCCCCGAGAGGGCCTCAGGTGGCAGCAGCTGGAAGTTGAGGGCAAGAGGATGGGAGCAGAGCACCGACTCCCCTGATACATGGGCTCAGGCTCTGAAGCCCTTACTACCTTGTTTCACTTGTTCAAATTTCTTCCCTGCCATGGGCCTCAACTTTCTAATCTGTAAAATGAGAATAATAGTAGTAATAACAACAACACTTGGCCCATTTGGTTGTTACTCCACATGGTGCTGGGGACATGCCTGGTGTTCAATGGATGGTAGCTGTGGTTATTATTATCTTGGTCATCCTTCATGGTTTTGCTTAGTTTCTGCTACCTCCCAGAAGCTTCCAAGACTTCTCATCTTACGATGTCTTCTGTCTGTGAATTTTTGCAAAGTTTATTGTTTTAGCCTCTCCTGTAACTCTTACCAAGAATGACTTTGGGTTGCTCAGTTTGGGGCAAGCCTGTGTCTCCTGTTCCTGATTGATGGAAAAGCCCATTGTGGGGTGGACTTTAATCTGATGCTTATTTGTATTCATTCATTCATTCATTCAATCAATCAATCAACACTTGAATGTCTACTCTGTGGCACTGGGAACACAGCAGGACAGATAAAACTCCCCGCCCTTTTGGAGCTCACATTCTGATAGGGGGAGGGAAATAATAAACAAAACTGGTGAAATATGTAGTGTGCTGGATGGGGGATAAATGCTGTAGAGAAAACTAAGCGAGGTGAGGGAGACAGGGAATGGCAGTGGTGATGGGAGTTGCTGTGCTGTTTTATAGAGTGTGGCCAGGGACAGCTCCCCTGTATGGTGACTTTTAAGTAAGATCTGAAGGAGGAGAGGGAGTGAGGCCTGTGGATATTTGGAGCAAAAATGGTTGAGAGAGAGGGAACAGCAAGTGCTAAGGCCCTGAGGTAGGACTGTGCCTCTAGCCTTTGCAGAGAAGAGCAAGAGGCTGGTGTGGCCCAGTGGCATCAGCAAGAGGGAGGGCAGTGGGCAGTGAGGTCAGGCAGCTAAAGAGCTCAAGTTGTGCCTGTGTTCCTCCCAGCACCAGGCCGGGTGCTCTGCTCAGCAATGAGGCGTCCTCTTGACTTGCTGAAGACAGAAACTGGTCAAAACACAGCTGGAGAGGTCGCTCTGGGGACTGTTTGGGGTTTGACCCTGACCCCGCCAAGAGGGATTCTGTGGGGAAATACAGCCTCCATCAGCAACGGCTTGGATAGCACCTGAGGACCCCGAAGGTAGCACACGTCTTAGGGAGTTTCACTAACTGAACATTAGTTTTATACCTACTGTGTGCAAGGCACCAATGCTGAAAGCAGTCCCTCCAGCTGGGAGCTAGAGGGTGGGGAGCTCCTGCAGAGGCAGCAGCCTCCGTATCCTTTCATCTTTAAACTCCCTCCCTCATGCTAGCTGACGGTCTGGATCACAGTAGGGCCTTGAGCAGTGAAATAAATCTGTAGACGAAGGCTTTATCCTATTAAACCCCCTTCCTCCTACCCCACTCCTACTTTTTAAAGAACCACAGCTTTTAACTTACAATTGTGGCAGTTGGTCATTTGAAATGTAGAATGTATATTCCTATCATTATAATACTGTAAATGGTGGTAAGATTCTCAGGCCATTCCACCAAAACCTTACTCATCCATGGAGTAGATGGAATTATAGCACCAAGAGCCAGATGTCTCTAGTTCACCTATATCACGGGCTAGCCTGGGAACTTAAATTCCGTGTGTAACAGCCAGGGGAACTGTCCTCCAGTGTTCACAGTGAGAAGGAAACTTCCAGGCTGACTGATGATGGTGATGATGTCGATGACGATGTTGATATTAGGAGCACAAATTATGTGCCACCCATTCCATTCTTCTAAGCACTTTACTCTTTACAACAACCTGACTGATGAAAAGAGCACTCTTTTTTTTTTGCGGTACGCGGGCCGCTCACTGTTGCAGCCTCTCCCGTTGCGGAGCACAGGCTCCGGATGCGCAGGCTCAGCAGCCATGGCTCACGGGCCCAGCCGCTCTGCGGCACGTGGGATCTTCCCGGACCGGGGCACGAACCCGTGTCCCCTGCATCGGCAGGCGGACTCTCAACCACTGCGCCACCAGGGAAGAGCACTCTTATGGTCCTTACTTTATTGATGAGAGAACAGAGACACAGGTTAATTTACCAATGGCCATAAGCTAGGAGGAGGCAGGGCTGGGGTCCAGAGCCAGGCAGTGGGGCTCCGAAGTCCTTCGGGAAACCTCTTACGTCCTGACCTTCCAGGGAATCCTGCCAGCCCGCCTGCCACAGCCTAGCCTGGCCGTCCACAGACCTCAGTTAACAAGTGTCAGAGTTGGGAACCGAAGCCACTGGTGGAAGGCAGGAGCGGCCCCTCTTTGTTCCTGAGACAGGAAAAGCCATTTGCTCCTGGAGCCTGACACTGCAGGGGGTGGGTTTGCCGGGCATGGTTGCCTTCCTGGGCCATTTACAAGTCCGGCACTTGCGGCTGGGGTGGGGAGCACTGTATCTGTTGGTGGAGAGGCCAGATTAGAGCGTCTGGCAAGATGTTTCTGACACCTAGGCCATTCAGCTCAGCCAAGCTCAGCAGGTGACCAGGGATGTTGCTTTAGCTGGGAGGGGGCACCCTTCCCATTCTGCCCTGTTCAGTTTATTGTGAGAATGAGCTGGGCCTTAACCATTCCTTCCTCTCTCCCTGGGCCCCAAAATAAACAGCAGCTGTTGGCTGCATCGTCTGTCGGCTGCCAGTCTGTCAACAGCCCGTAGCGCTCGTTTGCCCCGCTCTTTGGGTTTAATGCCATGGGGCATTGGGGACCCTACAGAGCCTGCCTTGCTGGCCAGCTGGTGTGCCCTGGCATGCCCTCTCCCAGGCAGTGCTGGCCTGTTGGCCGCACACTGGCATTGTCCCCTCGTGCCCTGCAGGGAGGCAGGTCCTCATGGTGGTCACAAACTCAGGCTCCAGAGTGTGACATCGGTTCTGCTCCTGGCTCCGCCATTTAGCTGGTGACCTTGGGCAAGCGGCCTAACTCTGAGCCTATTTCCTTCTCTGTAAAACCCGGCCATGGGTTCTAGATCCTGGTATCCTGTGAGGATTGAGACCAGGGCTATCAAGGCAGTGCTGTCTGGCTTCTGCCGTTGAAGCCAGACTGGCTAATCTGAGTCCTCCCTTTGCCACTCAGCAGCTTTGTGCCCTCGGGGCAGGTGCTGGAGTTCTCCCCACCTAGGTTTTCTCATCTGTACAACGTGGATAATGAAAGCATCTCCCAGGCTGGTGGTGAGGATTAAATGAGCTGTGCCAAGCACAGAGTAGGAGCTCAGTGAATGGAATAACATGTGCTCCCTTTGACAGATAAGGCAGCGTCCCCCAAAAGAGTCGTCCACAGGCGCACATCCGAGCGCTAACAGGATTACTCCTCCCCTAACCGTTGTATCTGACTTGCTTGGCTTTGTTTCTACGCTGTGTTCAGAACTTCCACCTGAGGGGCTGGGGGTTGGGGGGCGGTACCGTAGAACTGGTTATAAAGCAGGACGGAGGCATGAGAAAGGAGAGCTGGGACTTCTGTTCTACTTGGCAGTGGTTCTGCTGATGTAACATAAGAAATGGGAAGAAGACTGGGTCCGAGGCCATGGACTGCCTTCAGCTGCTGGGCAGATCCCCTGTGGTGTTGACCGGTTTTCTCTGCTGACGTGTGAGCCCCAAGATGTTCTTTCATGTGATCTCCACAACGTCCCCGTGGGCCAGCCTGCCTTGGCTCCGTACTCTGGGAAACCCTTGTGTTCTTTGGCTGTTCCTTGCAATTACCCTCCCTTGTGGAAAGCTTGTACTGGGAACCCCCTTTAGAGCATCCAGACCCCAAAGTCATCATTCTCAAAAAGGGAAAAAAAGGCACTTGACCCCAATTGTGTTGAACTTCAGTGCTACGTGCCGCTGTGGGCACACCAACCCCCCCGGTAAAGAGACCCTCACTCAGCAGGGAGCATTTGCACTGTCTCCCCAGGAGCCTGGTCCTTAAACAGGTGGCTGGGCCAGCTGTCTTGTCTCCTCCATGCTGCTCTTAGCCAGTTCTTGCCCCAGGGGAGAGGTCAATGGCAGTTCCATTCCCAACATTCAGGGATGACCCTTTCCGATAGACTTGTGGGGAGAATGAGTCTGCGCTTTCGAGAGGAATGTGGCAAAGTAGTTTAGAGCAGGGGCTCTGGAACCAGATTGCCTAAATCCAAGTTTCTCCTCTCCCATTTACTTCTGTGTGACCTTGGGCAAGTCACTTAGCCTCTCTGTGCTTCAGTTTCCCGTTCTGAAAAATGGGGATAATAATAGTACCTTCCTCACAGGATCGTTGGGAGGATTCAATGAGAAAGTGATGATAAAAGCACTTATAACAGTGCCTGGGGCAGAGTTAGTGCCACCTTAGGGTTACTGTTGTTATCTGAGCTGGCAGGGCAGGTGCAGTCGGCTTCCTATCAGCCCAGGCCTGACGGATATATATATAGAAGCCTCGAGAAGATGCCTGGGGTTTGTGACAGAGGCATCTGGGATGGAGCTTGTGGCATGTTCTAGAGGAAGGGGGTGTGAAGATTCAGACAAGTGTTCCAAAGCTGACTCCACCATTTCCTAGCTGAGTGCCGCCCGCGAGTTGCTGACCCCTCTCAGCTCAGTTTCCTCAGCTGACTGTGCCCACGCCTTCCTCGTAGGGTCATTGTAAGAACCCAAGACAGGGTACAGCATCTCGTAGTCACTCTCCTTTCCTTTAAATGGTGGCCATTTAAACAGCCTCGTGGTTTTGCAAGGGGACCAGGGGGATGGTCAGTGGGCTCCAGCCTGACCTTTCTGGCTGGGAGCCTTGAATTACGCTCTTTCCACGCCTCTCCCCTCATGAGCAGCCTCTGGGTGTTTATTGCAGCAGGGCTGCCCATGCAGAAGGTGACGGTGCCTCCTGCTGGTACCATCAGTATCCCAGGTTGTCAAGCTCCTCACAAACAGTCTTGCTGCCTCTGAGGGACCTGCTAAGAAGGGCTGTAGGTCTCCTTCCTGTTTCACAGATAGGAAAGGCTCAGAGAGGCACATGACTTCTGTGATTGTGGAGGACACCGTCGATGCCCCGCCCCATATGCCCTGGGCTCACCTGAGTTCACCTGCAGCGGTTTCCAGCGTGCTGGCAGCTCCCCTCCTCGAGTTTTCCCCACTGTCACCTCTCCCTGCCTCACTTCTCTGGGCGAGGGCTCCCTCCAGCAAGGGCACCACGGGAACTTGCTCTACCCAAGCAGGTGCAGCTGAGGAAGGCCAGGGGAGGGGGCGGAGGTGAGTTGTCATTCCGTCATCCTATCATCCCAGGGAGTTGATATCTCAGCTGCCTGCTCTCCACTGGGACAATTCGGAGGTGATTTCCAGCCAGAACCTCAGAGGATCCCCAGCAGGACTGAGCCCCAATGCCCACAGCAGTAAATTGGCCATTAAGTACCCTTTATCGGCCTTTATCCTTTCCTGGTCTCGCTCTCCATACTTCCTCACTTGGGATTCCGGGAATCATCTCCCTAATAAACAGCCTGTACCCAAGGCCTTGTTTCAGGGTCTGCTTTGGAATGAACCCAAACCATGATAGCAAACTCCTCCTTCCAGCAAGTGGTGGAGCGAGGACTGAGAACCTCTGTCCGTGACTCAGTTCCCCAGGCCGTGCTGTCTTTCTGGAGGTTCCTGGGGTTCTTGTTATAGAAGAGTCAGGATCCTTGTTTGATACAGGTTTTTTTAAGGTAATAAGAGGCAGGAGTCATTGTGGACAGGGCTGAAGAATACTTGATCAATACAGCAGCTTCTGGGGGCCTCATCAGAGAAGGAGCCCAGTCAATGCAAACATGACGGAGAGAAGCTGGGCCTTGGCCACGTGGGAATCTGACCTTGTATAAACTTGCCTCAGGAAAGAAATAAACAAACAAGGGACTTATGGATAAATAGAAATCTAGTATCTTTATCCATCATAGGTCAGGCTGGGAGGAGCAGTGTAAGTGTCTGAGGAAATGAGGTCAGGGGCTGCTGGCCTCTGTGCCCAGGTACAAGGTGACATAATGTGAGCAAGACACTGTCGTTTGTATCTGCTGTAATCTGGCTAGTTGGCGGGGAGTTAGGCATTACGAACATTAAAGCTTCTTGTGATAGTGTTTGAAATTGTGGTGAGACTGGGTGTCCTTATAGAGGGTGAAAGCATCTTTAAGAAAATAGAAAAAAGGAGAGAGTGTGTGTGTGTGTGTGTGTGTGTTTGCATGTAGAATGCATGTGTATTTGGAGATGTGTAATGTCTGTGTGTGTGTTTGGGTGTGGTGTGTTATGGGGGGTGTATTTGGGGATACGTGTGTGTGTTGCAGGGTGTTTGGGGATTATGTCTGGGTGGTGTATTAGTATATGTTGGGAGTGTGTGTTTATATGTGTGTGCATTTTGTGTGGTATGTGTATGTGTGTGTGTATGTGTGTGGGGTGTGTGTGTGTGTGTGTGGTATGTGTGTGTGTGTGTGTGTGTAGTACAAGCTGTTGGGTCATTGTCCATCAGGCATATTCCTGGGGCCATCTTTTATCCTTGAGAACTCCTTAGGTCAGGCTAGGGGGTCCCAAAATACTTAGATTTTAGTATAAAATGGAATCATAGACCCTCACATATACTTACCCTAACTACCTTTTCTCCTTTCCTCCAGTGCCTCTTCTGAGTCAGGCAGGTTTACACAGACCTCATTTCACTCTCACAAAAGAAAGATGGTATTACTCCCATTTTTGTAGGCAAGGAAACTGGGAATTGGGGAGGTTAAGTCACTCACTCAAGGTGACACAGCTAGTAAGTAGCAGAACTGGGATCTGACCAACCTCTGAACTTCCACCCCCTGCCCCCTCCACCCATGTGGGGTGAGCTGGTGGGTGGGATTCTGCCGTGACTTTGCACGTGCAGAAAGGGCCCTCTTCTCCATCCAGGGCACTTGCTCTAGAAACATGGCTTCTAGCTTCAGAGGAGGCCCCGGAAGAAGGCTTGCAGGAGCAGGAAGGCTGTGAGGCAGGGCTGTGTGAACTAGGCTGGTGTAGACATGCCAGAGGACCTGATCCCAGGAAAGAGTTGTGACCCAGCGGGGGTGGGGGGAGGTGGGGATGGAGGAGAGACTCTAGAAGCAAGGGAGGATTGAGAAGGGAAGCTGGAAGAGGCCTTGAGTTCCTCCCCTGGGCCTCAAGGAGAGGGTATGTACACATTTTTGCTGGGTAAGGAATCTTATGTCTGGTTTTATCCTCTAAGAGCAAACGTCCATCTCCCTCCTGTTTTACTGTGAGCCGGTTACGTGTCCAGGTGTGTGGGGCTGGGGCAATGCGGACCTGTCCGTGTTACCGTGTTATGTGATCTAACCCCTAATAAGGGGACGCACAGAGAAACAGGCCTTCCCTACCTGGAATCCTGGAAGGAAGAGAGGGTGGCCATTTCGTCAGTGTGCGTTCTTGGCAGACAGAGGCAGTGGGGCCCCTGGGCTTGCCTGGCCGCTCCCACGCACAGGAACTCACATCAGACAGTAGGGAATCCCATGGAAGCTTCGGTCCAGATGTAGTCTGCGTGGGGCATTTGGGACTTATTCATGGGGTTCAGATACACTTGGGTTCCCAGAGCTGCTGGGAGAGGGCCCCCTGGTACCCAGCCAGCTCAGTGACTCCAAACAACTCCTCAGGAGCAGACAGTTCCTGCCACTGTCCCTGAGAACCTTAAAGGGCCACCTCTGCCCCACCCACATCCCCCGAACATCAGCCAGGATGAACCCAGGGAAGCAGGTGGATTCACGCAAGGCAGCCTGAGCAGCCCAGATTTTCAAAAGCCATCCTCTAATAAGTTCCCAGCCCCAATGCTATTAATATTAGGCGTTAACCTAATACAGTGTTAACCCTGTGGACTTGTTTGGCTCTCTGCTGACGTGGATTAGGATGGGTTAGAGTGCAGCAGTTACAGGCAAGGCCAACTCCCTCACAAGCCACGTGACTTTGGGCAAATTATTTAATCTCCCCGAGCCTCAGTTTCCTTATCTGTAAAATAGGGATAATAAAAGTACCACAAACTCATAGAGCTGGTGGCTGGCATCGAGGCATTATGAAGGATAAAAATATAGGAAACAGCGGGAGCTGGGCATCCTCGTGTAGCTCCCCGCGTTAAGGCAGTAGATAGCCCACACTGATGCTCTTAGCCCCCCTCCCTTTTTGGGAACAGCTTTATTGAGATATAATTCTCATACCGTACAACCAACCCATTTAAAGTATACATTTTAGTATATTCATAGAATTGTGCAAACACTACCACAGTCAATTCTAGAACATTTTTATTACCCCAAGAAGCAAGTATGCTTTAGCCATCACTTCCAACCTCCCTACCCACACCCCCACTGGTCCCAAGCCCTTGGAAACCACTAATTTTCTTTCTATCCTTATGGATTTGCCTATTCTGGACATTTTATATAAATGGAACCATCAACTACGTGGTCTTTTGTGACTGGCTTTCTTTCACTAATATAACGTTTTCAGAGTTCATCCACCATCAGCCCTTTTGATGGCTTATAGCGTGAGCTTGATTCATTCCCTGCTGGCCCAGGAGCCCTGGGCACAAACCCTCACCGTGACTTTGGCAGGGCTGGCCTGCGGTCCTGAGTGCAGGTTCCACTGGGGCATTTCCTCTCTCTGCCCTTTGGAGCATGTGGATTTTTCTCTCCTACTCTACTGTTTTGAAACTGGTCGAGGCTGGATCTTGTAGGAAATGTTGAATGCGCCTGCAGTTTACTCCCATTACTTCCTCTGGCCTGGTCAGCAGCTTGGGGGCAGGGTGGAAACTGTGCAAAGTCTTTACTCATCTGTTCCCCCTGGACTCTGTTTCCGGGAGGGGATGAGGAGAGAGACAACAAAGCGTCTTTATTTGTTTTTAGTGTTGACTAACTTCCCAGCCCCCTTACCAAGTTCTGGTGAAAGTTGCTGGGTTCCTGGTCAGTCTCTCTTCCCTCGAGACACAGGGTCATGGGACTTCTCTTTTGGGGGCAGCCGATGGGGAAGTCGCCAAGTGTTTTGGAGTTCTCTGCGTGTGGAGTCAGACTGCATCTGTTTCTCCTCTAGCTAGAGCTGGACCAGTGCAAAACTGGGAATCCGTTAGGAGGCAAGTAACAAAATCCCATCTAAAACAATCTTAAACCATACAGAAATTTATCATCTTACTTTGAAGTAAGAAGTAGATAGAAAAAAATTATAATTAAAAAAAACTATGCTATTAATGAACATTTAGATTGTTTTCAACTTTTTTATTTTTGCCATTATAAACAGTGCTGCCTTAAACATCCATATATATGTATATATGGGCTACTATTTTTGTAGGATAAATTATCAAAGCGACACTGATAGGTAAGAGTGTCTGAGGTTTATTTTTAGTAGGTCAGTCCACATTTAATCCATTCTCCTATTCCGTCTGTGTCTAAATCCATACAATGAGAACTGATACTTCCAGTGAAGACCCTTGTGGATACCTGATATTTGTGGAATCAATTTAGGAACACTGTATTATCTTGCATCCCCATCCTTCCCAATCTATGGCTGAGCATCAGGCTAAACTAATGTGGGTTTTTTGGGGGTTTTTTTTGTTTGTTTGTTTGTTTTGCGGTACGCAAGCCTCTCACTGTTGTGGCCTCTCCCTTTGCGGAGCACAGGCTCCGGACGCGCAGGCTCAGCGGCCATGGCTCACGGGCCCAGCTGCTCCGCAGCATGTGGGATCCTCCCGGACTGGGGCACGAACCTGTGTCCCCTGCATTGGCAGGTGGACTCTCAACCACTGCACCACCAGGGAAGCCCTAAAGTAATGTTTAAAAGCAAAAGACACAACGTAAAGGACTTTTTGGTCAACAAGAGTATGTCATATATTCTATACCCTTGAGTATACTACTTAGCAGCTTTGTTCAAGAGATTATGTGATTCCCCGTTGGAACGCACAGGGTGAAATGTTTTAACAATGCCAAGTGTCGGTTAGACTATGAGGAAGTGGGGAACCTCATATGCTGCTGATGGAAGCACAGTCCTACCATGTGCCTGAGAAGGAAGAGAACTGGAATATTCTGTGAACTATGGCTACCACTTGGAATAATACAAATGCCCAGGAGAAGAAGATGGATAAATAAATATGGTATATTCATATGATGGAATTCTGTGCAGTTAAGGTGAATAAGATTTATAAGTTTCAACCTGGATCCCCAAAACAATATTGAGTGAAAAAGGCAAGCAAGAGAATATTACCTATTATACCATTTATGTAAATATAATTTATCTAAATTTCATACTATTTCTATAAATTAAAAATTATTCACAGAATAATAGTGTATTATATATATATTTACATACGTTTGTGGAAAAAGTATAAAAACACAGACCGGAAGGATACACACAAAAAAATTCATGACACTGGCTGCTTCTGGATGGGGAGAGAGAAATGGGCCTGGGAGGAGAATAAGGGATTTAAACTTTATCCATAATGTTTCTGTTTCTCTTATTTAAAAAATGATAGAAGTTTAGCATTTATTTATTTTGAATGGAAGGATTTGTTATTTGTAACATGTAGTCTTTGTTTGTTCATTCATTCATTCAGCAAAGATTTGTTAAATGCCTACTACATGCCTGGCATTGTTCTAGGTTTGAGACTAGATTAGTACACAAAAACAGACAAAAATCCTTGTCCTGGGGAGTTTATATTCTGGTGAAATGTATTGATAAAAAAACAAAACAGGACTTCCCTGGTGGTCCAGTGGTTAAGACTTCACCTTCCAATGAAGGGGGTGCGAGTTTGATCCCTGGTTGGGGAGCTGAGATCCCACATGCCTCTCTGCCAGAAATCCAAAACATAAAACAGAAGCAATATTGTAACAAATTCAATAAAGACTTTAAAAATGGTCCACATCAAAAAAAATAATCTTAAAACAAAATTTCAAAGTAAAAAATGATACAATTCCCAAATTAAAAAGTAAGTTAATAAAAATTTTAAAAACTAATGTTTAAATGTTTGCATTCCTTCTTTATATGTTTATTTAATGATTTTGCAAATTTAGAGTAAAGCAGTAATTCATATCAATAAAAATTCATTTTATATTTATTGAGATATATAAAAAGGAGGCTCAGGATGAGGTGCCTTGGTTCATTGGTACAGAAGTTGGGTCTAAATCTGAATTTAAAAAGGCAAGAAAGACAGGGGCATCTTAACATAGGTTTGATTCCAGCACAGAATTTGACCGAGTGACTCTTGCAATAGCAAAAGTAACAATTAGATGCAAATTATCCCAGAGCCCACCACGCTGGGTGAGCCCCACCTGGGAGTAGAGCTTATCTGTTCAGTGCCTTGGGTGGGATTTATCATGTATTAGGAAGAGCAGAGCATCGAGCATGAAATGAATGCTTTACGGAGATACAGTAGCAGGTGTGCGCGAGTGCGTGTGCATGTGTGTGTACCCATGAGCACATGTATATGTCTAATGGACTGTTTACTCTGTGCCCCGCACTGTTGAGGGCTTTCTGAGTGTTATCTCATTTAATCCTCACAACCCTGTGAGGTAGGTGCGTTAACTCATCCCCACCTTACCAAAGAGGAAAGAGACTTAGCCAGGGTGGCAGAGCCAGTGATTTGGTGCACTGGGAATCAGAGTCAGGTGCCCTGGCCTCTGTAGCTTGTGCTCTTAATTTTAGGTTACTAGAGGGGGAACGAGAGAAAGACAGGTCCTCCCCGGGAGAGGCAGTGGTAGAGCAGCCGACAGATGATGGGGAGCCATGAGGAGACCAGAAGTGGGAACTTGGGGTGTGAAGAGAAACTGGGGTCTGGGGCTGGAACATCACACTTGGGAGTTCAGACTTCCCTGCAAGCCGGAGAAGCCCCTGGAGGTGTTGCTTGACACGACCCAGTGTGTGTTTAAAGATGTAACCGCACACGTGGTGTGAAGGATTGATTGGACTCCAGAGACCGGAGGAACTGGAAGACCAGTTGGGAGGGGATGGCAGTGTGGTGTAGCCTCATCTGATGTGTGGGTCAGGCTCTCAAGCCAACAAGGAGGGTCAAAATTACCTTTGAACATCCCTTAAATTGCCCATCCAATTCAGTGTCGAGGGCACTTTGTACACAATTTTGTGCAGAGTCAGAACCCGTGAACTAGAGTAAAAGAAACAAAAGGCAAATCAGTAGCCCTCGTTGGCGTCCAGACCAGTCACCTGTAACGTAAGGCCGGTGGGAGGTGGCTGCAGGCTGTCCGCAAGGCTGACTCCATTCTGCTTTAAGATTAAGCCTCTATAACCTACAGCCTCTTTAGGGGATTTGTAGTCAGGAAGATGGACCCAGAGAGTGAAGGTAGCACCAGAGGGCTGTGATTCCACCGCAGCTGCTGGCTTCGTGGTCTTTCTCTGTCTTGGTTTTCCTTACTTTTCATCATTCCTCTTATCTCCTGGGATAATCCCTTTCCACTTCCTAAACAAAGGTGTTTCCCTAGATTCTGTCCAGTTACTAAGCCTTGTGCTTCCATTTTCTTCTCTCCATACTCTTTGGTTCTGGACCTTCTTTTCCACTTAATCTGTGACCTCTGGGCAGATCTGCGTCCGCAGGAGGACCTTCTCCTGTCCCCAGCCAGCCAGCACCTTCTCACCAAGGTAAGTCTGTCCTCCACCACCCACCTTATCCTACTCCCTGACTGCCCAGTCTTTTAATTAATGGCCCCACCATTTTTCCAGTCCCCGGAGTCAAAATCTGGGAGCGACATTTGACTTCTCCTCCCCTGACTTCCATCTGGATTCTGTGATCTGCTGATGAGTGGTTCCCAGATCTGCCTGGGAAGCTGGTGAAGAATTTCTTCCTTTGGGATCACCCGCTACAAGCCCGGAGGCTGATTCAGTGTTCAGGTAGCCTGGCACAAGGGCAGGACCCGAAGTTCATGTCTTTTTCAGAGCTCCACAGGAGCAACTGCTGATGAGCCAAGTGCTGGAACCGCTGCCCTGGGTCTGCATCGGCCCCGTCCCATAGATTCATTAGCCTTGCGCTTCCATCTTGCACTCCTCTCTCTATCACCCTAATTCTAGGCCACATGGCAGCTTAGATGGGCTTCTGCAGGTCACTGCAGCCAGCCTAGACCAGAGCGGTCACCTTGCGGTCACCCAACATCTCTCTCTGCACCCTTGCCCCAAAGCCATGTTCATTGCCTGGAACTTGCCCCCTCACCTGCCGAAATCCTTTAAGGCTCATCTCAGATGTGTCTTCTAAAGGGCCTTCCAGGTCCACCTGAGACAGATGGGCTTCCTCCACTCCTAGCTTGTAATAATTACTGGTTTACATATTTCTTTCCTCTGCAGGATTAATTGAACAAGCATATGTGAAGCACTGACCCAGACACTTAGGATGAGGAGGGACAGATAGGGGCCCATCTTTAAGCTCCAGGCTACCTACCAGATGCTAAACTCCTTAGGACCAGGGCTCTGGCGGACCTCGAGTGTGCACTTCATCAATATTTGTTGATCCTGCCCCGTATCGTGCATTTCCCTCCCCAAAGAGTAGGTCACATGCTGGGTTTTCTACCCTCAGGTGCAGCAAGTTAAGTTAATCATATTTTTCAGTTCATTGTACGTTATCCCATTGCAAAAGCCTCCTCCTGCTTTATTTTTATTTTTCCCCTTCAATCCTGATCTTCACTCCTATCCCTCTTCCGCTTATGCATCCCCTCTAACCTGTTTAACATAAACCCACGTATCCTCAGAAAATAGGTTGTGCTGTTTGTGGGCGTGGTTCGTAATCTACGTAAATGGTATTGTGCTGTAGGTTTGGTTTGGTGATTTCCCCTTTTACTCAATGCGGTGTTTGTAAGATCTGTTTATGTTGTTGTGTGCAGCCACTTTATTGCCTCTGACTGCTGCATGGTGTTCCATGCTGGCAGCCACCACATTTTGCTTATTTGCTGCCCACTGTTACTGGGCCCTGAGGTTGCCTCCAACACTTTCTCCTGCAAACATTGCTGCAGAGTGACGTCCCTGTAGGCTGCAGCCCTTACAGTCTGCAGCGATTTCCCCAGTACGTGCACCAGGAGTGGGATCACTAGGGCACAGGGCTTACACAGACTGAGTTTAAGTAAATACTACCCTATTTCTTTTCAGAAGAGCTGTACCATTTATAAGCCTACGAGCAGTGAACCACGGTTCTCATCTCCCTACACCGTCACCAACACTTGGTGTTATCCAGAAGAGTAGGTCATTTTCCTCTCTCCTTTCCAGAGAGGGCCTTCCTTCTAGGCTGTTGGCATTTCTCCCCATGGACCAATCCAACCAAGATTGGAAGACGTAGTGAGTTCTAATGTCTTCATATTATTCCTTCCTGGCCCGTCTCCCTTGCCTGTAATGAAAGTTCTTTTTGTAATTCCCCACCCAGTTCTCACTAATGGGACCAGAAACCTAAAACCTTTCTCCATTATCTTAAAAACTCAGCGAGCTTTTCAAAGCTAAACCTCCTTTGTTTTTCAAGTTAATCTGAAATAAGCCCTTCTTATCTTGTTTTCCCCCTTTGCTCAGTGCCTCCAAGCCTCACCGGCCATTCTTGTGAATGCCCCAGAAATGGCCTCTGAAAGGTACTGCCTCACCTGTGTGTGCCCATGGTTGGAGGTGGGCTGCAGACCCTCCCCGGATGTTGCTGTCTTCACAGAAGCCGGGTTTGGGATTTAACTCTGTTTAAATGCCTGCAGCCTTGTTTGCAAACGGAAATGAGTTGGGCTTATTTGCTGGGGATAATTATAGGGAAAAGACTCCTACCTGATACTGTCCAACTTCTGGCCTGAACGTTTCAATGGATAATTAATCATAACTGTTCTTTGACATCGTATCTTTTATTTTTTTTTTTTTGGCCACGCTGCACGGCTTGTGAGATCTTAGTTCCCCAACCTGGGATGGAACCCGGGCCCTCAGCAGTAAGAGTGCTGAGTCTTAACCACGGGACCACCGGGGAATTCCCTGTTCTGTGACATCTTAGGTCGCTGGGGTGGACTATTACTGAACTCTTAAACCTTGACTGGTTCCAGCAGAGCATAAATGTGGCTTTAGGTCCTATGTTAGATACGCATTACATGCTTGCGTGATTTCTCCAAGTACGCTGTGAGGGTAGTGATTAGGGTCTTCCTTACCCTTCTACCTAGAGCCTGCCCCCCACTGCCCCTCCCCACCCCCGCCTTCCCCCCGCCCCCGCCTCGCTTTGCACTTAGCAAAGTAAATACTTGTTGGGTGGTTGACACAGGATTACATGTTAATCCATCTTTTTTTTTTTTGGAAGAATCTTTTTTTTTTTTTTTTTTTTTTTTTTTTTTTTTTTTTTTTTGCGGTACGCGGGCCTCTCACTGTTGTGGCCTCTCCCGTTACGGAGCACAGGCTCCGGACACGCAGGCTCAGCGGCCATGGCTCACGGGCCCAGCCGCTACGCGGCATGTGGGATCTTCCCGGACCGGGGCACGAACCCGTGTCCCCTGCATCGGCAGGCGGACTCTCAACCACTGCGCCACCAGGGAAGCCCCTGGAAGAATCTTTTTATTTATTCATGTATTTGTTTGTTTATTTATTTATTTTTGGCTGCGTTGGGTCTTAGTTGCTGAGCGCGGGCTTTCTCTAGCTGTGGCGAGCGGGGGCTGCTCTTCGTTGTGGTGCATGTGCTTCTCATTGCAGTGGCTTCTCTTGTTGTGGAGCGTGGGCTCTAGGCCCATGGGCTTCAGTAGTCATGGCACGCGGGCTCAGTAGTTGTGGCTCACGGGCTTCGTTGCTGCACGTCATGTGGGATCTTCCTGGACCAGGGCTGGAACCCGTGTCCCTTGCACTGGCAGGTGGATTCTTAACCACTGCGCCACGAGGGAAGTCCCTAATCCATCATTTTCAAAGTCTAGAACCAGACCTATTTAAAAAAACAAACAGAATCCTTCCTTTAAAAAGTGGCATTACCTTCTTACCCTCACACATGTTCATTTTAGTCTCATTTATTGCTCTTTGGAGTGGGGGGTCTTGGGGGAACGACTCTGAGAGCCTCTTAAACTTAAAAGAGGCATAATAAATTACACTCTTTAGAGAAGCTTGGATAGCTGCTTGTGTCCCAGAAGTGGGATGGGAGCACAACATTCTAGATGGTTCCTCTGCTCACACCCCCCGCCCCTCCCTGCCGCCTACAGGGCTTACCTCCCAGAGCAGTGTGCGGTACCCTACAGATCACCGTTAAATAAACAGTCCCTTGAAAACACAACGTAAAAAAAAGTGCTGGCTATGTATTGCATCAGGAGAGCTAACTATTATGGAAAAGGCCAGATATTTCCACTGTGTTAAGAAAATAAGAACCCGGCAGCATGGAACGTCCCAGTCAGTGGGCAAAAGATGTGGAGACTTCAAAAGGAAGAAGAACTGTCAAGACAGCATGAGCGACAACGGGTGACTGCCCCGTTGAGAAAAGAAAGCGTGCTAGGGTGTGTGTGTGTGTGCGTTTCCATATGCAGCGGCAGAAGTCGCGACAGTGCCTTTCACCTGGGAAATAAATTAACGAACACACCAGTGTCTGTATCACGGCTCACCCAAGCAATGGGCCAACCGTGACTCGGCCTGGGGGTGAGGTTAGGAGGAGGGGGGCAGAAGTGCAGAACAGAAACAGTCTTTGTTCTCACAAGACCCAAAAGGCAGATTTGCAGGAAGAGACCCCTCGTCGTGGGTCTGAAATGAAGATGGACGCTCGAAGATAGTGCTGATGGCTCTAGCAGAGGCCCTGCCCTTGGGCTCTCAGCCAGGGAGGGCCCCCGACCCTGAAGTGGAATATCTGAGTGATGAGATTCCTGCTAGCTTCTCCAGCCCACCTCCCTTCGCCAGCTTGTGCTTGTGGAGCTGGGGGAACGCCGTAAGGCCAGGCGGCCTGACTTTAATTGGAAAGAGACCAGGAATCATCTTGCTTTTATTAAAAAGTTAGGCTGGGTTATCTCAGGGCTGCCCCCAGGGTGGGCGATCCTTCAAAGCTGACCAAGTTCTGAGCTGCTGGCCTGCCTACTTTAATGAGCTGGGGGAAGCTCATTTGAGGAGTGGCAATGAAGTCGGTCACCGGACTTGCGACGTGAGAATGTTGTTCTTAAACCTGAGAATGTCGTCCCTGAATCATCGGGAAGAGCTCCCAGGTGTGGAGAATGGGCTCTTGTTCCTTAGGCTTATTTGGGACCTGGCACTCTCACTAGCTTCCTGGCTCCCACTCCTGAGCACAAGCCTCCCCTCCCCGGCCAGGTGTGGCCACCTAGATGCACCTGTCCACCTAGATGACGATACATCAGCTCAGCGGGCCCCTCCCTTACTCGAAACGGAGAACCATAACATCTTGTTACAAAGACTTCCCTCCCTCCGTCCCCAGAGATGCCAGTGCCCTGTGCCACCCTGCTGGGCCCTGCCCGGCTGATGATCACTGTCTCCGGCCCTTGTTGAATTCTATGCCAAGGACTATATAAAACTCAGTACACACAGGCCCTCCTATAAGCCTCACACCAGCCCTCTACAAAGGCAGAACTATTACCATCCACTCTTGTTAGCCCCATTTTACAGATGAAGAAACAGAGGCTCCAGCAGGCATAGGACTATTTGCCCGTGGTCACACGGACAGTACGTGGCAGGGCTGAAATTTACACCAAGGCCCATGCTTTTCAACACTGCCCTCTCTCTCTGAGGACTGTGCAGAGGTGGCCAGGACACAGCCTTGCCCTCAAAAAACCTCACGGTTTAGGTGGAAAGAGAACACTTCCTCCTGTGGAAAGATAATTAGCTACCAAACACTCCAGGGGAGTTCTAGGGAGAGGCTGCAAGGCATTCAGGGTGCATACAACGTGCCAGGCTTTGTGCTGTGGGCCTTGTGTCCATGACCTCTTTAATTTTCACAGCAACCCAGTGAGGTTCACTTTACAAACACAGGACCAAGGCTCAGAGAAGTTTTGTTACTTGCCCAACAACACACAGCTCATGGGTGGTGGATCTGGGCTCAAACTCACATGTTAATATTTTATAATAACTATAAACTGAGTATAACCTTAAAAAGTTATGAATCACCATTGTACACCTGTAACTTATATAATATCGTATAGCAACTATACTTCGATTTAAGAAACCTCACATGTTGAACTCCAAAGCACGTTCTCTTTGCCTGATACTGTGGTAGAGACTCAGTTTTAGTAGGGTTGTCTGAGAGGGAAGGGAGATGGGAGGGGGTGAGCACCCCAGGCTGCGGAAGCAGAAGAGGAGGACCCGGGAACAGCAGGAATTCCACCAGCCCCTCCTGAGAGGGAGCCAGTGTCCCAGTCTTCATCCCTGCCCCAAAGCCATGGCCCCTGGGTCACAGCTAATGACGTGTGGTGACCGCTGAGGGCCAAGTTTCCTCGGTTCCATGGAGGCGACGTCCCCTACCCATCCCTCCTCCACCTCGAGCTCCCAGGGTAATTCATTAGTGTGGTCACCACAATGGGTGTGGACCTGTCAGGATAGCAGATTATCTGAGGGACATCCTTGTTTGGAAGGAGATGGATTCATCCCTTGATCACGTCCGTGCTCTCTGCTTTTCCTGGGAGTCCTGCCCAAATGGAAACACACCTTTCCTTGGCTCCCAGCCCCCTCCAGGCAGCGTCTTCTAGTTCCCTAAGGTGGGCCACGCAGAACCCTTGCACTGGTTCAGCCATGCTGGCCTTGAGAAAAGCAGGCCTGTGTCTATTTTCTCATCTGACCTTTCATTCATCAACAAGCATTTATTAGACGCCTACTGTGTGCCAGGCACCATGTCAGATGCTGCAGATTCCTGGTTGAATCAAAATGATTACAAGTCAGAAGAGGAGGGAGCTTACAGACTGGCTGGGATGACCAACTTTAACCAGTCTTGTGCGTGGATGTGCAGCGATGGACTGAGATCAGGAAAGGAGCAGGACACTCTGAAGCATGAACAGGAGGCCTCTCTGTAAATTTGGAAGGAAGGAGAAGGGTGTTCCGAGCGGAGGGTAAAGGCTCAGTGGTGGGAGGGAGTGAGGTGTTTCAGGATCCTCACGACAGCCCTGTGAAGACAGTTCCCTGTTAGCGTTGTGATACCCA
Organism: Phocoena sinus; assembly: GCF_008692025.1. Taxonomy (NCBI): domain Eukaryota; kingdom Metazoa; phylum Chordata; class Mammalia; order Artiodactyla; family Phocoenidae; genus Phocoena; species Phocoena sinus. Next base: position 59,987,438 of record NC_045778.1, on the reverse strand, counting down.
TTTTATAGGTAGGTAGGTGAGGCCCAGGAATGCCATTTTCTCCTAACCTAGGGCTGGATCTGGGTTGCTTCCAGGTTCTAAATTGTGCCTGGGGCACCAGAAGGGATTGGGCTCACTAAGAAGAAAATCCCAGCATTGGGAGGCAGTTCCACCCAAATCGTGGGTTCCTGTTTCCCAAGGCCGGCCGTGTTCCCAGTAGGTCTGAAGCTCTCTGATCACAGGAAGGGGGTGGAGAGTGCACTGAGGGCCTGGGATGGAGCCGGGGGGCGGGGGGGTGGTGGTTCTGGGCTCAGGCCAGAGAAAGGACAGACCAAGTGGAGCCTTCTTTCGGGAAACCTGAGAGACAGCATCACACAGTGGAAAGAGAAGTTTTAGAGTTCAGCAGACATGGCCGGGCATCCGGGTTTCCATCTGTGTGACCTTAGGTGAGTCACGTGACCTCTTAGAGCCCAGGCGCCCTTGCTTGCAAAATGGGAGTGACGATGCCACTGACAGGACTTCATGCCTGAAATGCTCAGCCGGGAGTCCAGCACGTGGTGAGCACCACACATGCAGGTGCCTTTATTAGCTAGAGTTCGTGAAACGCTGGATGTGCAAAAGAGGTCAGTTTGTGATTTATTTAATTTACAGGAGGACTTCTTGTTTTATGAACAAACTTGCTGACGAATCTTTTGTATAGGGAGTTCCTCTTATGGTTTGAAAAATAAAAGAATTTGTTATTTGCAACTATGATTTATCGGGGAGCCCCCCTGTTCTCAGCTTCATACAGAACTGAGCTAAGCGTTGACCTGAAGGAGGGTCTCTAGGGGTGTGCCTCAGGGCTCTGTTCTCTGTCTCTGACCAAGAATGTTTGTCAATGACTTCAATGGGATTTTGAGGTCATCCTGATCACATAGGTGACACAGGGAGGAAGGAGAGTGTGTTAGGCAACAAGCCAGCTTCCAAAAATGCCTTGGGGAAGATTGGGATTACCTAGGCATAAATGTAATGTGTTTTAATTCAAGGGACCAGTGGCCCAAGTGTTGGCAGCAGCAGGTTTGGTTTTTGCGGAAGCGGGAGTGTGATGTGTCAGGGTTTGGGTCGCTTGGGAGGTCAGCAGACGTCAGCAGTATGACTCTCCAACCCTGGGTATGGGTTCACAGAGTTCACGGTTCTTAGACTGTGCTCAGACAGTCAGGGTTTAGAACATTTAGAGGAGGGAGGTGGGTAAGAATCTGCTTCTATTCTGCCCTGTCAGTCTGTCTGCACCTGGGAGGCCCAGTGCATGCTGTCTGAGGGCAGAGTACACGGGGGACAGCGTGGTGGAGGAAGATGCAAGACTGGCCATGGGAGCAGCAAGAGGAAGTGGGGAGGTTGGCCTGGAGCAGAGGAGACGCCTGGAGAGGGGTCGTGCGAAATGCCCTCCTTCAGGAGAGGAGTTTGATCTGTGCTCTGTGGCCTCAGGGACGGAACTAGTGGATATGGACAGCAGTTAGCAGGAAGGAGATTCAGATCAGTATAAGGAAGAACGTTCTGATGGTCAAAGATTGCACGGACTGCCTTGCGTGCAGCCTCCGCATCGCCGCTGGACCTATGCAAGCATAGGGCAGGGCTCAGTGACCTTTCAGGTCCCCTTCTGGTCCTGAGAGTCCGATTCTCTGATTGGTTGACGCTGGCCCTTTCCAGGTGTGGTCAGAGCTCAGGGAACACGGCTCTTGTTCCTTCGGTTCCTCTGTTGAGACTCCCATTTGTGCCCGTGAAAGTGATGGTGTCAGGGACTCAGGGCCTGGGGCTGGGAACAGGGTGGGTGGTCGTCCCCCACACTAGCAGCCTGTTCTCAGCCTCGCTGAATGTCCGCTTGATACCCAGAACCTCCTCTAGAACCTGAGCACGTCTGGACCCAAGGTCACAGAGCCCATGGTGACCAACCCCAGCCTCCGACTCCAGGTCCCCTTCCCCTCGCACTTGACCCAGCCTATGCACTGGCAGCCTCCCCCAGCCGTGGAAAAGCCCAGAGAACAGAGAATGTTAGAAGCTGGGCGGGGGACACCAGCAGTCATATCCCAACTCTGCCCTTTTGCTTGTCTTCCCATTTCAAAGACAAGGAAACTGAGGCCCACGGGGGGTGAAATGACTTGGCCAAAGCCACTGACGGAACCAAACTCCACCCCTGCCCTCCCTGCCCTCGGCACCCGCTGGATGTCTCCTCTGTCTCTGCAGGGTACCGCAGAAGGAGGCGGGTGTCTGGTCCTTGAGGGTCAATGGGAGAGGGCCATAGTAGGCACATTCCACAAGGCTTCAGGTTTTCAAAATAGCCTGGCAGGCCTGTGAGCTTCCTCCTAGGGGCCAGGGAGTGGCCACCAGCTGGCAGGGGATAGCCTGGGGTAGCAGTCCCATGTAGAGGGTGGTGGTGTGGGTACTGAGATGCCTTTTCTCATCAGCAAGGAGTAAGGCCTTGGCAAGCTGACTGGCCTGACTTGGCTGTCCCAGCCCAGGCCTGGCCCCTGCCTGCTGGCCCTTCTTCCCTCAGCTCAGCTGCTTCTGCAGACTCCTCCCTGCCTCCCATCCCCAAACTCTATCAACTTTCTAATAGTCCGTGAGTTGTAGTGTAAGGCCTGAGGCTGTCACAAGGTGGGAAAGAACACAGGGGTTGGAATCCAAGCCTAGTACAGGCTGGCTGTGTGACCTTGGACAAGTCACTTACCCTCTCGGAACCTTAGCATCTTCTTCTGTAAGATGGGGACACTACTCGTGCCCATTCCCAGGGTTGGTGTATGGGTCCCCTGAGCTTGTGTATGTATGGCTGCCTCCAGCATAGAGCCTGCTTGGAACTTGCTAGGGTGGCTCCTGTCCCTTCCTTGGGTGCCATGAAAGTTGCAGTGCTCTGTGACTTGGCTGACCGGAACCAGGCTTTCAGTTCACTGGAAGGAAGTGGTTAAAGCCAGACCAATAAAGGCAGAGTAAGGAATGACACCTTCTTAGACAAAGCCAGCACTGCCTTAAGGAGTATTTATGCAAAAGGATTGATTCTTCCATATCTTTCTCTTACTTCTTTCATGGCATAACCTCCCTGTGGGCAAAACTAGAAGACCTTGCTCTTGGGATAGTTGCAAAGTATTTAATTCTGAGGATGTCCTGGAACAATTTGACGGATATTGCCCAAAACATCCTTGAACATAAAACTTGACACACTTCTGTGAGTTTATCCCCAGGATAAATTTCTAGCAGGGGAATTGGTGGGTCAAAGAATTTGCATTTCTCATTTTGATATATACTGGCAAATGGCCCTCCTAAAAGAATTCACATCCCTCCTACAGTGTGTGAGACATGTCTGTTTCCTCATACCTTCATCAGCACTGGGACCTACCAAACTTGAATGTTTTGCCAGTCAGCTAAAGAAAAAGAGTTCTGATTTCTTTCTTTCTTCTTTTTTTTTTTTTTTTTTTTTTGCTGTACGTGGGCCTCTCACTGTTGTGGCCTCTCCCGTTGCATAGCACAGGCTCCGGACGCGCAGGCTTAGCGGCCATGGCTCACGGGCCTAGCCGCTTTGCGGCATGTGGGATCTTCCCGGACCGGGGCACGAACCCGTGTCCCCTGCATCGGCAGGTGGACTCTCAACCACTGTGCCGCCAGGGAAGCCCCTGATTTCTTTTTTAATTGTGCATGAGTTTGAGTGTCTTTCCTAGGATGGATTGGTCACTTGTATTTCTTTTTTGGTAAATGCCTTTTTACATTCTTGGCCCATTAAACATTTTTCTGTTGGGTGGTTCAACTCATTAGTTTGGATTTAGAGGGTTGTTCTCCAGGCAGGTGGGTGGGGAGTCTCCAAGAGGGCTTGGTGGTGTTTAGATCACTTTCCTCTGGGGCTGTGAGTTGGAAGTGAGCTTCTTTGCTGCCTCCACCCAAGGGGCTGCTCTGGGCTTGCTCTGAGCTTCCTGGGGTTCTCATTGTTAACAGGCACGAAAGTGCTCTTCCCCTCTTCATCCCAATGCCAGGCAGTACATCAGGGCAGAACTTGTGATTGGACAGCTGTGGTGGGGGACTTGATGTTGGACACACAGCTTCTGGGATTAGGGGAGTAGAGGGAAAGGCGGGATGCCAAGGAAGAAGCTACGTGTGTGTGTGTGTGTGTGTGTGTGTGTGTGTGTGTGTGTGTGTGTGCTTGTGTGCAGCTGTGAGAGAGCCCCAGGATTCCTGTGGGGGCTTGGGCTGCTAGGGGTTATATCTGTGTAGGAAGCGTCTTATTAGAGAGTGTATTCCAAATGACAGATTTCCTAAAGTTGCTTTTGCACAGTATGTAAGGAACCAAGAAAAGGTCAGTTTTCTATTTCCCAGGATAAGTAGCTATCAAAATAAATAAGAAAGATGAAGTCAATAATAATATAACAATTATTGGAAGTCCAATAATTTTGGACTTCCCTGGTGGCGCAATGGTTAAGAATCCGCCTGCCAATGCAAGGGACACGGGTTCGAGCCCTGGTCCGGGAAGATCCCACATGCTGCGGAGTAACTACGCCCGTGAGCCACAACTACTGAGCCTGCACTCTAGACCCCGCGAGCCACAACTACTGAGCCTGAGTGCCACCACTACTGAAGCCCGCGTGCCCTAGAGCCCGTGCTCTGCAACAAGAGAAGCCACCACAGTGAGAAGCCCGTGCACCGCAACAAAGAGTAGCCCCCGCTCGCCACAACTAGAGAAAGCCTGCGCACAGCAACGAAGACCCAACGCAGCCAAAAATAAATAAATAAATTTACTTATTTTTTAAAATAATAATAATATAACAATAACAGATTTACCACTTGTATTTGGAGCTGGCCACTGGCAGTTGTACAGGTGGCACTGAGCCTTCTCTGGCACTGCCACTGGAGGAAGCCAGGAGATAAAAGAGCGACCATACACACTGGGTGTTTGCTGAGGGCCAGGCACGTACTAAGCACTTTGCATACATTTTAGTCATCACTCAAACTGTCCAAGGCCTGTCCTCTTATTACCCTCAGTTTACAGGCAAGGAAATGGAGGCTCAGAGAAATGAGATAATTTGTCCACCAAATTTTCTTGCACCACACAAGAGGCAAAGCTAGGATTTAGTACTGGAAGCTGTTGGACACCACCCATTGGACTTGCCTGTCTTTTCTTGCCAGCCTGACCCACCCTCGGTTAAAGCTGGAGGGAGATTCCACGTAGAGGTTGGAAGAGGACAAGCCCGCAGTGTTCTGGCCGAGCGTCCCAGCCCCCCGGCCCCCCTCTGCAGCCCAGCTGGCATCTCGGAAGACAGGGCTGGGAGGGGTGGGCCCTTATTTGGGGCTTTGGTGTACGGCCTGGGAGGGCTGGAATCTATAGCTCACGCCTTTCCCTGCATGGGCCTGGGTGTGAGCTAGGGTGTTGGGGTGGGGGGGCCTGCTCTCCGGGGGTGGGCTCTGGCCAAGTGAAACAGGCTGAGGTCACAGGGAGGGGGCAGCCCTCCCGGAGGGAATGCCTGGATGACGTGACTTTGGGGGCGCTGGGGGAGGAGGCCGGCTGTGTGTTTCTCGTCTCACCTCCATGCCTCGGCCAGATGGGAATCGGTGCGGGAAGCCGAGCCAGATGCAGCCTCTGGCAGTCTCCCCTGGCCGCGTGCGTGGCTCTTCTCCAGCCGGCTTGGCAGGCCTCTCCACCTTCTCCCCGAGGGGCCCAGGCAGCAAATGACGTTCAGCAGTTGGCTGTGGCAGAGCAGGGGTCTCCTCTGGCCACGCAGCTTGCAGAGGCAGGGGGAAGCGGGTCGGGGCCCAAAAGACGTGACCTGGTACCCCCTTCCCTCATCCCAAGTGGCTCTGTCTTCTGAGCCAAGTTTGGGGGAGGGAGGGGAGGTTTATAAGGTTTGCTGTCAGATCTGGAGCCTGGGAGCTAAGAGAACATAAAACAAAGCCTCTGACTTCGACTGCTTTGTCCCTCTCCTTTTGCAAAGCTGCTTATGCTTTCTCTCCATTGACAGACTCTAGGTGTCAGTCATTCTTTGCACTGTCCACCAGCGAGCAGCAAAGCACCCCGTGCACTGCCGGGACCTGGGGTCTACCCGCTCCCAACTCTGAGTTCTGTCCCAGTCATTCCATGTCATCCTGACTGTGGTCCATCTGGGCTCCCAGAAGCTTTGGGGCGGGATTTCTCAGTCTCCAAGTGTCCCTTCCCAGACCCCATTTCCCTGCCCCTGGCTCAGGGACCCCTCTGCTCCTCCGGGGCTCCTCCATCCTCATCTCTTCCTCCCTCGCTCCTTAGATCTCCCCACACCTGTCCTTCCGTCATTCTCCAATCCCCAAACCATTCCAAGTTTCTCACCCAAAAAACACTTCAGCTTGCCCTCTGTTTCTCTGCCTTCCTCCCTTCCGCTGCTCTCCTGCCCCCATCTTTCCCTCCAGCCTCAGAGCCAGGGACTCTTCACTCGTCTCCTGCCACTCACTGCCTTGGACTTCAGGCTGCAGCCACCCCACCTGTTCCTGGTTCTCTACCCAGCTCAGGCCATGGTACACCACCCCTCCCAGCTTTGGTCTGTGCCCTTTCTTCTGCTTAAGATTCCCTTCCGCCACCACCGCCCTTGCCCTCACCTCTTTGCTCAGCTTACCTTCCTCATCTTTCACCCTTCACCCCACCTTCAGGACCACCTCCTCCAGGAAGCTCTCTTGGCTTGGTGCCTCTCCTCTGTGTTCCCCCAGGGTCATGTACATTTCTCAGTCTAGCCTCCACAGCAAATTAGCCATTAGTGCCACTCTTTCTCACAGTCTGGGAGCTTTCTGGGGCCAGGACGATATTTTATTTGACTTTGGGTTGCCAGTGTCTAGTGAGGAGCTTAGCACACAGTAAGCACTTGATACTTCCTTACAGGACTGAACAGAATTTTATCAGACAGAAACGACTTCTTTATTGAGGATCTACCACGTGCCCAATATCCTCAGGTATTATAGGGAAAACAAGGGAAGTCAGGATAAAACACTTGCTTTCAAGGAGTTCGTGACCCTGTTGAGGGCAGATCTGGGAACAGGTTTGGGGAATGGCCACATATGAAATTGGCAATCTGGGTCTCTGGTGCTGAAGTGGACGCTGTAGCTATGGGGTGCCCTTAAGAGTTTTGGAAAAGGGGGAGAAGACTGTGGGCAGAGAGGCTATGAGGCCTGGAGGGGGGCAAGGGCTGGGTGGGATCAGATGAAAGGAGGCTGGGCCAAACTCCGGGGTCAGGACCGTGAGCAAACGGAGAAACACGTTTCTAGAGAAGGTGAGCGGATTCACCTAGTTCTGCAATTACTCTCTGTGGGCGCTTCCAGCATCAGAGTTTAAGTGCAGTTTCCTTATTCTGGAAGCCAAACAGGAGCTGATGGCGTTCCCAGTTTTGCTGCTTGACTGGGAAAGTTTTACTGCGCGCCAGGCTCTGCTGGGGCCAGTGAACTCTCCAGGCAAGGAGAGGAGGATGTTTCCGGCTTTGGGTCTTCTAGTCATCATTGGAAGAGAACTCGGTCTCTTCTTGCTGAGCCTGGGAAACCAGGTGCATTTTAAACTAGGCTTTCTCCTTAATCAGCCAGGTACACCTACTATGTGCCAGGGTTGGTGATCTGCACCATGGGGGTCACAGAGGCCCAGGATTCGTTTCCTCCAAGACTAATGGATGTGACATGACCCCTGCCTACACAAGCCTGCTGTGTACCAGATGAAGGGGCAGAGGGAGCACCAGGGGCTGAGGCAGTCCAGGGAGGCTTCTAGGAGATGGTGGGTCTTGATTGAACCTTGGAGAAATTAGACAGGCTGAAAGGTTAGAGAGATGGAGCCTTTTCTGGCAAGATCTTCTTAACTGAGAGTGACATCTTTTCTCTTCAAATATTTTCAAAACTGCTTTATTGAGATATAATTCGCATACCATACAGTTTACCCATTTAAAGCATACAATTCAGTGGTTTTCAGTATATTCCCAGATAATGGGTAACCGTCACCACAGTCAACTTCAGAACATTTTCACCATCCCCAAAAGTAACCCCATTAGCAGTTGCTCCCCATTTCCCCCAGTGTTGCCACCCCCAGCCCTCAGCAACCACTAATCTCATTCTGTCTCTATAGATTTGTCTATTCTGGGAATTTCGTATAAATGGAATAATATAATATGTGGTCTTTTGTGTCTGGCTTCTTTCACTTAGCGTGACGTTTTCAAGGTTCATCCATGTTGTAGCATATATTGGTACTTTATTCCTTTTAATTATTGAATAATATTTCATCGTGTGGCTATTATAGCACACATCATATCCTCAGGTATTATAGGGAGAACAAGGGAAGTCAGGATAAAACACTTGCTTTCAAGGAGTTCGTGACCCTGTTGAGGGCAGATCTGGGAACAGGTTCGGGGAATGGCCACATATGAAATTGGCAATCTGGGTCTCTGGTGCTGAAGTGGATGCTGTAGCTACGGGGTGCCCTTAAGAGTTTTGGAAAAAGGGGAACAAAATTACATCATTTTGTTTATCCATTTATCATTAGTTGCAGAACATTTGGGTTGTTTCCACTTTTGGGTTATTATGTAATATATATATATATAATATTTTGTAATACAATGCTGCTGTGAACATTCACATAGAAGTTTTGGTGTGGACGTGAGTTTTCATTTCTCTTGGGTAGATACTTTGGAATATAACTGCTGGGTCATATGGTAACTCTACGTTTAACCATTTGAGGAACTGCCAGACTGTTTTCCAAAGCAGCTGCACTATTTTACATTCCCACCAGCAACGTATGGAGGTTTTAATTTCTCTACATCCTTTCCAACACTTGCTATTGTCTGTCTGTTTGATTATAGCCATCCTAGTGGATGTGAAATGGTACTTCATTATAGTTTTGATTTGCACTTCCCTGATGGCTAACGCTGTTGAGCGTCTCTTCTTGTGCTTATTGGCCATTTGTATATCTTCTTTGGAGAAAAGTCTGTTTGGATCCTTTGCCCATTTTTAAGTTGTGTTATTTGTCTTTTAGAGTTATAAGAGTTCTTTATATATTCTAGATACAAGTCCCTTATCATATACATGGATTGCAAATATTTTCTCCCATTCTGTAGACTGTCTTTTCACTTTCTTGCTGGTGTCTTTTTTTTTTTTTTTTTTTTTTTTTTTCCGGTACGCGGGCCTCTCACTGCTGTGGCTTCTCCCGTTGCGGAGCACAGGCTCCGGATGCGCAGGCTCAGTGGCCATGGCTCACGGGCCCAGCCGCTCCGCGGCATGTGGGATCTTCCCGGACCGGGGCACGAACCCGTGTCCCCTGCATCGGCAGGTGGACTCTCGACCACTGCGCCACCAGGGAAGCCCCCTTGCTGGTGTCTTTTGAAGCACAAAAGTATTTAATCTTGATGAAGTCCAATTTATCTATTTCTTTTTTTTATTGCTGTAATTTTAGTGTCATATCTTAGAAACCATTGACTAGTCCAAGGTCATAAAGATTTGCACCTATGTTTTCTTCTAAGGCTTTTATAGTTTTATCACTCACATTGAGGTATTTGATCCATTTTGGGTTAATTTTTTGTGTATGATGTGAAGTAGGGCTCCTTTCCAATTTTGGACTGAGTCAAACTGAGATCCCACCCACCTCCCCAGCTGGTGAGTAGTACTTTGCTCTTTGCATTTAGATCTCAGCTCAAAAGTTTTCTCCGGAGAGAAGTCTTACCTGACCATCTGTCTGAACTAGCCACCTCCCCTGCAGTTAGTTTTGGTCACTGCACTCCATTTTATTGGACCATCAGAAACAATTATATGTGTGTCTGATGCTCCATGAAGACAGACTGTCTGGCTCACTGCTGGTGTGTCCAGCACCTAGTGCAGAGCCTGACACTCAGCTGGTTCTCAGGATGATTTTTTGTGAGTGGAAGACTTTTTGGTAAAGGAGCTGTATTCCCAGTGTATTTTGCTAACTTTCTAAGTGTTTCTGGCCTCCTGGAGTTGGAAGTTAGAGGGCTGAGTGGAAATGGGTTTCCCAGCAATATCACAGCAGACAGGTGGTCACTCATCTCCTGCCCTGATGGTCCCATTACTTCACAGGACAGCCCCTTCCATCCTTGGGCAGCTCTGGTTGACAAGTTCTTCCTGACTTTGGGCAAGACCTGCTTTTCCATCATGTACACTCGCTGTCCGCCACCTTCCTTTGGGTACAACTGGAGCTGACCCTCCCATACTGATAGTCCTTTAAATATTTGAAACCAGCTGTTGTGTGTCTCTTAAATGCCTTCTCTGGGTTCAGCACCTCTAATTCTTTCCGCTCTTCCTCCTGGAGGTGAAAAGGGCTGGACTCTGACCCCTGGGTCACTGATATAGGCCCCATGGAGGTGGGGACAGCCACAGGCTGCCGAACAAAGTGAAGGCACAGCCACAGCTCACAACAAGTGAACCCCCGTCTCCTTGTTTTCTTTGCCCCATTTGAGCTGGTGAATTCCAAAACTGGAGGCAGAATTTTGAGAAAAAGCACTGACTACAAACTCCCTAACTGGACCTCTTGAAGGCAGAGCTGACTCTTACTAGCACAAATTACACTATAATACTGCTTTCTACTTAAAGAGTATTTTTTTCAGCTAGTCCAGTGGTCTTTTTGGTATTGGTCCACCTTGAGTGGTTCTCAACCTGTAACACCTGTAGACTTACCTGGGAGCTCTGAAAACTACCAATGTCCACCCCAACTTCCTGGATTCTAATTTAAATGGTATACATAGGGTTGGCAGGCAGTATTTTTTTTACATGTAAATTTATTTATCTATTTTTGTCTGCGTTGGGTCTTCGTTGCTGCGAGCAGGCTTTCTCTCTAGTTGCTGCAAGCAGGGGCTACTCTTTGTTGCGGTGCGTGGGCTCTAGGTAAACAGGTTTCAGTAGTTGTAGTACGCGGGCTCTAGAGCGCAGGCTCAGTAGTTGCAGCACATGGGCTTAGTTGCTCCGCGGCATGTGGGATCTTCCCGGACCAAGGCTTGAACCTCCGTCCCCTGCATTGGCAGGCAGATTCTTAACCACTGCGCCACCAGGGAAGTCCCAGCAGACAGTATTTTTAAAGCACTCCAGGTGATGGTATATGTAGACAGTGTTGCAGACCTTGGCTTCAAGAGCTCAACATTGAACTTGAAATCCCCTACCTACCCAAGAATGAAGACATATTGGATGTTGGCAGAATATCTAGGAGCTGGCGCTAGCCAAAGGACAGGCTAAAAGAACACAATTGTTTTGTAAGATGGAAATCTTATATAAAATTTTGAAAGCCAGGGCTTCCCTGGTGGCTCAGTGGTTAAGCCAATGCAGGGGACACAGGTTCAAGCCCTGGTCTGGGAAGATCCTACATGCCGTGGAGCAACTAAGCCCCTGTGCCACAACTACTGAAGCCTGCGCACCTAGAGCCCGTGCTCCGCAGCAAGAGAAGCCACCGCAATGAGAAGCTCGCGCACCGCAACAAAGAGTAGCCCCCGCTCACCGCAACTAGAGAAAGCCCGCGCACAGCAATGAAGACCCAACGCAGCCAAAAGTAAATAAATAAAATAGATACAACATTAAAGAAATAAAAAATGTTTAAAAAAATAAATTCTGAAAGCCAAACATAGTCAAAAGAAATAAAATAATTGAGAAATGTATAAAGTGAAACTTCGATTTCTCCTTAACCCAAGTAACCACGATTATCAGTTTGTTACATTTTCCAGATATGTAAAATGTACATGTATGTGCTCATGCACAAACCCCCATACACACCTCCCCCGAAATCTAACTGTATTGTATACATACTGTTTTGTAATCTGTTTTATTCTTTTCTCGATATACTGTGAACATTTTCCCTTAATGACACAGAAAGAGCCCCCTTATCTTTAACAGGTGTAGAATCGTAATTTATTTGACCATTTTTTAAATCGATAGACAGTCAACATTCCTCATTTTTTGCTGTTCCAAACAGCACTGCATGAACATCTTTATGTATATAAACACACACACACCACACACACACACATAGACACACACATCCGCACCCTTGGGTGGATAAATTCTTAGAGGTAAAATTGCTAAGTCAAAGGGAATGCTGGTTTGGGGCAGATATTGCCAAAATGCTCTCCAAAAAGATTGTTCCAGTCTACCCCGTGCAACAAAATTCCTAGTGACAGCAATTCTCCTTGTGTCAAAAGTCGAGCTTTGCTGAGCACAGCAGAGAGGAAGGTGTGAGTGTGTCAGATGGTGGGGAGGAAAAGGTGGGGTCACTTCCCCTGCAGGCTGTGTGTGAAGGAGGCCGCTGGCCTCTGGCCTTGCCTGCCTGCTGTGTTTCCCAGGAAGAGGAAACCAAGCTGTGTGTGTTAACCTTTGCCTCGCTCCCCAGGGTGTGACGGGGGAACGGGGCATGGTCACAGGATGTGTGTGTCCAGGTCAGCAGGCCTGGGTCAGTCATTGATTTGGGAGTGTGTGGGGCTAGAATCCTTCTTTCCAACCCTTTCCTAGATCCTCTGGGCTGCGTCCAAGCCCCATGGAAGCCCAGGAGCGTGATCCTTTCTGTGGTTTGGGAGAGGATACGTTTGTTTAAGGTTTCCAGGACTCTAGCTCCTGAATGTCAATATGCATCTAGAGTTTTTCTCAATTTCCACAGTAGGGAGAGCCTCCTTCCTCTAGCCTGGACACCCTGCCACCCTCTCTGGGCTCCTGGGCATTACCCAAGACATCCATGCCCACCAGTTGCTGGGCCTCTCCATTAGAGCACCTGCTGATTCAAGGTGGTCAGACACATTTTCTCTGATAAGCTGGCTTGGGAACAGAGGGAGGTGGCAGGGCTGGAGGGAGGGAGGTACGAAGGTTCAACCACATGCCCTCAGGTACTCTAGAGAGTGAGCAGTGGGGACCACACCCAGAGCCCTAGAAACCACAATGCCTTCCTTTCTTGACTCTGGGCTAATTGGTGTCTCCAGAAACTTCTAGGGAAGAGGCTAAAACTCCAAGAGCGCAGAAGACTGTGCTAGGCACTTTGAAGGGTATGGTGGGGAAGAGAGGTGACGTTTATTGAGCAGCTACAGTGTCCCGGGCTCCGTGGTTGTACTTTGCTTGTGTTCTCATTAATCTTCACAGTGAAGCAGGTGTTACCACCCCCATTTTATAGATGGGGAGTGGAGGCTCAGAGAGAGTAACAACTTTTCATGTAGTCAATCGGATTTTTTTTTGCCACACCAAGAGGCATGCGGGATCTTAGTTCCCCCACCAGGGATCGAACCCATGCCCCCTGCAGTGGAAGGGCGGAATCTTAACCACTGGACCACCAAGGAAGTCCCTAGCCAATCAGATTGATTCTAAACTGTGCAAAATAGAGTGCTGGTCCCCATAGAGGGCTCCTTACCCCCTGCCTCAGGGTGGCCTCAGTACTGACTGATGGGTTACCTACACGTGGAGCAGCCACCTGACAGAGCAAATCCTTGTGGCAGGGGCTCTGCCTGACTCCAGGCAGTCTGGTGTAGTTATCAGAGGACGAAGTGGTCAGGCTACGGCAGTCAACACTGCATTTGAACCTGAGCTCCATCACCTGCCATGGGACCTCAGGTAGGTCAGTTATTTCTTGAGGTCTCTTCATTTGTCAACTGGAGACAATAACAACACTTTCCTCACAGAATCAATGTAAGGATTAAGTGAGATCATCTGGATAAAGTGCTTAGCAAGGCCTGGAATGCAATAAGTGATCAATAAACAGACGTGGCTATTATTTTTGTTCCTAATGAAACCACTAGTTCCTGCATTTAAGAAAAAGGTTTGTAGAAAACTGGCTCTTCCTGCTGTTTCTGTCCTAGTTCTGGTGACTAAGGGCAGAGCTTCGACATCTGAATCTTTTTTAAGGTCCACATAGGGTTTGTAAATCCTGGGAGCTCCTACTTTGCACACTCATTTCCTGTCCAGGAAACATGAAAAAAAAAGAAGAAAAAAAGCCTCCGACCCCGAGGGGCTTGCTACAGCCCGTCCATCCTTTCAGCGGGGTGCTCCTGAGGATGGCCATTGTTTTCCCAGCCCTGGGCAGCACAGTTATTTTTGCTCTTCTACTTTCCCAGGCCAGGCTTGTTATTAGTAGTGGGATGTGTGTGTGTGTGTGTGTGTGTATGTGTGTGTGTTACCCTGCCCATCTGTGTCCCTGTTTCTCATATCCTGCTCCCCTCCTACTCCTATTCCTGGTGTCATGATCCAAGTCTCAGGACAAATGGAAAGAAGTCAGTTCACCCCCTCCCTCTTCCTGAGTATCTAAATAGCAAAGGTTCACTGGGCGCTAACCATGTGCCAGGCCCTGTGCTGGGTGCCCCCATGTGCTTCATCACATTTAACGGGAAGATCCCTTTATAAACCACACTTTGCAGCTAAGGAGACCCTGACTCAGAAAGGCTAAGACACATGTCCAAGCCCACACAGCAGAGAAACGTTGAAGCTAAAACTTAAATCCACCAAATGCTTTCAAAGCCGTCTTCCTCCTCCATGATGCCAGTGCTGCCTGTGGTCCTTCCTGAGCCTCACTTTTTGGCATCCCATCACTCCATCTTATACTGTTTCCCTACTTGGTTTGTCAGTGTGAGTCTGGCTGCCACAGCTGAGCTGTAAGGGCCTGGAGGTCGGGGACTTTGCCTCATCTTTAGAGTGGCACAAAACCAGGCACCAGGCAAGCACTCACTCGACATTAGCTGGTTACTTCGTTCCTTCCCTTACTTAGGGGACATTAAATGAGTGCGTCTTAGGTATAAAGTGTCTTGCTGGGCGTTAGGATGCCATAATCTGCCTTCAGGGAGCTTGTGTTCTAATGGGGAGATACAGGGTTAGATCACAAATCCTCACAACAGCCCCAAAGTGAAGTAACCACTGTTATCCCCATCTTGCAGAGGAATAAATGGAGGCACTAGCAATATGGACGCTTCCTCCAAACCCTCTTGCCTATGCATTGCCTTCAAAATTAAATAAACAATCGAGGCCCATGATTCATGCAAACGATGGCAGGCACTGAATGTGATGAGTACCGACCAAACACTCTTGAAGGTGTTTGATACAGTTTAAGAGCCTGTTGAGTATCCCCTCCTCCAAATCCCCTTAAAAGCCCTTTTTCCAAATGCAAATCAAAACCACAATGAGGTATCACTTCACACCTGTCAGAATGGCTATTATCAAAAAGACAACAAATAAGTGTTGGCAAGGATGTGGAGAAACAGGAACACCTACCTCATGCATCGTTGGTGGGGAGGTAAATTGGTGCAGCCACTTTGGAAAGCAGTGTGGAGCTTCCTCAAAAAATTAAAAATAGAGCTACCATATGATCCAGCAATTCCACTTCTGGGTATTTATCTGAAGAAAACGAAAACAGTAATTAGAAAAGATACATGCACCCTTATGTTCATTGCAGCATTATTTACAATAGCCAAGATAGGGAAGCAACCTAAGTGCCTATCAACAGATGACTATCAACAGATGACTAGATAAAGAATATGTTTTAGGGCTTCCCTGGTGGCGCAGTGGTTGAGAGTCCGCCTGCCGATGTAGGGGACACGGGTTCATGCCCCGGTCCAGGAAGATCCCACATGCCGCGGAACGGCTGGGTCCGTGAGCCATGGCCGCTGAGCCTGCACGTCCAGAGCCTGTGCTCCACAATGGGAGAGGCCACAACAGTGAGAGGCCCGCGTTCCGCAAAAAAAAAAAAAAAAAAGTTTTATATATAAATACACACACACACACACACACACACACACACATATAAAATGGAATGTTACTCAGCCATAAAGAGAATGAAAAAATATATAAATATAATATATAATATAAATAAATATATAATGTAAATTAATGTAATATATATTGGGTTTCCGTATGATGTTATGGAACGAAACCTTTGGCCAACGAACCCTTTGGCGAACGAACCCTTTGGCCAACCCAGTATTTACTCAGCCATAAAGAGGATGAAAATGAAATCTTACCATTTGTGACAACATGGATGGACCTAGTGGGTATTATGCTAAGTGAAATAAGATGGAGAAAGACAAATACTGTATGATTTCACTTATATGTGGAATCTAAAAAACAAACAAAACAATGAACAAACAACAGAAACAGAGTCATAGATACAGAAAACAAACAGGTGGTTGCCAGAGGGGAAGGGATGGGGGGAGGAGAAAAATAGGTGAGAGAGATTAAGAAGTACAAACTTTCAGCTGCAAAATAAATGAATCACAGGTATGAAATTACAGCATAATAAATATAGTCAATAATTGTGTAATACCTTTGTATGCTGACAGATGGTAACTAGACTTATCGTGGTGATAATTTTGAAATGTGTAGAAATATCGAATCACTGAATTGTGTACCAGGAAGTAAAGTAGTGTTGTAGGTCAATTATACCTTCGTAAACAAACAAACTCATAGAAAAAGAGATCAGATTTCTGGTTACCAGAGGAGGGTAGGTGGAGGGGGAATTGGATGAAAGGTACAAATTCCCAGCTCTATGATAAATAAGTACTAGTGATAAAATGTGCAACATGATAAATATAATTAACACAGCTGTACATTTTATATGAAGGTTGTTAAGAGTAAATCCTAAGAGTTCTCATCACAAGGAAAAACATTTTCTGTTTCTTTGATATTATATCCATATTACATGATGGATGTTCACTACACTTACTGTGGCAGTCATTTCGTGATGTATCTAAGTCAAATCATTAGGCCGTATGCCTTAAATTTAAATATCTCAATGAACCTGGAAGGAAAAAAGCTCTTTTCCCAGATGAGAACCATTTGACGCAGGCCTGCAGTGACGGCATCTGTGTTTGGAGGTGATTGGTGGATCGTGGTTCTGGGAGGAGCCTCCTGCTGGCCACACACCCTGTCTCTGGCAGAGCCTTTCTGAGGTTTGCTTCTGCTGCATTTGCCGTGACTGCTCCATAAACATGAGGTCCAGAGCGAGCCTGAAGAGGGTTCTCTGAGGTTTGAAAGGCTCCACCACCTGGTCATTAACCCTGTAGTGGATCTGTGTGTGTGTGTGTGCTGGGGTGGAGGTTACCCCCCAAGTCCAGACTTCTAAGTGCTGCTTGTTCCCCAAATTTGCAGTGTGACTACCCTTCCCACCCCAAGAACAATCACCCACCCCAGAGGAAATGTCAGAATTTTAAAGGACCACACCCCGAGGGTGCTCAGAAACTTTATCCAGGTGGCCACAGGCCACTGAACTTAATTTTGCTGTCAGGATTTTGGGTTGGCAAAGACCTTTGCACTGAACCGGATGTATTTTATATTCTGCCCCTTGGCCACTGGGGATTTGCTTCTGGAGTGGGGGGCAGTCCCCAAGTGTTGCTGCTTTCAACAAGGAAGTGGCCTTGATGCAGATCAGACCCGCAGCTCAACTATGTCCTCCCAGGTCTCCCCATGGGCAGCAACTGTGTTCCACGACCTCTTTGGTTCTTTAAACCCAATGGATTTTCACTCATTAGCCAGCCAGTCGTATTTCAATGTGCCCAGCGGACTGGCAGGCCCAGGGCACCGCAGGGGGTCGGGGAACACAGCTGCTGCCCATGGGGAGACCTGGGAGGACATAGTGGCCCACATGAAATAGACAGGGACACAGCACGTGTCCAGTGCTGGGTCATTCTGAGCCAACAATTAGAAAACAAAGGCAGATCTAATAACTGGCTAGTTGTGAAAAACAGACTGTGAGCACAAGAGATGGCCTCAGACCTGCTAGGCTGGTGGGCCCAGGTCAGATGATGAAATCTGGGGAGCTTTCAATTTGGGTGCAGCCAAGTGTTGTCAAGATGGGTCTTTGATACCGGGGCCTCTGCTGCTTATCGGCGGGGGGGGGGGTCAGTGGGCCCCAGCAGGGAGGAGAAGGGGCATCAGCCCAGCATTTGGTGGAGCCAGTTGCTCTGGGAGCAGCAGCCCTGGGGTCCTCTGCCCTCCTGGGTGGTCTTCATCTTGAGGATCAGCCCGGCCTAATTTGGGACTCCCCTGCCCATGATAGGACTTAGTACATGGGGCCCTTTGAATAGAAGGTTAGAGCCTATTGGTGCCTTAGGGCTGCCATCATCTTCTTGGGGAAGAACGTGATGAACTTCTCCAGTAGAAAGCCAGAGAAGCGATCATGTCCCTAAATGTAAACTCCCCTTTACCGGCTGTTGGAATGCGTTCATTCAGACTTCTGAACAGTCCATCTCAAACATTAAGCATCCCTCCATCTAGAAGATTTGGGAAAGTTGAGGAGCTGGGTCCTGAGAAGATACCGTAACCTCAAGGGCCCTGGAAAGCACTGACAACCTACCCAGGGGACAAGGTGCTGTGTCCTGGCCAGAACCATTCTGTATGCATTAGAAGGAGGTGCTCCTTTATCTGTGTGCCTGCAGCCTGGAGCCAGGGTGCACAGTTGGAGATGCAGAGGATAGGCTAGATTTTGACCCCTACTTGTCCCGGGCAGTCTTTGGACAGTGAGCAACTTACACAACTCTATGCGATGGCCCTAGTCCTAGCCAACTGGTCCCACCCTGTGTTGCTGGGAGCCGGTGAAGGAAGATTGTCACTGAGTTTCCATTTGGCCTGGGGCCAGGGGCAGCTGGCAGGGGTCCAGGGGAAAAAGGCCTCCTTAGTAAACTGAGCCAGAGTGCCACAAAGATAGAGGATTTCCCCCACGGTTCCTAACTCCTTGTCTCTAACTGTACTTTTCATCAGTACAGGGAGCAATGGGTACTTGCTGGCACTTTCTAATTAAACAGGGGCAGGTCCCAGGCCTTCTAGGAATGATTAGGCCGTAACTTTGGGTCATTAATTGGCCACAGCCCAGGTCTGATCATGGACCTCCCTCCATGGAAACTGGGCTGGGCTTCATTCTCAGTGCTCTGGCGCTGAGCTGCGGGTCTGATCTGCATCAAGGCCACTTCCTTGTTGAAAGGAGCAGGACTTGGAAGTCTCAGAAGCCTCAGACATTTCTGGGCCTAATGAGCTGAGCAGATGGGAGGCAG
Organism: Phocoena sinus; assembly: GCF_008692025.1. Taxonomy (NCBI): domain Eukaryota; kingdom Metazoa; phylum Chordata; class Mammalia; order Artiodactyla; family Phocoenidae; genus Phocoena; species Phocoena sinus. The sequence continues at coordinate 59,968,512 of NC_045778.1, read as the reverse complement.
CCCAAGATGGCCTTGGAACGGGTGGGCTGGCGGGACCGAGGCGTCGTGGAGTTTCTGTACTTGTGTCTGGTGGAGACCCTCCTCGGAAGAGGGTGAGCCTGGCAGGTGAACTTGAGACTCTGGGGCTTCCTCTCCGGGGGAGGCTGGATGCAATTTCTAGATGCTTGCCATCTGCCTGAAGTGGCCAGAGATGGGGTAATAGAATCCATGAGTTTTTAAAATCCAGAAGGAAGGGAAACTCCACCCGGGAAACATAACTCCAAGTACAGTGTGTGGAAGCAGGGTGTTTAATTGCAAACCTTTCTTGGAACCAGCTGATGGGTAACGTTATCTTGGTCGCTCCTGCAGCCAGAGGAGAGTTTATCTGGGGCCCTGACGTAGCCCGGTAAACAGAGCTGGCTTTCTCCAGTGACCTCTGCCCTGTCCCCCTTGCCCTCCACCTGCTCTTACTCTGCGTTATCGCTGGGAGCTCCAGCACAGCCAGCTCAGGGAGGCTTGGGAAACTCTGATTTGGGGATGGGGGAATGTGAGTCGGGCTGGAATTTTGTGTATCATTTGCTCATCTGGAGTGATCGTCTAGGATGGTCAAGGTTTGGAAGAAAGACAGGCGTACAGCCCAGATGAGGGAAAGGGGCCTGGAGGTTGCCCACAGATCCTCTGGGCTTACCTCCGGGGAAGTCTCTGACCCTTTCCTCAACTCAGGAGGGTGGGCTGGGGGTGGGGCTGGGAGGCTCTGGCAAATCACAGAGGTTTGGGAGAACCAGGGGGCAGAGGCTCATTTCCCCACCCCCCCCACCCCTACATGTAAGTCACCAGAGGCCTGTCTTCCTTGTGGGTTCAGGTCAAGTGTTAGATAGCGACAATGCCCTGTGACTCTTCAACTGTTTTCAATAGTCAAGGAAGAAGGACTTTTCTAGGGCAGGTGTACACTGGTCATGTGTTGATTAGTCCTAGACTAGGAATTAGGAGGTGTGGGTTCCTGTCCCAGCTCCACCACTAACGGGGTGAGCACACCTGCAATGAAACCAACGTAGTGGATCAGGCCCTGTAGCCCTGAAGGCTGTGCCCATAGAATAGAGGAAGAGCCTGAGGGTCTGAGAGGCTGGGCTGAGGTCTCACAGCCGATGATAAGGAAGGTCCTAAGAGTGAAACCCGGGAGTGGCTGACTCCAGGCTCTGTGCCTTTTCCTTGGCAAATTGCCATCCTCAGTCCTAGGTTCCTCCTCTGCAAAAGGAGAGGCCTCCCAGCTGCCAGAGGCAGTGAGCCTGTGATTAATTCTCCCTGGGAGGTGAAGGGAAGCCCCTAATTACTAGGGAGGATGGAGCATGGGTCATGTTAAGCCCCAGTTAAGCCCTTCCTCTGGGTCCCACTTGGTTGGCCAGGGAGAAAGACTACTGTCTAATGGCCTGCAAACGAGTGCAGGCTCTCTCCCGAGAGGGCCCGGTCACTTGGGGCCTCCCTGCAGTGCATCTGCCTGGGCGGAGGTCAGGAAGGCAGCACCTGTCGTGCACAGCATCTGTGGGAAGGGGAAATGCAGGTGGGAGGGGAGATGTAGCTGGCAGGATTTGGGAGTCAAGGAGCTGGGGGTTAGCAGGGGGGATGGGGTGGGCTATAACCTCTGTGAGAAACCCCAGAGCATCCTGCCACAGTCGGTGAAGCCAGTTGTGTATGAGAGTTTCCTCTGTGTCTGTCTGGTTTTGTAGCATTCTTAACCGTTGACCTCTGTCTGGGCCAAGTTCTATCTCTTCTTGGTCTCAGGCTCTCAGAATTAGCCTTCCTCCCTCATGTTCCTCAAGGGTTGTACAGACTTTTCTGATTACCCAAAACTTTATTTTAAAAAATGCCATTCAGTCCTGGTCAAGTAGTTTGATTAAATATCCCCACTCCTGAATTTACATATAGGGAGACAGTCCAGTGTGGTTAAGAGCATAGGGATTAGACTCAGTTGGACCTAGGTTCAATCCTTTGCTCTGTATTTTCCTAGCTGTGTGACCTTGGGCAAGTTATTTGGCTTCTCTGAACCTCAACTTCCTCTTGTGCAAAATGGGGATCACAATGGTAGCTACCTCTTGGGGCTGAAGATTAAACGAGCTAATGCATATGAGTGCTTTACACTGCTGGCACATAGTAACCATTACCTAAATGGTTTCTACAATTTATTGTGTGAGTTATATGTTTATATATGATATAAAGCAAAGCATATCCCTATATATTTATTTATGTCAGTTTATTTTGGGCTTGTGAGGGTAGGGATGGCCTTTTCACTTTATGGTCTTTCTTAATTGGGATCACATAAAACATGTCATATCATAAATACCCCATTTCAGGGTGGCAACACTCAGCTGTATTTGCTTTGCTTTACGGCACTCTCCTTGGGTGTGTTTCAGAACAAACATTCCACACGGCACGAGGCTGACTCTGTGACTTAGAGATCGGAGGGGAGAAGGGACTAGATTCAGAGCTCATTTCTTTGGCTGTTAACTGAGCAGCCAAACATAAAGCCTCACACTCCTGTGTGCAGAACCCTTGCTATGAAGTAAATGTTCATGCCTTCCCCCTCCCCTTCCCTCAAATCCACATGTGGAAGCCCAGGTCCCCAGTATGATGGTGTCTGTGGTGGGGCCTTTGGGAAGTAATTAGGTTCAGGTGAGGTCACAAGGATGGAGCCCCAATGATGGGATTAGTGCCCTTATAAGAAGAGGAAGGGACTAGAGCTCACTCTGTCTTCAGCATGTGAAGACACAACAGAAGTCAGCCATCTGCAAGCCAGGAGGAAGGTTCTACCAGGAACCTTGATCTGGGACTTCCAGCTTCCATGACTGTGGGAAATAAATGTTGTTGTCTAAGTCACCCATCTATGGAATTATGTTTTAGCAGCCCGAGCAGACCAAGAGAGCCCTGCTCCAGGCATGTGGTGAAGTCAGCCAATCTGATGCCAAGGTTTCCAAATGCTCCTTCTCTTTGCTAATATTCCCTCCTTCTCACAGTGGCTGTGACCCTGACCTCTCTGGCCACTTTGTTCTTCTCTCTGATGGAGTCCCCTCAGACCTCCTGAATCAGAATCGCTAGGCAGAGTCCTGGGAATATGGGTTTTTAGGGAGGTCTGCAGGTGATTCTGGTGGACGGGGCATCCTGGCAGGGGAACCAGTGCTGTGACCTACAGCAACTCATTGTCCTCTGAGGGAGGAAGCAGGTGGAGGTCTCGCCCACGTCTTAACCCTGGGTCGCCCTCCCTTAACGCTGTGCGTGGAGACATCACAACAGGCACTGTGGGGAAGTTCAGCAGAGTAGCCCTGAGGTGGTGTGAGGGGACCCTCCCTCTAACTGAAGCCTCTCCCAGGAAGGCGTGTCTTTGGTGTGAGTTCAGATAAGAGGGACAGAAATGGTGGGAAAAATAGGACAGATTGTGTGGGCCTGGGACTTTCTCTCCTTCTCCAGTTTGGAGTCCCACCCACCTCCTGGGCTAGGTGAGCCTTCCAGAGTGGCCTGAGGCAGTATTCCAGAGCCTGATTGAGCACTGGGAACTGGGGTGACATTGGGAATGGGGTCCTGAAATGCCTTCATTTCAGAAAAGTTTACAATTCTTCCATGTGCTAATTTCTCTCCTGTAAATCTACCTCTCATCCAGAGGGTCAGTTTGGTTGTTCAATGGAGCAGAATGGTTTCTGAGCACCCACTCAGTGCCAGACACAGAGCTAAGACTTAGGGATACTGGGATGAACCACACATCTCTGAAATGCTTACAGTCTCTTGAAGTGGGTTCAGAGTGTGTTCTGAGGCTCAACTGTGGCAGAATGACCTGGAATGGGTTTTTTAAAACATAGATGCCCAATTTCAACAAATGTACCACTCCGGTGAGGGATGTTAGTAATGGGAGAGGCTGTGCATGTGTGGGGGTGGGGATATATAGGAAACCTCTGTACCTTCTGCTCAGTTTTTCTATGAAAATAAAACTGCTCTATAAAAATTGTTAAAAAGAATAAAATGTAGATGCCTGATCCTCTAAAACCCAGGTCTACTTATGCAGAATTTCAGAGGGTGGGGTCCTGACATCTGCAATTTTGGAAGGCCCTTTGCAGAATCTCATTCACCGTAAAGTTTGAGAACCAGTGGAAATAAGCTACTTAAATTTTTAAACAACTCCAAATTTATGTTCATTGTATAAAATACACATAAACAAGAAGGAGAAAGTTAAAACCACTTGTAACCCTACCCTCCTAAGATAATCATCCTTAGCGTTTTATTGAATACCCTTCTAGGTGTGTGTGTGTGTGTGTGTGTGTGTGTGTGTGTGTGTGTGTGTGTGTGTGTATTTAGATACATGTGTAGCATCCATGTGTACCTGACACTGTGCTAAAGCCCTGGGGACAAAGATGAGAAAAAGAATGGTCCTGGCATGGAACACCCACAGTCATGTTAAATGATGCCTGGCACAGCTTGAGGCCCTGCTTTAGTCCCCCCCTCACCTGCTCTTATCTTTTCCCCACAGGTATACATCATTAACGTGACCTGGTCCGACTCCACGTCCCAGACCATCTACCGGAGGTACAGCAAGTTCTTTGACCTGCAGGTGAGTGGGTCTGAGCTCAGATGGTGCCTGGTTCCACATGAAGTGGCCTGAGTGTCTGGTGGTTTGGCCTCTCTCATGTCCTCACTCATCCAGAGAATCCCCTTCCCAAGCTCTCAGGGTCAGAGTCTAGGCAGAGCAGAGGGACAGAAGAGGGAATCTCGGTGGTCAAGCTGGGTTGGGCTCAGTCTTGGATGATGCAGGCAGATACTTGGGGCTTCGTTGGATTCCTCAGATGGTCTTAACAGTCATGCTTTGTCACCCTCCTTCGTCTGGAGGGTGGTAAACCAGGGCGGAAAGGCGGGAGGTTGGCCGTGGGTGCTGTGTACTTGAGCAGACATGTGTCTGTAAACATCCAGGGTGAGACGCAAGCCACCACATCATTGCAGGCAAAGAAAAGCAAACACACAGAAAAGACTGAAACAGAAAATAAGCAAATGGGGCATACCACTGTGTCTGTGTAACCAAATAAGTCTCTTATCTCCCTGTTTGTACAAGTGTATGATATGTGTGTCTCTCTAACATACCCAGGCATGTCACACAGGGGGATGGTAGCATGGATCCACAATTCCATTGTAGACACCTCCCTTGAGACCAACTAATTTGATTAGGCCTCTTTAGGTTACAAGTAATAGTTTTACACTCATACTGGCTTAGACAAAAAGGAGACTCGGTTGGAAGGATATACCAGGGAAGCTTATGCAGTCAACCAGATGGTGGAAAGGGGAGAGAGGCAGTGGCTTCAGGAACACCTGAAACCAGGGCTGCTCTCCCTCTGTCTTGTCTTGGCTTCTCTCTGGGTACTGTCATCAGTAGTTCAGCTGTCAGTAGCTCCCAAATTTCATATCTTGTGGTTCCCAACAGCAGAGAGACTGACTGTCTCCCAATTCCAAATTGAAAAATCCCAGGCAAGACTCTGATTGGCCTGACTTGGGTCAGGTGCCCTCTCTGCACTAATCACTATGGTCTAGGGTAGACAGACATGAACACAGACATGGCCACTAGGGGACCCACCCCTGTTTATCAGAGGCAGGCACCAGACAAGGCAGAATCATTGAGAGTTGGGCAGCAACCCTTCCTATACCAGGAAGGGAAAGCTGAGAGGTTCTAGATTCTTCCTTAGGGCTATGAGCCTGGTTTAGGCCTATAAAAACACAAAGAAGAGACATCCACTGCTGGCCCTCACAACCAAGGTCCACTCCTTCCTTTGCAGGCCTCTGGTGGTGAGTCATCTTGGAGAGGCCAGGCTTGCATGTTTGCCTCCAAGTACCTGACTTTATCCCACTGTCATTATGGCTCTGTCTATGAGATGAGCCAAAGGTGAGCCAGCTCCCTGCATTACAAATCCTCTCTTAATCTAACAATATGGGGTTGAAAGCCACACCTTAAGCTCCTGCCTTCTTCCTCTTCCCCCATCAACTCCTGTCCAGTCTCCTCGTGTCCTTCCGGCGTAAACTGTTGGGATTTGCTGATACCCCATCAATGCGTGTAGTGTGCTGGACAGGAAATGATCACTTAGTTGGGGAGAGGGAACCCTGAAAGGACTCATTGATGAGCCAGAGGGAAACTCTCAAATCAGAACTTTTCTCCCCCCTCTTTTCTACCTACCCCCTCCCTAGTTACAGAATCTCACAGGAAAGGAATGCTGCTCCTCTCACTTCTCCCTTGCCTGGAGGGCTCATTTCCTGTGTGTTGAGAGGGGACACACGGCATGAAGCAGCTTGTACGATGCGCTGGCCCTAGTCATGAGCATGGCCAGGCCTGTCCATGTGGGTCATTGTTACCCTGTAGATGCAGTTTGGAAAGGGGTTGGGATGGTTCTTTGGAATTTAACCTTTCAACCAAGCATTTTTGGGAACCCATTTTTCAGAACTTGACATGATGACTTGTAATGACCTTCATTTTAGAAAGCCTCTCTTATTTATCAGGATCTCTGATTTTAATATGGCGTTCCTATAGAAGAAGAGCAAATGGCATTGCTAATTCTGTCTCTGGTCACTGGTGGCTCTCAGAACTCAGCTTGGAACTTAGGCACTGGGGACACATTGCCTGGGACCAGTTACTGGCTCTGTCACTCTGTAACTCCAGAGAGGTTCCTTCCTTAGCTTCTCCATTTTCTCATCTGTAGAATGAAGGTTCAAATGGTACCCACCCAGTAGGGTTGTTGTGAGGATGAAATGAGCAGATCCATGTTTTCCCCGACACATGGTTGTCTAGTGAGTTACTTGGTGTTAACAGGTGACAAGGATGCTGGGCTGCCTGGCTGAAGGGTCTGGGGGCTTAGTACCTCCTGTCATGGTGTTGCTTTCTCGTTTTCATCCCTTGGCTTCACTCTGCTGAGTTGCTGCTCAGTGCCCAGGCCTGTGTCAGAGCGTTCAGAGTCCCACAGGCTCTCTCTGGAGCTTGCCACTGGGACAGGACGGAGTGAGTTGGGAGTAGGGGTGCGACCCGTAGAGGGCTATTCTCAGAATCCTTTTGCTCCTCCCCTTTTGGGCTGAGGCCCACCTTGGAACCCTGGAAGTACTGCGCCGACTAAGCCAGCCCGGGGAAAGCTGCCTAACTGGCTTTACTAACTCATGGTTCTGGGCTTTCTGGGGACTGTATACTTCTTTTTAGTATAAGTATATCCCATATATTGCAGGAGATATACTAAAAAGTTATTCATTGGGACTTCCTTGGCGGTCCAGTGGTTAAGAATCTGTGCTTTCACTGCAGGGAGCACGGGTTTGATCCCTGGTCAGGGGAACTAAGATCCCGTATGCCACATGGTGCAGCCAAAAAAAATTTTTTTTGAAACTATTCATTGTTTATTTGAAATTCATGTTTTATCCTTTGTCCTGTATTTTTCACTTGTTAAATCTGGCAGCCTTAGCCTGGCTGCGCATGGCAAGGGTGGAAGTATAAAGGTGAGGAAACCAGGTTGGCTCGTGGTAAGAGTGAATGGGCCTTTGCCAAGGCCTCCACCACATTTGCACTTTTGCAGGGCAGAAGTGGCACAGGCGGAGGGACACTCATCTGAGAAGGACAAGGTCCCTTCCTTCTAGGGGTCTGTATCTAGTGGGGAAATAGACTTCTAAGCAATTTAGTCCACTGTAGATAAAATAAATACTAGATTGAGGTACAAGTAACATGCCAGGGGATGAAGAGGAAGGAAAGAGCATCCTTCTTGGAAGGGGGCAACTAAGAAGATGCCCATATTTTTTTAATTAATTAATTTATTTATTTTTATTTATTTTTGGCTGCACTGGATCTTTGTTACTGCGCACGGGCTTTCTCTAGTTGCGGCGAGCGGGGGCTCCTGTTCGTTGTGGTGCGTGGGCTTCTCATTGCGGTGGCTTCTCTTGTTGCGGAGCACGGGCTCTAGGCACACGGGCTCAGTCGTTGTGGCACGCGGGCTCTAGAGCGCAGGCTCAGTAGTTGTGAGGCACGGGCTTAGTTGCTCTGCGGCATGTGGAATCTTCCCGGGCCAGGGCTCCAACCTGTGTCCCCTGCCTTGCCAGGTGTATTCTTAACCACTGCACCACCAGGGAAGCCCTGCCCATATGGTTTTGATTGGTGACAGTGGCCTAGAGTGATATAGCCACCACCCCCACTCCAGTTGGAGGGGATTTGGTTGCTTTTTGAGATTTATAGTTATCGAGGTAAAGTATGTCCCTAACTTATTTCTTAGTTTGTTCGTTCATTTATGCGTACTTGTCTGCCTCCTCTCCATCTGTCCATCCATCTGTCCATCTGCCCATCTATCCATCCATCCATCTATCCATCTATCCCAATCTATCCAGTCTTAAGTGCCTGCCTTCTGTGTCCCAGGAAGGATGCCAGGCTCTGGGTGGGGATTTATTGCTGAGCAAAAGCAGATCTGGTTACTGCTTTTATGGGACTTACAGCTTAATGAGGAAAGACAGATTTTAGTTTAAAAATGTATATACATATTATTTTATATGATTCTAAATGCTACAGAGAGAAGCACTGTAGACATATTTTAGGGAAACCTTATACTCTGGTATCAGAGCAGACTTCCCTGAAGAAGTAAGTTTATCTGACAGACCAATGAGTTACTTTATTTTATTTTGGGGGCTCAGGGTTTCTTTTATGCATCTTTCCAGACAAGCATGAATGTACATATGCAATTCTAATAACCCGGTTGGTCATTCACACCCCCCTGAAATCCTTCCAAGGGCACTAGGATAAGACCCTCTACTCTGCCCAAAACCTTCTTCTCTTCCCATGTTTCTTCCTTGAGCCTTCAGCCCCAGTGGTTCTGCCACCTTCTCACTCAAGAGGCTGTGAACCCAGCCCCTCTTCCCACCCACTGGGAAGCACCAGGTATGGAACCTTTAGATTGGGCTGTCCAATGCAGTAAGCCACCAGCCACATGCGGCTAGTTACGTTTAAATTTAAGTTAATTTAAAAACTTAAAGATCAAATTTTAAAAATTCAATTAAGTTCATTTAATTTTTTTTAAATGAAATGAAATTTAGTTTCTTCGTCATACTTGCTGCATTGCAAGTACCCAAGAGCCGCGGTGGCTAACGGCTACATACCGAGCAGATACAGAACATTTCTACCATCACAGGAAGTTGTATTGGACTGTGCTGCCTCTGACCACTGGGGACACACAGCAGGCGCGATCTGGCTTTATGCCCACCCCAGTGCGCTCTGCCACCTCCCAGGCCCTCCCCAGTTGTCCTCTAACATCTTCCAGGGCCCCTGCGGCAGGAGGGGGACTGTATTCCACCGTGATTTGCCCCATCCATAGAGCAATTCAAATTCAACAGCTCTTCCAAACACCTCTTCTGGAAACCAGGTCAGTTACTAGAAAGGGCTTCTGAGGGCATTTCAGATGTCAGGCTGGGAACAGGGAAAGGAGAAGCTCTAGGTCTCCAAGTGGAAATTGGTTTCTTCTAAAAATAATCCACCACTCAGCCCTATCTGACCAAGAAAGGGACCTGTCCCAGAGGGAGCTGGCAGGGACAAGGCCTGATATTGAGGCCTGTTTAGTTATAAAGCGTTTGGATTACTTGGAGGTGGAGTTAAGGGGAGAGGGAGCAGGGAAAAGGACCGCAGATGCTCTTAAGTTGCCTTCTCTTTGGTGCTGGACCACGTTTCCAGCCTCTGTAAATTTCCTTGCACAGCTCCTTCACTGTTAAGTGTCTCCCCCAAGACCTGGCCCCACCAAGGAAGGACCAGAAGGCTCTCTGAAGCTCTGGCTCCATCAAAGGTTGTTTCACAATCTGACCTACAAGGCGCTGGGATGCAGTAATTGCTCTGCAAACATTGGCTCCATAGTGCTGCTGGCCCTTTAGTCTGAACTCTGGCCAGTGAGTGCACAGGGTCAATATTTGATCAGAGCTGGGAGAGGCCCTTTAGCCTCCCCCCTGCTGCTTGGGAGATAGAGTTAAGAAGGCTGTTCAGGTTTGCTCATTTGTTCTAAAGGGCTTAACCTATTATGAAGAGCTTTTATCTCTCTTCCTTATTCATCTCTCCAGCGTCTCCACCCACTTACCCACCCAGGGTCACACTCACTTTTCAGCTCTCAAATAGCCAGGCTTATGATGGGTGAACAAAACTATAATCTGCAAATTGTTAATAACCAACCTTAGGAGGGATGTGTATGTGTGTGTGGGCGTGTTCTGATGTAATATATGGAGAGTTACAGGATCACAGCATTTTTATAATTAGAAGAGTTCTATCCCCCCAGTCCCTCATTGCAGGTAAACATCTGTGTTCATTTTTCTATTCCTTAAATTTATATGAGCTTTAGTTTGGTTTGATGTCCAGAGCAGGCCTCAGCTCAGGTCAAACTGGGGTGATCCTGGTGTGTGCAGGGATCAACCTGAGAGTAGAAGAGGGGTCTGGGGGAGGTGTCCTTCCTGCAGGCTCTGTCTTTTAATCATCAAGGCAAGCTCTGTGTTGTTTGAGATCATTGACCCTAGACTAAAGCCTGGGGGAGGTAACTTGCCACGTTCTAAGAACAGTTTTGTACCAAAGATTCTAGAGAGGCCCAGCACATGGTGTGGCAGTTCTAGTGCCAGCAGTGCAATAAGCTGAGGGTCATTGTGATTGCTCGCATGCCCTGGACAGACAAGAGCATTGGCCTTAACTGAGGTCAGTCCCCAGTCCCAGGAAGCCTCCTATCGTTTGCCGTGGCAAAAATGGGAAACATAGAGGATGGCTAAGTAAGCTGTTGTCTCATACCACTTTGTACAACAGTCAAAACCATAGAGACTGATCGGTCCCATGGATGGAGCTCTAAGAAATGTTAATGAATGCCCAGTGCGAGTTTCAAAACATTGTATCATAGCAATTATGCAAAAACAACAAGATACATCTTGTATAAGTACATGCACAGCATAAGTACGCAATTATTTTTAAAAGGTCTGGAAGGATACACTCCAAATTGGTAAAAGAGTTATCTCTGGAAGAGGGCTGGGGACATGGATGGGAGGGAGGGCTTGGTCAAAGGGGAACCTTAGCCTTATTTGTAATGTCTTACTCTTTTTAAAAAGGACAATGTATTCATGTATTACTTACAACATTTATGTATAATAATTAAAAGATACCTGTGGGAGGAGGTGGGAAAAGTGGGAGGTCTAAAATAAACTGTGTTCCTCCTGGTCATTACAGTATAATGGGACAGAAAACACACAGGTTAAAAAAATAGACATTAATAACATATCTAACAAGAGAAAGAAAATGAAAATGATTATTAAAATCACATAACCTCATATTTCCTGAATCACCATTCTAGATCATTCCTACGGAATGTGACTGGTTAGAATCCATTACAGCAAACCCCAGGGACCTGTCCAAATTATCTTGTCAAACTGGAATCTTGTATTCCAGTATTGCCTACAACACATGAACTGTGTATTGGGCCAAGAAGCACTTGGGTGGCGGTTCTTGTGTCATGATGAACCACGCTGAGAGCTTCTTGGCTGTGGAGTGCAGTGGTTAAGGGCAGGTGTTCCAGGGTCAGGATGGTTGGATTCCGAGGCCAGCTCCAGCACTTACTAGCTGTATATAACCTTTGGTGAGTTCTTTAACCTCTCTGTACCTCGGTTTTCTCATCTGTGTAATGGGGATAATAAAAATACCTGCCTCATGGGGTGATAGTAAGAATGAAATGAGACAATCCATGTAAAGAAAGCCCTGAGAATAGTGACTGGTGTGGAGTCCCTAGACAGGGAAGCTGAGAACTCACCAGTTAGGTCCTCAGAAACTTAACTTCAAGAGAAAATAGCTGGACATCCCTACTCCAGCTGGAGGCCGAGGTTTCTTCCTGTGCCCCATCTATACAGACTTCACTTTCACCGCATGGCTCTGTCTGCGTCCAGGTGGGAGAGGCAGGTGGTGGTGGTTAGGTCTTCCCAGATAAACTGTTTCACCTCCAAAGTGTAATTACCAATCCACCATCCTCTGTTAGGAAAACACTGCTGTTCAGAAAGTTGCTATTTGTCGACAGTTTTTCCTTGCTCTTGGAAAGAGGCATCTTTCAGATTCCCGATGGAACACAGGGGGATTCCAGGGGAGCCCTGTGGGGATTCCAGTAGCTCCTGGGAATTCCGTGGCTGGCTTCCCCTCCCCCGGGAGCTGGCTCCCTTTCATCTGGCCTCACGGCCTGAGGGTGAACTCCAGTTTCCTCTCTGTCTACTGATTTCCCTTCTGGCAGGTTCTGCCTAGCGTTGGGGTGAGGAGGGGAGAGGGCCGTAGGGTGTCTGCTCTCCAGGAAGTGTTGGGTGGGGAAGGCCTGGGGAAATGGTACCTCCAGGCCGGCTCAGGTTGGAAAGCTGTTCACTGAGTTGGAATCCTGGGTTGCTTGGTGCCCGGCTAGCGTGCACTTGAAGGTGGGTTTATTTTTTTTCCACTCCAAGCAGATGAAGTTTGCAGTTTGTACAGTGACTCCTTCTTGTGCAGTTTCCCCAGCCCCACGGGTTTAGGAATGACCGTGTACATGAGGGGTCTTGCAGGTCCAGAATAGATGGAGAGAGGTGACCATGGGCATCGTACATGGGGCAGGGTCTCCACACGTCCGTGCCAGATGCATACGGTGGCAGGGTCTGCTGTCAGCCATCCCCACCGTCTGCCCCGGGCAGAGCTTAAGGATGCAAAGAGAGGAGAGGAGCTTGTCGGACGGTCTGAAGCAGCCAGAGCTGTGGGATCCTTGTCACGCTGCAGGTGCACTTGGGAAATTAATCTTTTCCTATACAGCTGAGTACCTGGTCTGTGAGCACCTGTCTTGGTACCTGCGTGCATTTGGTGCACGTGGTCTTCCTGGCAAATGGTCTGTAGGTGGTCCTGGCACACATCTCCCAAGGAGTTCCTCAGGGACCAAGTCGTGTCTGACGAGACCCTCACTTGTGACCACCAGGAAGTCAGGAGCCATCTCTGTCTTTTTTTGTTCGCTCATCCTCCCTCAGGGGCAAGGTGGAATTGTCACACAGTGGGGGAAGCCCCTTTGTAGACATTGAGGAAGATTGTAAGAAAAGCTGGAATGTCCTCTGGGTAGTAAACCTTGGCACTATTAATTGGCTCTAAGCTTCTGGGTTAAGTCTGGTGGGTGTGGGCACTGGGGACTTAGGGGGCTGCCTGCTCCCCCAGTAACTGTCCTGCAGGGCGGACGAGAACACATCTTTCAGGGAGAGAAATCAGCTGTGTGCAAATATCTCAACATGGGAGGTACATGCTTGCCGACCAGCATTAACCAGATCTGCTGGCGAACTGGGGTGGAATTGAGTTTCATGACCAGAAGGCCCTTAGAGATCATCTATCAGGATGATAACATATCTGGCACTCATGCTGCCACTTTCTGGTCTTGTGTCCACAGCAGGCATCACTAATTGATCACAGCACATTCCCATCCCATGCCCGTGGCTGACACTGTTCCATGGGTCCTGAGCCCATACATGGTCTCAGAGTCTTTCTGAAAAAACAAACCCAGATATCTTCAGGAAGACACTACCTATCAATTGGCAATGGTACCTTGAGATGAAATTTATTGGCCACCCTCTGATGTAGTCCATTTCCTTTATTTGACAGATGAGGAAATGAGGCCCTAAGAGGGGAAGTGACTCATCTACATTACAGGGCCAGCAAGTGACAGCAGGACTAGCGCTCAGGCACTCTAGCTTTAGTTTATTCCAATCTGGAATTCTAGCCTCCCCTCCAGAAGTCTTCTTTCTGTTTTTGGTTGAGGAGGGCAGGAAGCCCCTGTTGCATCACCAAGAGAGCTCCTGGGGGGAGGGGGCAATCATTCACCCTTCCTGGACCCCTGTGCAGAGCAGAAGACTTCTCTCTGCCTTCCAGAAAGTTCTGCCCAGCTGCTGCCTGGAGCTCAGCCCAAGCGTCCTGCCTACCACTGCCCACTTCTCTCATTGGATAATAAGTCTCAGCTTTGCCAGAGGTGGCATCTGAGTCAGGCCACACCACCTGCCTGACTGCTCCAAGCTGCACACCTTGTTTTCCCGGCATGAGGGTGTCATGTCAGGGTGTGTTTGGGTGTCACATCAGCGAGGCCCTGCTGCCGTCACTTCCCTCTTCCTCAGGCCCCAAGGTCTGACCTAGCAAACTCAGCTCTGCCCGCACCGGGCCCCCATCTACCCCCCTTTGGATAACAAATGGAAAGTTGGCTGCACAGTGCCTGGGGGCACAGTGTCCCCTCCAAACTGGAGAATGAAGGGAAGGAAGATCTATAGTGGTGGCCAGGTGAGTGGTCTCTGTGTGTGTGTGTGTGTGTGTGTGTGTGTGCGCGCGCGCGAGCTGCGTGAAGCCTTCAAGTGTGACCAAGGCACTCCCTTCCCACAGGAAGGAATTTCATGTCAATCCTGGCATCCTGGAGGAGTGCCAGCTACATGCCTGGCACTAGGCTTGGTAATGGGGACCCCGAGGGGAGAAGTCAGGGTCATCCTGGGCGGAAAAGCCAGGCTAACAGCCTTGGCCTGAGCCAGAGCCGCCAACTGGTGGGAGAATCAGGGTAGGTGCAGAAGGCATAGAATGGGTGAGCAATCAGGGTGTAGACCACTGCCGTCAGCCCTGCTGCTTGGGCATCCCAGCCTGCTTGTTGAGGTCTTGGCGTCCTTGTATCCCCTCCCCAACAGCAGCAACAGTTGGTTTTGCTTTTGACTCTTGTGGACCTGAGACAGCCAGTGTGAACTGTGGGAGCCTGAGTTGTGGGCTTGTTGGAAGGAAGACAGCCACAAGCCAGGTGACCCAGAGGTGCAGCGATCTCCCTCACTGGCACCCTGCCACCCCTGGGCATCAGCCCCCATGTGATTTGGGGGACTGCAATTACTGCATCTCCGGTACATTTCCTCAGGCCAGGCCATTGTAAGAGTTATTGGAGAATTGTAGTGCTTTCCTTTATATCCAAAATTTAGCTAGAGCCAAGGAAAAATGATTTTAAATTCCTCAGAGACCTCCACAGTTGGGTGACAGCAGGCTCTCCAAAAGAGCCTGTGGGATTCTTGGTACCAACTTCCCAACTTTCCGAGTGGAGTAGTTTGCTCTCAGTGATGGGAAGCTCAGGCTTTGTTGTCAGACAGACTTACATGAATGTGACCTCATCCCTACTACCTCTTATCAGCTGTGTGACCCTGGGCCATTACCTAACCTCCAAGAGACTCAGCCTTCTCATCTGCTGAATGACTCTAATTGCAGGAGCTGCTTCATAGAGTCCTTGTGAGATTTTTAGGAGACAAGGCACAGGAAACCTTTCCCACTGAGACTGAAGCGGCTATGGAGGGTCATTAGGATGGCGATCACAGCCCTGTGGACACGGTGTCTGTCCAGCCTGAACTAGGGGAACATTCCCAGCCACGAAAGGGTCTTAGGCACCCCCAAGCTGCAGTAAATGAATGCTCCAGGGCTGGCCAGGAGACAGCCCCAAATGCCAGCCAGGGTTTGGCTCCATCTGCTAATTAAGGAGCATTTATCTGGTGCCCAGCAGAACAAAGTGGCCAGTTCAGCCATGCTGGAAGGCTGAGCTCAGTGCTGGCTGGGGGCTGGGGAGGAGGCTCGGAATGGGACGGGCATGGGGGCATCCCTGGGGCTAAATGGACCACATTCAGAAATGGCTTTAAAAAAACCCCACCCAAACAGGAAGCATGAGGCTGGTGTACAGGCTGGAGCTGAGATGCTGGCAGAGACGGTGGCTCTGGCGTACAACAAGCAGCCGTTCTTCCCACTGAGACAGTGCCGACCTGCTCTCCTCGGGGCATCTCTGGTGAAGGCTGGCCTGCTGGCTCCCCAAGGAAACGAGCTTGTTTTTATCCTGTGGGTGGAGGGGAGGGATGGCCTAAGAAATCGAACACATGTAGGAGGGCTCAAAACTGAGATTTTATCCGTCGTATTATGTACTTGGGGGACACTTTGGGCCAGTTTGGAATACCTAGGTTTCTTGGCTGTGTAGTTGAGAAACGAGGTGAGGGAGGGTAGAGCTGCAGAACCACCCTTTCTGCAGGTGGGGGGCCAGGATCCAGACCAGCCGTCTGGCTCTGGAATCCACAGGCTAAACCCTTCCGTCCACTCTCCCCTGTAACTTTGATGTGCCCCTACATGGGTCAGAGCACTGCAGAGCCAGCCTGGGAGATCCCAGCACCTCAGAGAGGAGGGGGGTCCTTTCCCTCCCTTGCCAGGAAGCCTTCAGCTGCAGAGCAGGTGGGGCTGGGCTGGCCGCTGGAGGTGGGTACTGCCCTGACCCACTGCCCAGGCTGGGGAGGGTTTGGGCTGGGCTGATAGTGAGAGAAATTGTCAGTTTCTATATGTTCATTTCCTTTTCTCTGCCCTTGAGTCTTGGATTCTCCCTATGGTGTTCTCTCTGTGTCTCTCTCTTTCCCCAGTTTCTCGTTATCTCTGGCTCCCAAGGGTCCCTGAGTCTGGGCCTGTCTCTGGGCATAGCTCTGTTCATCCCTGTGGCCTTTCCCCAGCCTCCTTCCTGGAGGTGTTTTCTCTGGCTCTGCTATGTCTTTGTCAGTCTCCTCTTTTGTCTGTACGTCTTCCCCTGGGATGCTGCCATGTCCCAAGCATGAGTCTGGGAGAAGGGCAGGTGAGGGCCTGACTGTGACTTGTATGGAGGGTCGCTGACTGTGATGAGCAAGAGGCTTGGCAAGTCTGCACCCTCAAAGGCAAAAGCCCCGATGGGGAGTGGGGCTGCTTCCCCTTCTCAGGGGAAATTAACCTTTTTCCTGACAATGGCTTATGTGTAGACATTCCTTTTGGAATCCAGTGACGGTCTTGGCACCCTGGTGGGGAGCCTGCCTTGCCTCCAGAGGGCACCCATGATGGCCAGCCATTGGTCTTCCCCCTCCCAGAAGAGACGTGACTGCAGTCCCCCTGCCCCAGGCCTGGAAGTGCTCTCAGCCCTCACCCAGGCTGCCCCAGAGAGTCGGGCTCCGGGCTCCTGTGGGTAAGGTGGGGACCACAGGCTGGCTCTTCCCCTTCTCTAGCTGGACAGAGGGTCTCATCTATCTGTTCCATCACCTAATCCCTTCCTGCCCCGTGCTAGCTGTTCCTCCAGGGCCACACCTGTCCCACTGCTGTCCCCACTAGAAATAGCTGAGCAGTAGGCATTCACCCAGATGAGGGAGTGGCCCTTGCAGGGTAGGCTAGCCCCCAAAATATGGCACCAGCTGTCGGGGATCTGGGTCAGGTAGGGCACCAGGAATAGGCTTGGGGTGGGGCTCTGTTCTCCTTGGGCATCTTCTCAATGGGGGCTAGTTCTCTGGGCCCAGACTCTGTTGTCAACTAGAAGGCGGGTGGGGGTGAGCACCTGACCATGTTTGTTGAACACCTGCTATGGGCGAGTCACTGGGTCCAGGGTGGGGCTGAGTGGTAGAGACAGATGCAGCATGAACTGACCGCAGGCTGACCCTTCAAGGCATCTCCACTTAAAAGTCACACGTATGCCTGCACCTCAGCATGTTCCGAACCGGCCCCTATCTAGACCCCTCCCTCCTCCTTCCCCTCCTCCCTCCTTCCCTCTCTCAGTCACTGCACCATCTCTTACCCCTGCAGATCCCTCCTCTCTGCCCCAGGCCCCTTGGCCAAGCCCTCCTGATTCCTCCCCTGCATCTACTGCCTTGTTACCAGGCCTCCCAATGCTCCAGTCCGGCCCCTTCCAGCTGCTTCTGTGCATTGCAGCCAGTCAGCTTTCCTTTTCTAGTGTTTATTTTTAATTATGAATTTTTTTAATCCTACAGAAAACAATACAATGCACTGTAGACCTACTGATTTAACAAATGTTCACATTTTGCTACATTTTATTCACATGCTTATTTTAAAGTGAGGTGTAATTGACATCAGAGACTTTTTTTTAAGAAATAGATTGGTGCCGATAGAGGTGTCTGATAAATGCTAGATTCCCTTCCTCCCGCCTCAGGTTTTACCGAGAAGGTGGAACTGGAGGTGGGCCTAGGGGGAGGGCTGGGTTTGGTGGACTGAGAAGGCGCCCAGGCAGGGAGACTGCACGTGTGAAGGTGTGGAGGCAGGACTGCCTGGCACGGCCGAGGTCAGGGGATCCCTGCTTCTGCAGAGGATGGAGCCCTGCAGGGAGGAGCACAGGTGCCTGCGGTCCTCCAGCGGCCAAGCCCTTTCCCGCCTTGCCCTTCCTCGTCCTCCCACACCTCGTCCTAGGTGGGCAGCTGCCGTGTTTATGAGGTCGCGAGGGGAAGCCATCACCTGGGTCTGCATCAGTGCTGTCACCTGGACAGCCAACCTGCGGCTGGGCGCCAGGGTGGGCTCCGCGGGGAGCTCTTCCTCTTGTGTTCCCTGCTTCCCTGGCAGGAGTCAGGTTCTCCCCTCCAGGAAAGCCTCGTGAAAGCAGCTGGCCTGGCCGCAGAGCCTGGGGAGGGGGAGGGTGGCCAGCCTCACTGCATGGGCCACTTGACTAGGCTCCCCTGGCAACTCTGCCTGAGTTTTAGTTTTTGCTTCAGGGATTTTTCTCTTTTTCTTCTGGTCTCCACCTTGCCTTCCCCTTCCATGAATTGTGAACAGACACTAGGACACCCTTAGCCTAAAGGGCCTCCAGAAAGGAGAAATTGCAAGAAAAGGCTCCTGTGGGCCAAGTGGCCGACCTCAGTGACCAGGAAGGGAGCCCTAAAGGCAGCGATGCAGCGTCAGCCCTTGATATCATCAGGCCAGATCGGGGCACTTGGGCTGCCCAGGTCAGCTGTTAGGAACACCTGAGGTGCCAAAGGGATTCAAACCCTTTGAGTGCAGCCAAGCTCTGCCCTCTTCCTCTCCGTCTGCTCTGCCCCCACCCTGGTCCAGCCCCATCACCTCCCACCTGGGCAGCTGAGCAGGCCTCCTGGGGGAGCTCCCCTCACATTCTTGTCTTCCCACCAACCAGTGATCCTTCTAAAAATAAATCAGATCGTATCACACCCCCCTTTAATAACCTTTCTGAAAGCCTTCCTTTCTTTTGGGAATGAACCCCCAGTTCCTTACCCCACCGCCAGGCCCTGTGTGGTGGATCCCCACCTGCCCTTCTAGACCTGTCCCCTGCCGTCCTCATTTCCTGTCTTTCAGCTCACCCCCTTGATCCTGGAGCCCCCAGTGCAGTGCTCTCTCAGTGCCTTTGCCATTGCTGTCCCCTCTGCCTGGAACTCCGTTCCCCCAGGTCTTCAAGCAGCTGACTCCTTCTGGGCACTCGGGCCTCACGTGACACCTCCCAGAGAGGCCTTCCTTGATCACTTCCTCAGAGAGCCACCCAGCCCTGTCACATTGTCACATTCCGTTGTCTTCAACAGTCTATCATTATCTTATTTAATTCTTTGTCTATTGGTTACGTCTCATTCCTGCTGGAATGTGAGCTTTAGGAGAGCAAAATCTTGCTTGTTCATTAACTTCTCTTTTCCCAGTGCCTAGAGCAGTGCCTGACAGAGCAGGTGCTCAGGAAATTGTTGTCGGATGAACGGATGGGTGCATGGCAAGCTGGCACTGAGTGCAGGAAATGGGGAGAGAGAGGCCCACAACCTCCTTCTCCACACGCCAAAGACAACGTCTGCTGCGTAGCTCCTGTTGCTCCTCCTGGATGCCCATCTTTGCTTGTAGGCTGAACTTGCCATTAGGGACACTTGTAAGGATTAGCTGGAATAGAAAGTAACTTTCAACTTTAAAAATATTAGAGGGCAAAAAAAAAAAATATTAGAGGGCTTCCCTGGTGGCGCAGTGGTTGAGAGTCCGCCTGCCGATGCAGGGGACGTGGGTTCGTGCCCCAGTCTGGGAAGATCCCACATGCCGCAGAGTGGCTGGGCCCGTGAGCCATGGCCGCTGAGCCTGCGTGTCCAGAGCCTGTGCTCCGCAACAGGAGAGGCCACAACAGTGAGAGCCCCGCGTACCGCAAAAAAAAAAAAAAAAAAAATATATATATATATATATACATATATTAGAGAACGAGGTGCATCTGGAAAACAAGAATACAATGCTGAGAAAAATATGCAAAGAACACTAAAAGTTATGAGAAATTAGAAATGCCATTGCAAAATAAGAAATTCAATAGAGGTTCTGGGGGAAAAATAAAGAAATCTTCTAAAAGATTAAAAAACAGAACTTGAAAGAAAAGTTAAGACAAAGAAGATCAACCCAGGGGGTTCAATATCTGTTGAACAGGAGCTCCTACCTGAGAGAACAGAAAATATAACAGAATATAACAGAGAGGGAGAGAAATTAATGAAAGCAAATTTTCTAATAATGAAAAGAATATGTCTTTGGATTGAAAATTCTTATAGATGCTTCAGGTTGATTATTTCCAAAGATGGCCACAACATCTCTTGTACCACGTGACTTTTGCGATAAGACTTTATCACTTCTTTCATTAAAAAGAGTTTCCTCAGTCTAGAGGTCTCCCAACTGAGCTATTTCGACAATTACACTCCAATAAGGATGTTAAAAACAAGACAAAACAAAACAATAGGATTGTTATCCATTTGGGCCAGATTAATAAGAAAAACAGAAACCACATTGTTTCAACAGAAAGATTACAATGTAGGTAATTGGTGATCTAACTCTGGCCAACTAGGAAGCAACTAGTCACTCACTGGCAGTGAAAAAACCCCTAGAGTCTTGGCCACTGGACTAGCCCCTCCACTCGGCCCCTGTACTAGGTTGTCTCCCCTGTAGTATTTGTTGTATTGTCACCTCCCACCACGATCATGGTGGTGGCATCCATGGCAGCTCTGTTGGTTCACTCTCAACTCAGTGTGTTCTGTAACCCCTTTCCTCTGGGATAGTCAGATATGTGATTCCCTTCATACCTCATAGAAGCCAAGAGAAGCTTAGGTGCACTTAAGCCCTTCTTATGCCTAACTATAATGGGTGCATAGTTTCCCAACATGCGTCTCCTAATGAGTGTGAAACCATCCTGTTAAACAGTCTCCATTTAGATTCCCAAATATGATTATGGAACAAGTTCCTCGCTGCCATTTCAAGCCGCTTCAGTCAAATTCACCTCCTACCTCTGGGCATCTGTCTAGAGAGAGGAGATCAAGACATACATTCTGCTGGCAGCCTCACTCATCTGCTGTCTTCCTCATCATTGAAATCCCTCAAGACTGAGGGACAGGCTTGTGTTTTGCTCTGGACCTCTCTATGTTGAACTCTATGATGTAGCTCACCAGGTCTGTAGGTCAATATATTCAATGTATGCAAGCCAGTATTTAGCAAAGTATTTATTCCTAGATAAAGCTTTGTTTTAAATATAGTTGTCTGTCTTTAAAACAGAAAAATACCCTATTATGAAGATCAGGAAAAAAAAAGGAAGTTTCCTCTATTCTTAATCCTGTGCTTATCCTGAATCACAGGCTCCAACAAGAATATCTTCCCCTTGAAAATATTCTTATTTGTAAGAAATAGATGATTAAATAGCTAATTATCTTTGTAAAAAAGATAAAATTATGCTCTAATAAAGAGAGGATGAGGATGAGGTTTGAAATACCTCTTTCTGTCTTTCCCTTCTTGTTTTTAGTAGCATTTTCTTTGGGATAGCACAAATTTAGTGACATAAGAATACATGTCATATGTTCCAGGGGAAAATTTTATTTTCCATTTTTTACTCTCCTATATTGTTTGAAATTTTCTTACCATGTGTTACTTAACACAAAATGTTTTTGTATATTGCTGTAAAATATTTATAATTATTGCTATAGAAGAAGATTTTTATCTTGGGAGAAATACACCATTTTTTAATGAAAGAAGAGTCTATGCATAGAAGTAAAGAATTTTACTGTGCACACGAACTACTTAGCATCTTGTTAAATGCAGATTCTGATCCAGCAGGTCTGCCTGGGGCTTGGGATTTTGCATTTCCACCACACTCTCGGGTGATGACATGCTTAGTCTCAGGATCACACCTTGAGTAGTGAGGGCATCATAGAGTATTGGAAAGATACATTTGAAGCCCTTCTCCGTTCCTTTCTTTTTCTTCCTTCTGTCCAAATGTGATCTTTCTCCCCTTTGGCCCTGGCCCTTTGTGACCAGGTGGGAATTTGGCCTGGTGAGGAACGCTGTTCCAGCACCTCCCAGAAGCTGCCAAGGGTAGTGCGGGCTGCCTCAGAGGGGTGGTATGCTCTGTCATTGGAGGTGTTCCTGTGAGCTTGAATGGTCATGTGTCAGGGGTGTTGATCCCTGTGTGGGTAGGAGGAGGCGCCTCCCTACAATTCCACCTTGTGCCTCTGTGTGCCTTCTACAAACTTGTGAAACCAGGATCTCAGGTTGGGGCTTATTCACCTGTGCTGACTTTTACGGGTCATCTGGCAAGTCCTCAACCCCACCCTTCTCAGTCCTTCCAGGGGAACACTTGGTATTCTAAATACTGTATGTGTGATTTGGTGGATAGGATGGGGAGGGGGAGGAGGGGTGATGGCTTGGCTTTAGAAATAGTTCAGTCATGTAGGAATGTGATGCCTGACTTGATTGGATCTCGGGATGGAGGGTTCTGCCTTTTAGATTGTCTTCCCTCTTTCAATTTGGTTCAACAGACCTTGACTAGGAGCTCCTTTGTATTAGTCAGGACAGATTAATTGCTGTGTAACAAACTCTCAGGGACTCAATACAATAGAGGTTTAATTCCTGCTCATGTCATAGACCAAAACAAGTTACTAGAGAGCTCTACTCCAGGTAGTCATTCAGGGAACCCAGACTCTCCCATCTGGTGACTCCATTCCGCATGAATCTCTGTTTCCACCCAGCAAGGGAGGGAAGAGAAAGCGTGAAAGATTGCAGGGAGATTTTATGGGTTGCCTGGAGGAGGCACACATCACCCCTGCTCATATTCCATTGGTCAGAATTCAGTCACATGACTGCACCTCCCAGCAAAGGAGGCTAGGAAATATAGTCTAGCTGTGTGCCCAGCTACATGTCAGACACTGTGATGGACGTTGGGCATACTGAGACACAGTTGCTTACAAGAGGCTCACAGGCTTTTGAAAGGAGGCAGGTGTGTAAACAAATAATTATGATATAGTAGTAAGTGCAGTTCTAGAAGTGTGACCAAACCACAGAAGCAATGTAGAGAAGGGAGTCAATGAGGGCTAAACCTGCGCAAAGGCCTCAGAGGTGGTGGCAGCAAGAGATCGCATGGGGTGGGGCATGCCAAGTAAAAGGAACAGAATGTGCGAAGGCACAGAGCTGTGGAACAGCATGTTATGTCCAGGGAGGATGCAGGCAGCCTGTGCAGTACGTGGGGACATGCAGTAGTGGCAGGACATGCCACTGCAGAGGTCAGTCAGGGCAGAGGTCGTGAATGGGCTTGTGTCCCATGGGAGGCAGAGAGCCAACAAAGGGCTCGAAGCCGAAATGAAACCATCAGATGGGGGCAGGTTGCAGCAGCGTCAGAGATGGTACGTACTTAGTGCTCTCCTCACCAGAACCTTCAAAGAGGTTTTAAGTGTGTTTCGGTCTCTTGTGCTGCGAAGTGTCTGACAGGGGACGATGTGGGAGGGTGGGCAGGTGACCTACCCAAGTCACCTGCTGCAGCAGCGCTCCTGATGGGAACTCCCTGGGCCTGTGTGGCTTCTGCCAGTTTCACCTGACAGTCAGGTGTCACTAGCAACTTCCAGTAGCTCCCAAGCAGGGGAGAGGCAAGATACAGGAGATAGGAAGATACATACCACCAGAGCCTCTTCACCTTGAAAAAGGTGACCCCATTTATTAAGCACTTAGGTAAGCCAAGCACCTTGCTTACCTGTGTAATCTCATTCAATCCATACACCACCATGGGGAGGCTGTTCTCACTCACTGCCACCTTACGGATGAGAAAACTGGATCCCAGAGAGGTTAAGTGACTTGGCCAAGGTCACATAGCCAGGAGGGAATAAACTGGAATTCTGACTTCAGAGCCCAGGCATTCCATCACTAACCTGAGTTCTAAAATAATGGTAAAACAGTGCTAAGAGAGGTGACTGCTTCTGATGGCTCCCTCCACGCCTGGCGTGCTTTAAAGCGCTTTACGTGTACATTTTCTCTTTTCAACTTTGCATTAGCCCTCAGAGAGGAGAAAAACAGGCTTGGCACCGTTTCACAGATGAGCAGACTGAGGCGCAGAGAAATTACGTAGGAATAATTGCATCTTGCAGTTGGTAGCACTTTCTCACGTGTCTTCTCCTTGGATCTTCAACACCCACAGAGGCAGGAGCAGTATTTCGCAGATGAGGCCACTGCCACTCAGAGAGGCCAATTCTCCTGCCCCAGTTGCCTAGCAAGCCTTGGCAGGCTGGAACTGGAGCCCTCCGCTCTTGACTCCCACCCAGTGTGCTTTCTCCAGAGGTGTGGGTCTGCATGGTGGGGGGGCGGTGTATGGAATGAGCCTCCTAGGCAGTTTCAGGGGGAGGCAGGGTAGCCACTGGTTTGGACACCTTCTAGGCTTGAGGAGGTCCCCTGGGATAAGGCCATCCTGCACATCCCTGCTTTCTTCCCTCTACATCTCACTGCGGGTGTTGCAGGCTCCACCACGTTAGTGTCACACATGCCCCAGCCAGCTCCCACACACCCGATGAGCTGCTGGGAAAGCCAGAGGCCTCCTCCCCAAGCCCAGCCCCCAAACACCAGCTGGGAGGCTCCCCCGGGGCCCCTCGACACTCACAGCGGGGCCAGGCCTGGCCAAGGCACCTCCCAGACCAGTCTGTCCCTCATGGTCTCCCTGCCTTTCTGACCTCAGGGCTGTAGGTTCCCAAGCACTTTCCCTGGCCCTGGGGACGCAGGCTAGTGCCATAGCAAGAGTGACGCTGATGACCGCAGTGACAATAATTGCTCACGTGTGGGGGCCCTTAGTCTGTGCCAGGCTCTGTGCCAAGCACTTTATACCTGTTATCTCACTGAATCCTCTCACTCATCCTATCAGGCAGGCTCTATCACTGTCCTCATTTCGCAGATGAGGACACTGGATTTGAATCCAGATCTGACTAGCTATGTACCATTTATTATTATTCACATTATCCAAAATGTTGTGCAGGCACCGCTGTGAGTTCAGGAAGGGGCTTTTGGGTGGTATATGGGCAAATGCTTTATCTTTTAATAGTGATGTATTGTTTCAGTGTGTGTCAGTGTTAGGGGTTGAAGTCTTATGTTTCCCCCAAACGCATATGTTGAAGCTGTAATCCCCAGTACCTCAGAATGTGACCTTATTTAGAAATAGGGTTGTTGTAGATGTAATTAGTTAAGATGAGGTCATACTGGTGGGCCCCTAATCCAGTGACTGATATCCTTATAAAAAGGAGAAATCTGGACACAGACATGCACACAGGGAGAACACCATGTGAAGATGAAGCCAGGGATAGGGTGATGCTTCCACAAGCCAAGGAACACTGAACATTGCCAGCAAATCACAGAAACTAGGAGAGAGGCATGGAACAAATTCTTCCTACAGACCTCAGAAGGAACCAACCCTGCCAACACCTTGTTCTCAGACTTCTGGACTCCAGAACTGTGAGACAGTATATTTCCACTGTGTGAGCCATTCAGTTTGTGGTCTTTTGTTATGACAACCCTAGCAAATTAACCCAGTTAGAATATGTGTATATATAATGTGTGTATACACACACACCAATACACTTATGATTTCATAGATATTATTGCTTTGGATGTGGCTTTTGATAGGCTGAATAATGCTCCGCCAGAGATATCCACATTCTAATTCCTGTAACCTGAGATTGTGACTTTATGTGGTGAAAGGGGCTTTTTAGATTTGATTAAGGATCTTAAAAAGGGGAGATTATCCTGGATTATCCAGGTGAGCCTAATGTGATCACTAGGATCCCTTATAAGAAGGAGGCAGGAGGGCTTCCCTGGTGGCGCAGTGGTTGAGAGTCCGCCTGCCGTTGCAGGGGACACGGGTTCGTTCCCCGGTCCGGGAAGATCCCACATACCGCGGAGCAGCTGCGCCCGTGAGCCATGGCCGCTGAGCCTGCGCGTCCGGAGCCTGTTGCTCCGCAACGGGAGAGGCCACAACAGTGAGAGGCCCGCCCGCGTACAGAAAAAAAAAAAAAAAGAAAGAAAGAGGCAGGAAAGTCAGAGAAGCAATGAGAGAGTCAATGGAAGCAGAGATTAATGTGCTTTGAAGATGGAGGAGGGGGCCACGAGCCAAGGAGTATGGGTGGCCTCTGGAAGCTGAAAATGGCAAGGAAACCAAGTCTCCCCCAGAGCTTCAGGAAAGAAATGGCTCTGCTGACACCTGGAATTTTAGTCCCTTAGGACTCCTTTTGGACTTCTGACCTCCAGTGCCCTAAGAAAATTAATTTGTGTTGTTTTAAGGCACCGAGCCATAGTAATTTGTTATAGCAGTAATTGGAAACTAATAATCAACAAAAATAAGTATTTAAGTTTTTCCAGAAAGGGACTCAAAGAAAAGTAATAGATAAATCATAGTAGTGATATTGATACCATGTAGGTAAAGGGGCTTGTACATATATTTGGGAGACCCTGTCTGTACTGCCCTGCCTTCAAGGGGGAATTGCATCATTTTGGGAAGCCCTGTGTGACCTGAGCTTCACTCCCTTGCTCTGTGTTGTTGAGCAGGTTACCTAACTTCTCTGTGTACCCGCCTCCTCGTCTATAAAACACAGGGCGAATCATACCTACCCTGTGGGCAGCACATAGTAATTCCTCAATTTTTGCCTCAATCATTGCTCAATATTCTAATCCTCTTTGATTCTCTTAATAGCCCTGAGAGGCAGGCAGGGGAGGATCAATTCACTGATCTTTTTTGAGTGCTCAGCCCCTGCTAGTCACTTGTCTCTACCTGGTTGGTCATGGTGGGTGCAGAGGCCAGGGCACTTGTGAGCGTGTGACCCATCCCACCCTCGGGTCTCCTTCATCATGAGATCTCGGCTCTGAGAGGGCAGGAACGCTCCTAGCACAGGAGCCTTCTTTATCCATTCATCTGTTGATGGACATTTAGGTTGCTTCCATGTCTTGGCTATTGTAAACAGTGCTGCAGTGAACATTGGGGTGCATGTATCCTTTTGAATTAGAGTTTTCGTCTTTTCCGGCTATATACCCAGAATGGAATTGCTGGATCTTATGGTAACTCTATTTTTTTTTTTTTTAAGGAACATCCATATTGTTTTCCATAGTGTCTGCACCCATTTACATTTCCACCAACAGTGTAGGAGGGTTCCCTTTTCTCCACAATTGAGGGTTCTCTTTGATTCTGTACATAACTTGCTATTGGTTGTGAATACTGACTTTTTTTTCCTTCTGTCTTTATGCCTTTCATTTCTTTCTCTTGTGTTAATACCTTGGGAAGCATCATTAATACAATAATGGATGGAAGTAGTGACAGTGGGCAGCATCCTTGTTTTGTTCCAGTGTTTCTTCACTGAGGTTTGCTATGGCTAAACATTTTCAGATTAAGAAAGTTTACTCCTATTTCTTGTTTGCTAAATTTTTTAAAAATCATAAATAGGTGTTGAGTTTTATCAAATACTTCATCTGCCTGTGTGAGAATGATCATATAGTTTTTATCCTTTATTTGATAATGTGCTAAATTACATTAATAGATTGTCTAGTGATACACCATTCTTACACCTTGAATGAAATTTAATAGAAATGTAACCCTAATGGTATAATTTCTTTCATTCATTTTATTCATTCAGACTGTGGTAGTCAAGAGACCAGGGTCTGGAGCCAGATTACCTGGGTTTGAATCCCAGTTCCACACCTTGATTGTGTGGCCAAGTTATTTAATCTCTCTGTGTGTTGGTTTCTTTCTCTGGAAAATAGGGTATTAATAGTACCTACTTTAAAGAGTTGATATGAGAATTAATTGAGATAAGCCAGTGCCTAACACAAACTATTTTCTCAGTAAATGTTATTTTCACCATCAGACATTTATTGAGCACCTGTTTTATGCCAGGACCTGTGCTAGGTGCTGGGAACTCATAGTTAGGGTAACCACATGACCCCATTAACCAATACAGTCCTGGAAGTCCTGTTTTGTACCTTTTATCCTGATGGAATTATTACCAGCCCTCCCTTTCACTCTCAGTAGTTTCCCAATTTGGATGATAAATTATTTGATCACCAACTGATAGATGAAGAGATTCATGTAATGTGGATGTGGAGGACCTGGCTGGACTTGATTCATAGCTGAGGTTCACTAATGTGAAGCAGAATTGTGGTTGGGGTCAAGGTAGAGGATCTTCAGGGCCCCACAGGCAGCATAAGCCTTTCCCCTGTCTTCTTGTTTGCATTTTTTTCCAACAGGAAATCTGCCGTCATCATTGTCTTTGTTCCTCTGAATGTAAAAGCGTCTTTTTCCTATGGCTGCTTTTAAGATTTTTTTCTTTCTTACTGATTTTGAGTAACCTGCTTATGATGTGCCTTGGTATAGACTTCTTTATGTTTCTTGTCTTTGGAGTTGAATTTTGGGGGTCTTTGCATCCATAGAAGAAATCACAAAAGGAATTAAAAAAATTTTTTTTGAGCATTGAACATAGTGAAAATGCAGCATGTGAAAATTTGCGGGTCACTGCTAAAGCGCTGTTGAGAGAGAAAAGTATATCATTACATGCCTAAATTTTAAAAGAAGGTTTAAAATCAATAATCTAAATTTTCACTCTAAGGAAAAAAACCCCTAAGCCTAAATTAAGTAGAAGGAAAGAAATTATGAGAACAGAAACAATAACGTAAAAAGCAGAAAACAGTAAAGAAAACTGACAGAACCAAACGTTGGCTGTTTGAAAAGATTGATAAAATTGATAAACTCCTACTAAGAATAACCAAAGAGAGAAAGAGGGAAAACACAAATTACCCACATCAGGAGAAAGAGAAGATAATTACTTCAGGCAAAATAATAATAAGGAAGTGTTAGTAACAATTTTCTATCAATAAATTCAATAAGACAGCATGGACAAATTGTTTGAAAAACTCAACTTTCCAAAGCTTACTCAAGGAGAAAAAAATGTTAAGTGGCTTTACACCTATTAAAGAAGTTGAGGGGCTTCCCAGGTGGCGCAGTGGTTGAGAGTCCGCCTGCCGATGCAGGGGACAGGGGTTCGTGCCCCGGTCCGGGAAGATCCCACATGCCGCAGAGCGGCTGGGCCCGTGAGCCATGGCCGCTGAACCTGCATGTCAGAGCCTGTGCTCCGCAACGGGAGAGGCCACAACAGTGAGAGGCCTGCGTACCTCACAAAAAAAAAGAAGTTGAATTCATAATCAAATACCCTCCTGCAAGGAAAGCTCCAAACCCACATCGTTTCGCTGGTGAATTCTATCCAACATTCAAGGATGAAATAATACCATTCTTACACACAGGAGGAAGGAATAGTTTCCAACTCACTGTGTGAAATCAGCATAATCCTGATATCAAAACCTGATGAGGACATTATAAGAAAGGAAAATATCAGAATACCATGAACATGGATGCAAAATTTTTCATTAAAATATTAGCAAATCATGTCTAGCAGTATATAAATAGGATAATACACCAGAACCAAGTAGGATTTATCTCAAAAATTCAACTTGGTTCAACATTTCAAAACTAATCAGTGTGTTTCACCACATTAACAGAATATAGGAGGAAAAAATGCATCAGTAGATTGAGTAAAAGCATTTGACAAAATTCAGCACTGTTTATAATAATAATTTCTTTTAATCCTCAGTAAACTAGAAATCAAAGGAGACTTTCTCATCTTGAGCATCTGCATAAAACCTACCACTATCATCATAGTTCCTGGTGAAAGTCTGAATACTTTGCTCTTAAAATTGGAATAAAGCAAGAATGTTCTCTCTTACCTCTTTTCTTCAACATTGTATTGGACATTCTAGCTAGTGAACTAAGGAAAGAAAAGGCATACTTATTGGAAAAAGGAAGATGTATAATGACCTTTTTTTTCTGACATTACTGTCTATGTAGAAAATACTAAGAAATCTGCAAAAGACAAAAATACCTACTAGAATTAATAAGTAATTTTAACAAAGTTGCAGGTACAAATTCAACATACAAAAACCAATTGTATTTCTGTATACTAGCAGCAAACAATTGGAAAATGAAGATTTAAAACACCATTAATAATAGCTTCAAAACACATAAAACACGAATGAATTCAATGAAAGATGTGTAAGACCTCTACATTGAAAACTAGAATGCATTGCCGAGTGAATTAAAAGGTCTAACTAAACAGAAAGATTTACCATGTTCATGGATTGAAGGTCTCAATATTGCTAAGGTAGCTTCTCTCCCTAAATTGATCCATTGAGTCCATGCAATCTCAATTTAAAAAAAATCCCAGGAGGCTTTTAATGTAGAAATTAACCACTTCATTCTAAACCGGGTCTGAAAGTGCAAGGGATCTAGAATGACCAAAAGAGTTTTGAAAAAGAAGAAAAATTTTGATTTTAAGATGTAACTAAAGACCTACAGTAATCAAGAAAGGATGGTGTTTATGTCAGGATATATCTATCTATCAGTGGAACAACACAGAGGGTGCAGAAATAGTGAACCCACACATACATAGTTAATTTATTTTTGACAAAGGAGTTAATGTAATTCAATGGGAAAAGAATAGTCTTTTCAACAAGTTGTTCTGGAATGATAGGATATCTACACCCAAAAAAATTTTGAATGGAAGTTTGATATTAAATTTCATTTGAACAGAGAATTCTGCTGAACCCCTTCCCCAAAAAAGATCTGCTAATAAGTGTTTTAGAGGTGCTGTCCAGTCACTCCCAAATCTATTATTTTTATATCTTCATGGGAAAGTTCAGAGTTGTGCCACCATTCTGAGAATCACTAGGTCCCAAAGGTATGATGACCCCTGACTGAGGTGCGCAACTAGCACATGGGCTGGGTACATGTGCAAGGTTGAGAGGCCCATGGAACATAAAAAATAACTTCATTAGGGACTAGGGTACATGATGGTGAATCCTCTCACACAGATCATGACTATGTTCTTAGCTGTACTTTAATTAATTTATTTATTTATTTTGGCTGCATCAGGTCGTCATTGCTGCGCGTGGGCTTTTCTCTAGTTGTGGCAAGTGTGGGCTACTCTTCGTTGTGGTGTGCTGACTTCTCATTGCGGTGGCTTCTCTTGTTGCAGAGCACGGGCTCTAGGCTAGGCGCGCGGGCTTCAGTATTGTGGCACGTGGGCTCAGTATTTGTGGTGCGCAGGCTCAGTAGTTGTGGCGCATGGGCTTAGCTGCTCCGTGGCATGTGGGATCTTCCTGGACCAAGGCTCGAACCCGTGTCCCCTGCATTGGCAGGCGGATTCTTAACCACTACGCCACCAGGGAAGCCCCGGTACAGCCACTTTGGAAGACAGTTTGGCAGTTTTTTACAAAACTAAACATACTCTAACCATAAGCAGTCATCCTCCTTGGTGTTTAAACAAGTGAGTTGAAAACGATGTCCACACGAAAACCTGCACATGGATGTTTCCAACAGCATTATTCATAATTGCCAAAACTTGGATGCAACCAAGATGTCCTTCAGTAGGTGAATAGATAAACAAGCTGTAGCACATCTACATAATGGAACATTATTCAGTGCTAAAAAGAAGTGAGCTATCAAGCCATGAAAAGACATGGAGGAACCTTAAATGCATATTGCGCATTTTGAAAGTTAAAGAATTTATTTTGAAAAGGCTACATACTGTATGATTCCAGCTATATGATATTCTAGTCAAGGCAGAACTATGGAGATAGTAAAGTATCAGTGGTTGCTCAGGTTAGTGGGAAGAGGACGAATAGGTGGAACACAGAGATTTTTTAGGGCAGTGAAACTATCTTGTGCGATACTGTCATGGTGGACACACGTGATACATTTGGCCAAACCCCTAGAATGTACAATACCAAACACGAACCTTAATGTAAACTATGGACTTTGGGTGATAGTTATCTGTCAGCGTAGCTTCATCAGTTGCAGTAAATGTGCTGCTCTGCTTTGGGATGTTGATGGGGGGAGACCAGGAATGTGTGGGGTCAGGGAGTATATGAGAACTCTCTGTACTCTCTGCTCAATTTTGCTGTGAACTTAAAACTTCTCTTTAAAAAGTCTATTAAAGAAAAGAAAACAGCTTATACAGAGCTACAGTAATCAAGATGGCATCCAACAGACCCAGGATAGACATATAGATCAAAGGAATAGAATTGAGAGTCCAGGAATTTATCCGTACATTTATCCTGAACTGGTTTTCTGCAAGGGCACCAAGACCATTCAAAGGGAAGGATGCCTCCTCTTGTGGGCAATGAGATGAACATGTACAAAAAGGTTTCAAAAGAGTATGTGAAATACTGAAATAGGGATACCAACCAGGAGTGCTGTTGGAATTCCAAGAGAGGTGGTGTGACCTTAGGCTGGGATAGTCAAAGGCTTCCCAGAGTAGATGTTGCCTGATAAGGCCATCAAAGAAGAAAGGGAATGGGGAAGTACATTTCAGACTACAAAGGATGAGAACTTTAAGAAAAGTCACACGTATCGTTATTGTCCCTCTCTGTTTCCGTGATTCTCCCTGCTGTGTCCCCGCATCTAACACAGGGCCTGGTGAGCCCTAAGTCAGTAGGATGGACAAACCAATTCTGTGGTTTCCCATGATCTCTCAGAGTTCTCAGGGAGATGGAGTGACCTTGCCTCTTTGTAAGGGGAATCTCTAGATCAGGGAACCCACCAGCCTCTTGTAGTAACTAACGTTCCCTTTGTTCCTGAGCTGGAAATGGTCACAAGCATTGGGGCCCCAAAACTGGAGTTGCTGGGAACTCCACCCTCTCAGAAGGGCAAGGAGTCGGCCTCTTGGGTTACAGATGTGCCCCAGCTGGGCCCGGGGTCCACCCTTCTCTCTCCCCAGTGTTTATTGCAGCTCAGCCCTGCCCATGAAGAGCTGCCGAATCAGCTTTCTCTGGCTGGGGCCAGCTCTTGAAGCCGAGCTGTCCTGTATCTCTCGCACTATCCACCCCTTAGATAAACAGCCTGGCGTCCTCCACACGCTGCAGAGTTCTGACGTGCTTGCCGAGGGCTCCCTTAGCCAAATGCCTCTCACTCTAAGAAGGACCCTGGCAACGGGCCCTGCTTTTCCTGCAGCCCGACTCAGGCCCTTGCTGGAGTGACAGGAGAATCCACTTCCTGCCCGAAAATGTGGCTGCAGCAGAATTCTCTGCGGGGCAGAGCTTCCTTCCTCACTGCCCACACACCCAGGCTTCCTCCTCAGGGAAGGTCTGGGCAGCCTCTTCATCAGACAGCTTCCCTCAGCCTTTCATGTGACTTTTCTCTATCAGACCCAGTCCTGCAAATTAGGCACCCACCAGGTTACAGAACCCACTTCGCGGCCTGCCTGGCCCCCCAGGTGGGGTGACATTTGGACTGTGTATCACGCGTGGCCGCATAGGTTTATTCCACCGCCCGCCACTCTGCCATACTGCGCACGGGCCACTTCGCTGAATGGGGCAGATTTGCGAGCCCCCCGACTGAGTAAACTCAGCCGGCCGCCTGTATTTGGGAGCCAGGGGATCGGCTTTTTTTGAAATGTCACCGGTGGGCAGAGAAAATGTCACCAACATCTGGTTAGCAGTGCATCGTCTTCCTGTGGCCAGTGGGCCCTGGAGATAACAGGGAGGACAGAAGCCTCCCTGTTATCTAGTGGGGGGATCAGGTGACAGGTGTGCTAAGAGCAGCGCCTGAAGGCTCAAGGTGGAGGGTGGCAGGTCAGCTGGGCGCTCACGGCTCTGGAGAGAGTCCACTGACCCAGTACTTTTAGCAGATGGGCTTGTCGTGGCCTCAGGGGGCCCAGACTAAGGCACAGGTGGGGGAAGAGGAATATCTGTTACAGAAGGAGGAGGTGGGAGAGAGCCCAGCTGCAAAGCATCCTCAAAAGGCCTTTTGAGGAAAAACTCAAATCCACAGGGCTATCAGATGACCCTTGCCTTCCAGGAGGCACGTGAACCCACGGAGAGGTTCAGACTGCTCTTGGCAGGGAAGGTACAGGGAACGTGACCACCACTCCACCAAGACGGAGCTAGCTTCACCTCCTACGGGAAGTCTT
This sequence comes from Phocoena sinus, assembly GCF_008692025.1. NCBI lineage: Eukaryota > Metazoa > Chordata > Mammalia > Artiodactyla > Phocoenidae > Phocoena > Phocoena sinus. Next base: position 59,934,480 of record NC_045778.1, on the reverse strand, counting down.
CCCTGACCTCTCCCTTCAGGTCCCACAGAATCCTTTTCATATAGCCTCACCATTCCCCACCACTCCAAAACTTGCTTGTCAGTCTCTAGCATAAAAACAAAGCTTCACAGACTTCTGGGTAGGGCCCAGGAAACTGCATTTTTAACAAACACCTCCCCTCCCCCAAGGTGTCAGGTATGGGCAGACTTAAAACTACACTTTGAGAACCATCTTGCTCTAGAGCAGCCTGCCCAATAGAAGTACAATATGAACCATATATATAATGTAAATTCTTCTAGTAGCTACATAAAAACATAAAACAGGTGAAATTATTTTTACTTAACCTGATATATCCAAAATATTATCATTCCAACATGCAATCAATACAAAAATTGTTAATGAGATATTTCACTTTTTTTGGTTTGTACTAAGTCTTCAACACCTGGTGCATATTTTAAACTTACAGCACGTCTCTGTTTCGACGGGCCACATGCGGGTCGTGACTGCCATATGAGACAGCTCTAGGGCTTTGCTACTGTGGTCCATAGACCAGCAGTTTAAATGATTTCTAGCCCCTAACAGAGGGCTGGCATCTAGAAGGCACATAGCAAATGTTTTGGGAGGAAAGGAAGGACTGCATGAATCTTACGTGCCCCTGTCCACTTCTCTGGGCACCACCATCCCTATGCACTGTTAGTGAGAATCTCAGAATCTTATGTCTGAAAAGGAATTCAGGAGTCAGAGAACAAATGTATGTCAGAGCTGATAAGAAACTTAAAGTTTCTTTTTTTATATAACTTTTTTTTAAAAGGCTTACCATTGATTTATATATATATTATATGTATATATATATTTTTGGCTGAGTCGGGTCTTAGTTGTGGCACACGGGGTCTTCGTTGAGGCATGCGGGATCTGTCATTGCAGCACACAGGCTCTTCATTGTGGCACGCGGGCTTCTCTTTAGTTGTGGTGGACGAGTTCTTCTCTCTCTAGCTGTGGCTCATGAGCTCCATGGCTCATGGGCTCTGTAGTTTGCAGCACGCGGGCTCTCTCGTTGAGGCAGGCAAGTTCAGTAGTTGTGGCACGTGGGCTCAGTAGTTGTGGCACGCAGGCTTATTTGCCCTGCAGCATGTGGGATCTTAGTTCCCCGACCAGGGATCAAACCCACGTCCCCTGCATTGGAAGGCGGATTCTTTACCACTGGACCACCAGGGAAACCCCAGAAACTTAAAGTTTCTGTAGCCTAACTCCTGCCAGCCCCAAAGAAATAGGGCAATTTGGGTAAGTCCGTCAGCTTGCCGGGCACAGCAAGCCACTTGCTTTCAGGAGAAAAGAGATCTGATGAGGGCAAATCACTCTACACGGGGCATGAGCTGGGCCTGCCTTTCTCCTCATCATCTCTGTGTTCTTCCTCAGAAATCCTGTGAAGCTGCTGTTCCAAGGCCTCAGGCCTGGCCTTCAACGTATTAGTTATATCCATGTATTTATCTTCAATCTTCTTCCAGAAGAGATTTAAGGCACCTATAAATTTGCATAGGTTTCAGTGAGATGAAACAAAAAATAGAAAAAATGTTAAGAAAGGTTCATAGGTACATGGAAAGGGTGTTCACTCTGATATTACATGTAGTAGCGAATATCCAACAGTAGAGATTAGGTAAATCGACCATGACCCACTCAAACCTTGAAACATTCCGCCTCACAATTAAGAATGCTGATATGGATCAGTGGCTGTTCATTGACCACAGAAGGAACTAAACCTTTGGGGGATGACATACAAGGCTCCCCACAATTCACCCCAACCCACCGTTGTAGCTTGGTCTTCCACAAGTGTCCCCAACTCTCCACACTGAAGCTCTTATGTTTCCTAAGCAGGAGAACATCTCACATGTTTGTGATTTGATATAAGCTGTTCTTGAGCTTCAAATGCTTTCTTCATCCAGTCTCCTGGTGAATTCATATCCATTCCTTAAAATCGACTTCAATTGTCACCTCCTCTGTGAAGTCCGCCCAGATATTCTCAGGCAGAGTTGGACATTCACCTTGCCCAGAACTCCCTGCTAGTTTGGCATCTATCATAGGTCATTAGTGTTACTTGTTCATGACTCTGCCTCCTGCCTCAGTTCGTGACTACCCCAGGGGCAATGGCTCTGCCTAATTCATCTTTCATTCCCTTTGGGATGAGATGTGGGACAGGAAGCAAATGTTCCTTGAATGAATGGATAATGAACTAATGAACAGACCCCTCTTGTGGCACCTATCGCTTTCTACCTTGTATTGTCTTTGGATACCTCATCTCTGTTCCTGAATTGACAAATCTTCCAGGACAAGAACAATGTGATCCATTTTTGCATCCTCTACCACAGCCTGCCCTGATGCCTACTGTTTGAATAAATGAGCAAAACTCTAGTTAAAATAAAAAAAAGAAACAGTGCCGATATGGAAGTAGTCACTGACGTGGGACGATGTCATTACACACTGTAATGAGAGTATTTGATGAGCTTATTTTATCTACATGCATGTGAGAACATCTGGAAATGATATATATCCCCAATATTAATGCTTCTTTTTTGGGGGGAAGGATTATGAGTGATTCTTGCTCTCCTTTTGACCACCTACTGCTTCTGTAATTTCTAGTTTTTCCCCTCAATGAACATGAATTACTTATGTAATATAGAAATAAAATTTACAAAATAGAATATGGGTGAGGAAAATGGGGAGAGGAGAAAATAAGAGTTTTACTCCATGTAGAATTTATTTGAAAATCTATTGATTAAAAAAAACCCTGGGCTTCCCTGGTGGCTCAGTGGTTGAGAGTCTGCCTGCCAATGCAGGGGACACAAGTTCGTGCCCCGGTCCGGGAAGATCCCACACGCCGCGGAGCGGCTGGGACCGTGAGCCATGGCCGCTGAGCCTGCGCATCCGGAGCCTGTGCTCCTCAACGGGAGAGGCCACAACAGTGAGAGGCCCGCATACCACAAAAAAAAAAAAAAAAAAAAATCCTAAGTACAGGTTTATAGTGTTATGGCCCATTGTCCATATTTACACATAGCAGGCAATTATTAAAGGTTGGAGAGGTGGACTTATAACATTGGGATTTGAAAACTCATGAGCCAGCTTTTGTTAAATGTTAGACTGTGTTCAGGGAAGTGAAAATTAATAACAGTGCAGTCACTGTCTTGTTTTGAATGGAATCTGACAATGACCCGCCCTTCACGTGTGGGCTGTAAATAGCTTGGGTGTGTTGGCTCTTGATTGTGCAAGAGAGGATCCTAAAATCATGCTGTAGAGCTGGGTGAGTGCGTGGGGTAGATGGGAATATGCACACGTGTGCACACGTACATACACTACACGTGTCAAATCTAGCGTAGGACCACATTGCACCACCTCCAAGGCAGCACTTCGGTCCAAGCCAATAAATAGGCTTCTGACTGGTGTCCCTGCTTCCTCGCCGTGGCCCAGTCACTTCCCTGTAGCTCGAGCCATCCTCTCCATGCTCCAGGCCCCACCTGGATCTCAGTGCCTATACCTCGACTCCAGCCTCCACCCCACTGGCCCTTCCCCTGCCCGGAACGTTCTCCCCCTCCACTGTGGCTCGTTTCCTCACCTCCTGCCGGTCTCTGCCGAATTGCCATTGATTTGTGAGGCCTTCCACACCACTCTGTATAAAATAACTGTTCCTTCCTGTTCTGCCCCACCACCTTATCCTACTTCATTTTTCTTCATAGCATGTATCCCCCCAACACAGTACATATTTGTTTACTGTGTGTCTCCCCCCAACTAGAATGTAAACTCCCTGAGGGCAGGGACTTCGTCTCTTCTCTTTACTGCTATTTTCTTAGTGCTCTCAGTAGACGCTCAACAAGTACTAATTAATATTCAGAAGAAGGAATGGACTGCAGATGTCATGTGACGGATCTTCCTCATATTACTGACGAGGCGCCTGAAGCCCAACTGAGAAAGCTTGCAGCCCGGCCCAGGGTCACACAGCTGGGTCCGCAGGGCTAGATCCCACTCTCCATTCTGCTCCACCTCCTGCCCGCCCACTCCTTGGAAGGGAGGCTAACCACACACACGCACAGGGGCTGTGGCTTCGTCCCTCCTGTCTTCTGTGTGTTTTTCCAGTTTATACAGAATTTCAGCCCAGAAGAGCAGAAGAAAAAACAGCTGTTCTTCCAGAATCCTGGAAACTCTTCCAATGGGTCTGTCCCTGGAAAAACAGCAGCGGTTCTCAGGGTGGGAATGTAGGAGATGGAGGAGGGGGTCTTCCAGCAGTTGGGGGCAGTGGGCTGGATTTGGTTTTGCAATTAAAATAACATCTGGGTCTGTTTCCGCAGAGCGGTTCTAGAAGGTGGGTGGTCTGTCTGAAGCATCAGGTGGGGCCTTCCCCATCCTGGCCCCGGGGGGGGGGGTATTAGGATGGCGGGTGACTGAAGGGCTCACCCAGCATATGATGTATGAAAACAACTGGGTCCGGAGAAGTCTCTGGAAACCCCATCTGCAGCCTGGCCTGAAATCTTGCTGGTCCCTACCCTGGCCTCACTCCGGGTCACGTCTGGACACCTCCCTGTACACCCTCAGGCCTCCTTGAGATTGTTCAGACTCTCCCTTTGATGCGTAGAGAGCTCTGGCATCCTCCCACTCATGCCCCATGTGGTTTGTTAATTGTCTGTGAAATGAGGGATTTGAGGCGTTGCTCATCCGTGTGAGGACAGTGGGGCCTTGGAGCAGTGGAGCGGAGTGGGGAAGGGACCGTTCCAGTCTTCTGAATCCTGTTCCTCTGTCTGGCTCCTCAGATGCAGCTTTTGGATAAGTTTCCCATCGAAGGTGGCCAGAAGGACCCCAAGCAGAGAATCATCCCCTTCCTCCCAGGTAAGCTTTTCATGGCCTCACTAATGGGATGGGGGACACCCTGAAGAGGGACATTCGGTAGGCCAAGAAAAGGCTGACTACTACACCAGAAATTCTGGGCCAGGCGTGCCTAGCAATCTGCGTGTTAACAACCCCCAGGGGATCGGAAGCCCCTGATTTTGAAGGCCATTGTCTTCATAGGGGCCTCTGCCACCACTCCAGGGCCACCTCTGCTCACCCCGGGCTGTGTAGCTTAGGAGGAGTTTCTCAGGCTCTGGGACTTTGGTTTCCTTTTTACAAAAAGCATGGAGAGATCAAGTTCTCCTATGAAAGGATGGAAAACTGCAGGCTGAACTCTTTCCACTGGCTACCATTGTAATCACAGGTAACCTTAAATCAAGCACACTTCCCCTCTCAACCTGCTCGAGTCCTCCTGGCACCATTATCCAGCTGAGGCTCTGACAGCTTAGGTAACATGGCCTGTGACTTGGCAGAGTTAGGATTTGAGGCTGGGTCTGTCTGGTCATAGAGGCCATTAACCATCACACCATTTTGGAACATGTTTAAGGCAATTGATGATGTTGTGGAATCTAGAGGGAATCTCCTCAGGTGTGTCATAACCTGAGCTTACTGTGACGTCTTCAATCGGTGTTGGAATTTATAGCTTACAAAGTGCTTTTTGATTCGTGATCGTATACAGATCTCCACACTGAGGCATGCCTTATGCTTTCTGCTTGAGGGATAAAGATGTTGAGGTTCAGAGATGTTAAGTAACTGCCCAGAAAAGTGGCAGAGCCGGGCTTCCCTGGTGGCGCAGTGGTTAAGAGTCCACCTGCCGATGCAGGGGACATGGGTTTGTGCCCCGGTCCCGGAGGATCCCACATGCCGCGGAGCGGCTAGGCCCGTGAGCCATGGCCACTGCGTCCGGAGAGACCACAACAGTGAGAGGCCCATGTACCGCCAAAAAAAAAAAAAAAAAGTGGCAGAGCCGAGGTGTGAACTTGGTCTCCTGCTCCAAACTGGGCTCTTAGCCCTGACCCGTGTGGGTGGTGCTGCTTCCTGGGCCTCCGCATCCCCTACCTGTCCCCAGGCTAGTGAGTTGGGCTGGTTCCCAGGGGACCCTCCCTCACAGTGGTCTTCACCCTCCATTCCTGCTGGGCCTGGACCTCCCCGGACATCAGCTATCAGTGGGACCATGGCGAGAAGCAGGTCTGCATCTCATTAATCCCTGGCATGCAGCCAGCGCATGGTTAGTACCTGCTTGTTGACTTGCAAACCTACCTACGGGCAGCCCCCACAGAGAGTGGCTCATCTCTGAAGGTACTCCTCGTGCACCCCCATCCTCAAAAACAGTGAAAGACAAGAGAAGGCATTGCCGCCTGCCCTCCGAGTCTTATGCTAAAGTTGGAGAGAATCAATTTAGCTACAAAGAACTTCTAAATCCTCCAGTTCAGATAAGACCAGAATGAGTCAGTGGGGGTGTAGGGAATCTCGGCCCCGGACCCCTTCCATGGAGGCAGAGGACTGCCTCTCTCTTCCTGGCCTAGGAGTTAATGTGGGGGACTTTTGCACCCCTGCCTGGCTTTCTGCTGAGTCTCAAGGGAATTTGGAACGACCAACACCCAGGTTTGTAATGACCTTAGATGTTGCTCCAGTACAGTCCAGGTGGTCCTCCACCAAGGACCCGGGAGCCCAGCTAGGATGCCGTGGACACAAGTGTCCGAGAGCCAAGGATGTCAGTGCCCGGCCCTGGTGCCGGGTGGACTTGGCCTCGGGGTGTGAAGGCTGCCTGTTGCTCTAAAAGAACCAGCTTTTCCCCCGTTCGTGGCCAGCGCTCCAGGGAGAGACTGCCTCACTATCATTCACTCAGCGGGTGTTTATGAGGGGCTCAGCCTGTGCCAGGACCAGGAATAAGTGCCCAGGGCCGGGGAATGTGGTGGCCTGGAGAGTCCAGGGAGATCTGGATTTGTTTCCTTCATCTAAAGGAACCCTTGGGCTAGTGAGAGAGACAAGACCTACTCCCTAATCAGAGAAGCTCTTAAGGCAAGATGTGACCTTCTCTACCACTGTGAAATTTCAATTTTGGTGGAGAAGGAGCTCATTTTGAGCCCAAGGCAGCAAAAGCCTCCTGAATGAGGGGGACCTGGAGCTGACTTCGGAAGATGGGTGGGGTTGGGTGGGGTGAAGTGCAAGGCTCATGTCCTGCTGCTACCACAGTCCAAAGTCACAAGAGTCAGGCTGTATGGCTTCACCCCGGAAACTCTGACTCTGTTGGTTACCAGTTGTATTGCCTTCTCTGTGCCTCAGTTTTCTCATCTGGAAAATAAGAGTGAAAACATGTCTGCTTCATGAGGCAGGATTGAGACCTCTCTGAACTTCAGTCTCCTCTTCTAGAATTGTGGTGGGGATTGAAAGAGTTCATGTAAAGTGCTTTGCACAGTGCCTGTCCCATAGTAAAAGCTCAATAAATGGCAGGTGTTAATAAACAAAGAGCCGCCCCACCCTGCCATCCCTAACTCCTGGGAAAAGCCACAGGACCTTGCCCCCATAGAGATGTGACCTGTGCATAGTGGGTGATATTGTCTAGAGGACTGCCCCCCCTCCAGTCCCATCCTAAAGGAGGTTTCCTTTTCCCCTGCTTTTCTGTGTTTCTCCCCTTCCTTCAGTGGGGCTCTCTCTCCAAAGCTTCCCTTTTGCTCACTTGCTCTCCAAGACTTCGGAATGGACATTGCTGGCCATCTGGAATCCTACCCTGAGACTCCCAGGCCCTGTTCCTGGCTTTCCCCTCACCCACTAGGAAATACCAAACCCTTTCATACTTTACTCAGTCCTTAGCTTGGACAAGAAGGAAAAAGATTGAAGAAAAACAACCCAATATAAGCAGAACCAAGTAAGCAAGGGCTGAGTGGGCATGAGGGTTCCCAAGCCATCCCACAACCCTGAATCAAAGGGGCTCCCCCAGGAGGGGAGGGTTTCAGAGAAGGGCAGTGATGAATGTTGCCTGTCTTAGGTCGGGTTCCGAAAAGCAGAGGCTGAGACGAGGATTCTTAGGCAAGTTGACTTTTGAGGGCTGCTCTCCAGTGAACATCCTAGGGCAGTGAGGGGAGCAGCACAGGGAAGGGGAAGACACTGCGCCGAGACGTGGGTTCAGCTACGTCTGGCCTCAGCCTGACCCCATGAGGAGCTCTGGAGGGCGGGCGGCACCACAGAGTTGTCCCGTCTTAGGGGACAACTTTTATACTCCCCATAGCAATATGATCTGTGAGCAGCCCCCTCTCCCAGAAGTGTGAAATATGGGCAGGTGCTCCTGAGGGCTGAGGGCGTGTCCCTGGGGAAGGGGCAGCTATGAGCCCTTAGTAGCCAACACCCACAGAGCGCGGGGTGGGAGCATCAATGGTAAGGGGCTCCAGACAGGGCACCTACAGGTATACTGCATTACCTAACACCAGCTTGAGTCTCTGTTTCCACCTCCCTGCCTTTGGAGAGGCTGTCTGCAGGCACCTGCTGATTCCCCCAGGCTAAGCCCTGGCAGCAGTGACTTTGGCAGAACCTCAGAGAGCTCCAAGGCACTGAGGTAATCCAGCAGCCTTTGCTCCTGCAACCCGGGGAGGTTAGCAGCCAGCCTCAGGAACAGCTCTGCCAGCACTTTGCCTGGCCGGGAATTGCCGAGCAAGGGAAACTGAAGGGGAGGAAGCGGAGAGCGCCTGTTGTCTCCAGAGGAGCCTCAGTTTTAGCTTTGGAGGTGACGGGACGTGATGTGCATTTCTGCTGCCCGGGCATGGGGTCTGGGGGTGTCTTTGGAGCATTAGGCCAGCTGCTTTGCTTTGGCTCGCCTGGCTGCAGGCTCCTGGTTGGGAGCTCATGGACGTTTAGCTGGTGGAAATGACAGAGAAAGCAGAGGAACTGAGAGAAGAGAGGGAATCTGAGGCTCACCTGGTTACACGCTTGCTCATCTGACAGAGTCCTGACTGTCTTCATTTAATTATGAATCTAAAAAGATTGGTTATTTGATTTAAGTCACAGTATTTTTTTAAACTTTACTTTGAAATAATTATAGATTCATAAGATGTTGCAAAACTCCTAGGCACTCTATATTCCTCCCCTCCAATTCCACTACCAAAGTACAGGGTAGGTGGCATTATTCCCAATTTAAAGCCAGGTCAAATCACTTTCCACCATCATGTAGCCACTGAGCTGTGTACCCATTGCCCAGCTTCCCCCGGTGGTGATACCTTATGTAACAACCGTACATTATCAAACCCAGGAAATTGATATTGGCACAACTCAGTTACCTACAATTACAGACCCAAGTAATTGAACTTTATTGTAAGGAGGTAGAGAGGGCCAGTAAGCAAGCATGCCAGCTGGTCTTTAGGAAGGAGAGAGTAGTTTGACAATAGTCCCTGAGAAGTTCCACTCCGAGGCCTGACCGCTTGGCATTCCCACCTCCAACAGAAAAGCAGAGGTGAACCTTGTTTTACATTAAGGCTTATTCCTGAAAACTTCCGTGAAATTTTGCTCTTTGGGACAAATCACATCATCTTTTAGGTGTCCTAAATGCTATTCTTTTTTAAAGAGGTACATGAGAAGTCCTTTTGCATAGTAGAGCATTCTTTTTTTTTAAGTAATTCTTTTTTTGGCTTGTGTATATTTTCATAATAGGGGGCTTCTTCTGAGTTTGCTGGAAACAGGGCAGACCCGGAGCTCAGAGATTGGGGAGTGGTGTTGACCCCAGTGGGAGCACAGCTAGTCCACCGACTGGGGAAGATCTGAGATTTTACCCTATTTGCAAGCCAGTTAAGTTAGCTTACTCCAGTTTCGTGGATGCCAGCTGAAAACACGAGACTCCTGGGTCAAAGACAAAAGACTTCATGATGGCACAGCAAGCAGCCTGAGTATTGCCTCCAAGTCCCATAGGGCATGACCCCATGGGCCCAGAGCAATGCCTGCACATGCAGTGGGTTGCATTATAGGAGAGGAGCCAGATCTTCAGGAGCCCACGTCTTTTATAATGGGCGGTAAGCAAACCTACCCCTTTCGCTCTGGAGAGAGACTATCCCAGTCTCCCAAGGCTCCATGCAAACCTGCTGTTTGCTACAGAGCAAGCAGCTCCCTGCCCCTGTCTTCTAAAGCTGTTTGCTATACAAACACCTTTGAAAAGATAATTCAGAACAAAAGGTGGTTAGTGCTTTGTTGACAAGACATGCAGAAGTGCAAGAGAGCCAGAGAGACTTATCTTACAACAAGTGTATCTGGTGCTTTTTGGGGTCTCCTGCTTTTGGGAGAGGTGGACAGAAGTGAAGTCTTTAGGACACTGGGCCAAGCATGATGGGGTCAGCAGCCTCTCAGGGCAGCCTACTGTTTACATGGAACTTTCTGCCTTGTTTTAGAAGACTGTTGTGGAAAATCCATCTCCTGTCGCCCATCCTGGGATTGGAGTAGATTTCCTGTATATCTTGACTTTGCCAGCCCAAGGAGGCTCCCTGGGAGGAAATGGTCATTACAGAGTGAAGAAGAGTGTGTAGCTGCTGATGTAAAAAGCAAACCACTGCGACCAGGGACCAAAGGGCTTCAGAAGCCAGGCAGCGGAGCAGAAAGAGGTGAACTCACTTGGCAGAGGCTGCGCGAGGTCTCCTCCCACTCGCAAGGCATCTTTGTCTCTGTGCTAACTGGTACTGGGCCTCTGAGCTTCCAGAAAGCCCCTTCAGCCTAATAGCAGTCAGTCCCACCCACAGGTATACATACTCCTGGGTTGGTGAGGCACGGAGAAGCTAGATTGCTTAGGAAGAAAAGTGAACCTATCACCTTAATCAAAGAGGTGCAGCCAGCTTGCAGGCAGCCTCGTGACCTCACAGGCTTACAGGGGTGTATTTTTAGAAAGCAAGCATGCTTCGTGCTTTGGTACCAGCTCACCAGTTTACATACCGGCCCCTTAGTGGAGAGGCAGTCTGGAGCCCCAGCACAGAAGGGTGCTGGGTGAATTGCAAGCACGGTCTCCTGGTCCTTCCTCTCTCTGCCCCCCAGAGCCCTGTGCAGCAGATCCGGTGTTTGTTCCAGCACAGAAGGAAGCAGTGGGGGAGGGATGTCTTTAGCTAGAGCTGGTCCATGGTGTCGGGGAGAGCTGGCCCTCTCCCTGGGCTGTAGGCAGTTCTGCTTGTCCCCACCAGGCCTGAGAAAGCCCTCCCCAAAGTGCCTGGGAGGCCGTAAGGGAATCAGTGGCTCAGAGATGCTGGCAGGTGCTACAGTCCCCAAGGGAGAGGACCTGAGAGGTTTCTGAGCCCCACTGATGACCTGGGATGGCAAGAAAAGGCAAACCTACGTGATGAAAGAGAAAAAATAGGGTCTGCTGGTAATGCCAGGGTTTTCAAAAGATCAACAAGATTATAGGCCTGAGAGGTACCGTGTGCTGTTTTAAAAGCAACTTGCCTGTAACCTCCCCTGGAAGTGCTGGGTCTTCTCTTGCTGTAATTACTGCCCCCACCTCCCCAAATCATTCTCTCGCTCTGTAATCTGGGGCGGGTGGTTCCCAGGGCCTGCTCTTGGCATCCGGTTCTGAACGCTACATGGAAGAGCTGCATGTGTTCGTGCCTGCCGCGGGTATTAATTGAGCACCTACTATACGCCAGGCCCAGCTGTAGGCACTGGTGATGTAGCTGAGAACAAGGTAATCTGGGCCACTCTTCTCAGGAAGTTCACCTTCCAGTGGGGGAGTCAGGAAGCAAACGAACAAGTAAGCAATTTCCAATAATGCTAAGTGCCAGAAAGAAAAATAGCCAGGTCATGTGGCTGGGGCATCTGAGATTAGGTGGCCCAAAAAGGCCGCTTTACAGAGGTGACACCTGAACTGAGCCAGGCGTGGGCAGATCAGCGCTCGGCGTGCCAGGCTGAGGAGCCAGCCAGCTAAGTATGACTGAGCACGGACGTTTAAGAACAGCAAGAAGTGTGTGAAGCAGGTGGGGAGTGTAGGGGGTGAGTGGCCACAGCGAGCCGGGCAGACAGGAGTTGTGGAACCATGGAACTCCAAAGCATGTCTTCTGTGGCACAGAGACGGCTCCACACGCGTGTGTAAGCTGTGCCACTCAGCCCAGTCACGGGCATCGGGGGTCGGTTTCCTCGTCTACCAAATGGGTTAATCGTGGTTTGGGACGGTGGTCCAAGCGTGTTATGCCTACAACGCGCTGTGTAAACTGCAAAGGGAGAGGCGCCAGTGCTGCAAGCCTGGTGGCTCGGCTGCAGGGCACGTGGGTTTCCTTTGCGCTGCCCTGTGCCTGCCCGCCCTCTCTGTGCTGAGGCTGCTCCACAGTTCAGCCCTGACTGCGCTTCCTGCTGCCCCTTCCTTCCCTGTGGTAACTTGCGAAGCTGCAAGGAGATTCCGTCTGAAGGGCTGATGATCCAGATGGTTGATTGGGGCTGAAAGATGGGAGGAAGCTGAGCGCCCCTGGACCCGACGCCGCGGTAACAGAGCAGGGTCACGAGCTTTGCAGCTCTCGGCTCCAGAGCTGCCAGGTCTCGCTGGGAATAAGGAGCTTTGCTGGAGGCAGCCACTCAAGGGCCCCTTTTACTTCTGAAAGTCAGTGTGGATCAGGCCCCCTAGCCCTTTCCCCGTGTCATCCCCCGAGTTCAAGACCAGGGAAAGAGTCAGGTCACTTCGTGACCACATGCTATGTGTCTTCATTGTCCAGAGATAATCCTAGAAGGGAATCAGCCTCCTGCACGCCCACCCCAAACCCTCAGCCCCGAATGAAGTGTATCCTGGGGTATCTTCCACAAGAAGCCTCTGATCTAAGCAGAAATGTGTTCTTTTCATGGTCTCAGTCAGTCTGCCTAATTTAATGTGCAGGAAAATGTGCCCTGGATGGGGAGCCAGAATGCTGGATTCCAGCGTAACTCTTGCTAATCACTGGCACAGCATTGCATACGTTAAGCTAGAAGTTCCATAGAGCAACCAGGGATCTTCTTGCACGTTGGCAAAGTCACCAGAGGCCAGTGATTTCAAGTCTCTGTGACATTCCTGATCTCCCCTATGCTCTGTCCCCTGGAAATAAGTTGTTTGCTTACCTGATGCCCAAACATCCTTTTTCAGGGTCAAATCCTTTCACTCCTGCTTAGCGGGCACTCAGGTGTGCCCCAGGAGTGGCACTGTCAGTAAATTCACACTCAGGTGTGGATTACTGTCAGGTCAGTTACCTGAGCTCAGGTGTGATAGAGGTGAGACAGCAAGAGGGCAGCTGGAAGAAGGAAGCAGGGACTGGGCCCCTGGGGGCACCTTGAGAAGCCTGGTCGATGAGGCTGTGTGAGCTTTCAGCATGGCTGCCACACAGGACCAGGCTGTGCCATTGTCATGGGCCAAGCTGAGGGGTGAGGATTCGTCCTAGGTGTGGCGAGAGGTTTCTGAAGGTTTTAGGCTGAGGCCCCGTGATCGGATTTCTGTTTATAAAGGATCCCTCAGCTGAGCTTGTGGGATAGACTGGAAGGGAAAGGGAGCAAGCCTGGGGTAGGGAGCCCCATGGAGGCTGGACAGGGCATGACAAGAGAGGAGAGTGGCTTGACCCGGGCTGGGCAATGGTGTGGAGGGAACTAGATCTGAGATGTATTTTAGAGGAACAGCCAGGAGGCCTCTCTGGTGGATTGGAGCTGGGGGTGAGGGAGGGGTTGAGAATGACAATGCCCAGGTTCTGTTGGGGGCAGCCCTGCCCGAGATGCGGACCCAGTTTTCCCAGGACCTTTCCCCTAACTCCAGCCTTGGACTTCACCCTGGGGGTGAAAGGAAACTTCCTCCCTCCTCCCTGAGGTAGCTGAAGCCTTTGGCACATATGAAAGATGCTTTGTGGTGGGGAGTCCCGCCACCAGCCTGTCTCCCCAGGAGACTCCGGGCACCAGGCGCTCTGGCTTCTGGGTCCAGGGGGGTAGGAGGGGTGGCAGGGGTAGTGGTGGTGCAGGAAGAACACTGAGGTCCATTGAGAGGGAGCTCGGGGCCCCCCTTCTTAGGAGGTAAGAGGTGCTGGTGGCAAATCTCCACAGTGTCCCTGGCCTGACCGCTCCACTGCTCTCCAAGGTCACCCCAACTGGACCCAGCCCAAGGACAGAGCCCCAAGCCAGAGCTCTTCCCCGGCGGGAACTGAGCTGACTCTTGGAGATGCCCCAGGCCCATATGAACTGATGCACCATTCATCCAGAGGCCGCCTGGCTTCGAGCAGTACAGTTGCTGTGAGCCCTGAAAACACCTCCTCCCCCTTCACCTCCACAGCTCCAAGAACTGACATCCACCGAGGAGGCCCCAGGATGCCAGGCCACCGGCCTGCAGACCACAGTGGGTCTGAGGGACTGGCACGGCCTGAAGGTGGAGTCTGTTCACCTGAATGCACCTTCAGAAGGCAGGGCTGGCAGCACTGGCCCCTCTCTACCCTTCAGGGGCAGGGAGTCAGGGAAAAGGGCTACGCTTCTGTTTCCCCGCAGGCCAGAGCCCAAGGGCTGGATTTCCCCTTAGTGAGAACAAATGGGGCAGATCTCAGGGAGAATTTCTAAAGCTGCATTGCCGAAGGAAGCTGTGTGACTCAGCTCTACCAGCCCCAGAGCATGGTGGTTCCAAACGCTAGCTTTGGGCTCAAACACCTCTGGGTTCACACCTGGGTGCTAATTGTCTGAAACTCTGCTTTTTCCATGACGAAAGCAGTTAAGTGTTGCATTTCAACGCTGGAGGCCTTAGAGTTTGATCCCACCTCAGCCTCTCAATAGCCTAGCCGTGTGACCCAAGGCCAGCCTTACTCAGCACCTCTGCACGTCCATCGTGACCCTCATCTGTGCAATACCCCCAGGGCTGTTGAGAGCATCAAACGAAATGTTATCTGTGAAGCACACAGCAAGCGCTCAATACTTGATGGTGATCTGGTGAATCTTAGTGCAGGGCTCCACACAAAAGGGTGAGCTGTCTCTCTGGGCTCCTTTCCAAGAGTGAGGTCTTGCAGGCAGTCTTGTGCATTTCAAGGTCTGCTGCTCAAAATGTAGCTCACAGATCAGCAGCACGAACATCGTCTGAGAGCTTGTTAGAAATACAGAGTCTCGGCCCCCACCTGAGACCCGCTAAGTTACAGCCTGCATTTTAACGACATGCACAGGTGATTTGTACGTGCAGGAAAGCTTGAGAAGCACCGTTTTAAGGTCCATTGAAGCCCTTCGGTAGGCTGGCTGATTGCGTTCAGCACTTCCTGATTGTTTGATCACATTCAGGCCATTCACATAATATAAACCACTGAACCTGCGTCGGTAAGTCAATTTCTGACCTAAAGCAGAGGTGCATGGGAGACGAGGCTTCCCACAGGTAACCTGTGAGGGCCAGTTCGTTGGTCTCACATCCCTACACACACCTGAGTTGCCTGCCTCTTTTGTGTGGGAGGGGTGTAAGTCACAGGACAGCCCTCTATCCCCCATCACCGCCTAACCAGGAGGATGCTCAGGCCCCAGCCACACTCCATCGTCAGCTGTAAGTCAGAACACTCTCCCCTCCCTTCCAAGACAGAATGAAGTTTGGGACCAAGGTGATTGCTAAGGTTGTTGTTTCAAAAGTCTGGAGATGAGAGAAACTGGCCTAGGAACCGCTGCTGGTTTTGAAGTTAACATGGCACGAGTGTGTCTAAAGTCTGTGTGTCCAGTTGTGTTGTACTGTTAGGAGGGGAAAAGCCTTGGGTTTCTTTTAAGGAGTCTCCAGCAAAAAGGTAAAGACAAAAAAATAAACTGAGATTTTAAAGTAGTATCTTTTGCTCTTCCGTATAAAACAATTATTGCAGACCTAAGTTTCAAAACAAGCCAAAGGAAGAGAGTTGAGACAAGCCAGTGACTGGTAATTTGGTGCCTTCTCTGATTGGCAAGTTGTTTTTACTTCTCAGCTTTTTGTTTCTGATGTGGTAACTTCACCAGATTATTACCAACCTTAATAGCTGGTAATTGGTGAAGACGCCTTAAGTAAGACCTGTTTCAGCAGAGCCCTTCTCTTTCAATAGAAAGACTTGCTTTAGAAAAAGAGTTCACACATGAGCTGAGTGGTCCGGAGATACCTTATTGTTAAATTGGCTACAGGGGAAAAGTTGAAAACAGCTTCCTGAGAGACTGTGTGTGAGGCTTGGAACTTTTTACAGATGAAACAGTTATAAATGAAAGAAGATTTCTACTTAAGGATTATAGCTACATTTATTAAGTACATACTTTAGCCAGATATTGTGCAAAGGGTTTCATGTGCTTATAGTAATCTCTTTTAACGTCAGCAACCACACTTTATAGATGAAGACTCCGGCTAGCAGGGGTATGCCACCCGCACCAGAGTGTTTGCATTTCTTTAAACTTTGTTTCAAGTTTCATGTTATGGTTTTTTTACTATGTCAATTAGAGGTTGGTCAATGTTGTCCTTTTACTAAAGTGTCATGTTCTGACAGTAAAGGTCTTATCTAGATGACAGTATTTTCTCAGTTGCCTTTCACTTAACCAGCCACCTCGTGTTAGATGCTGGAATTGCAGGCATAGTGCCCACAAGGAATGACTTGCCAGCTGGCTTTGTAAACACAAATTTCTAAACTAACCATGCAGTGACAATCATCACAGATACTGTTTCCTAAACCACAACAAGGGACTAAAAATAAGAAAGAAGTCCCACTTTACCTTTATTTCTCTGTGTGACCCTAAAACCAGGAAGTTTTCATTGGGGGCACCAAACAGAACCTTAGGAAACGTCATGTGGTTTTACTTGTTCGTAAAGGGCAGGTGAGCGAGGCGTTCTGAGCCTGCTTTACTGTCCCCAGTTTCTTTTGCTATGCCTGACAGCTCTTCCAACATTGGGATGGTCTCCTGTGTATGGTAATAGATTTCCATTTATTCAGAAAGGAATCAGACCTGGCTTTAGTCCCAGCAGCCTGTGACTTGGGGAAAGTCAGAAAATACCTCTGAGCTTCAGTTTCTTCCTCCCTGATCATGGGGACTTTGAAAACTGGAGTTTTGAAGAGCAGGAACCATGTCTTATTCATTCAGATCCCCCCATGAGGACAGGTCCTAGCCCCTCAGCAAGCCTGAGTTGCCCCACCTGTGAAACACAAGGATTGGACTTGATACTGTCTAGGTTTTCTCACACACAGTCCCAACATTTTGTCATATAATACTATTAAGACCAAAGGAATAAATGCCTAATGGTGAAATATGCAAAAGGGAAAACATTTTAGGGGAAAAGAGGTCTCCTAGGCCCACCTCAAATCCCACCGTGTTGGCAGAATGTGACTGCTTCTGTATAAGGCCAGCTTTGTGTCCTCCCCCAACCCCCATTTCCTTTGGAAAGTGTAGAAAGCCCCCTTGTCTTGAACGCTTCCCCGCAAAGGGCTCCTGCTGAAAGGCTGCACACACAGCCAAGGCTTTGACCTTCACCTTTGCCCTGACACACTTGGTAAAAGAGAGTTCTTATCCTCTCCTCTCTAGGTTCTGAGAGGGGGGGAGTCTAGCTAGGGTGAGCAGGAATTCAATGAAGATATAAATAGAAGTGTGACCTATAAATAACACTGCCCCCAAATATCTGGAGGCATGAGTGCTGCCTGGCAGTAGACCGTCACAAATCACAGTGGCCTGGGCAGTGAACAAGCCTTGTCCGTCTGCTTTGGTGTCTCGGGGTACTTCAGACTTACTGCTGGGGCCTCCTCTCTCTTTCTGGCCTCTAGAAATGCCCACATTCACCACCCTGGCACCCATCTTCTGCTAATTTTTTTTGGGAACAGACGCATTCAATGAAGCAAAGTAACACTGCCTTTAGTCCCAGGAGTGTGTGACTTGGGGAGAGTCAGAAGATAGCTCTGAGATTCAGTTTCTTCCTCTGTGGTCATGGAGATTTTGAAAACGGGAGTTTTTGAAGAGCGGGAACCGTGTCTTATTTTATCTTGGTTAAGAGGGTGGAGTCTAGGACCAGATCACCTCGGTTCCAGTCCCCATATTGCCCCTTACTAGCTGTTTGGTCTTGGGAACGTTACTCTCTGAAGCTTGGGAACGTTACTGAAGCACTCTCTGGTGCTTCAGTGCCCTTGTTGAATGGGAAGAAGAATGGTATCTGCTTTGTTGGGCGGTTGTGAGGATTAAGTGAGTTAAGATTTGTAAAGTGCTTAAACCAGTGCCTGGCTCATATATGTGTTTATTAAGTAAAGAAACAAATCCATATACCCCCTGTGCCTAGTGTGTTACCTGGCACATAGTAGCTGTTCAACAAATGTGCCAAGTGAATGACTGAATGTGTCTCAGAGCTACCTATGTTGCCACCTGCAAAGGTAATTCAATAAGACTGTGCACGAGTTCTTTCTAAGCACTGAAGTGCTATGCAAATGAAAGTGGGATTATCATTCTCACCCACTGGGGTGACAGTTTGGCAGGGGTTAGGGTAGACTCCTACCATGTCTTTGTTCATTGTCTCTGCCTTGTACACGCTGGGTTTTGTTTGCCTGGGAAAAAAGCCTGGAGCTGAGGCATCAGGTTCGAGCCCTGGTCTGGGAAGATCCCACATGCCGCAGAGCAACTAGACCCGTGAGCCACAACTACTGAGCCTGCGTGTCTAGAAACTGTGCTCTGCAACAAGAGAGGCCGTGATAGTGAGGGGCCCGCGCACCGCAATGAAGAGTGGCCCCCGCTGGCCGCAACTAGAGAAAGCCCTTGCACAGAAACGAAGACCCAACACAGCCCAAAAAAACCAAATAAATAAATAAATAAAATGCAGACTCTCACCCTTGTATCTAATTTGGGGGGGTCTGGGTAAATCCTAGGAATCTGCATTTGTAGTGAATACCCCACATATCTCTGATTCAGGTAACCCCGGGGCCCTCATTCTCTCAAGAGCTCTGCTGGGCCCTGTATCCGTCACCTATTGCTGCCCCGCCCCCCACAATTTAGCAGCTTAAAACAACAGTAAATGTTTATTATCTCTCACAGTTTCTTTGGGCCGGGAATTCAGGAATAGCTTAGGTGCATGGTTTTGAGCTGGGATCTCTTGTGACATTGTAGTCAATGTCATCTAAAGACTTGACTGGGGCTGGAGGATCCACTGGCAAGATGGCTCACTTACGTGGCTTGCAGATTGGTGCTGGCTGTTGGCAGGAGGCCTCAGTTCCTTCCTAAGTGGGCCTCTCGATAGGGCTGCTTAAGTGTCCTTACAACTCAGCAGCTGGCTTTCCACAGTGTGAGTGACCCCAGAGGAAGATCAAGAAGGAAGCTGTGATATCTTTTCTAACCTAGTCTTGGAAGTCACACCATCATTTCCAAAATATCCTACTGGCTCCCCAGGTCAGCCCTATCCAACGTGGGAGGGAACTATAAGGCGTGAGGAGCCGGAGGCCAGAGTCACCAAGGACCACCTTGGAGGCAGACGACCACAGGCTCCTTTGGGTCCTCAGTTCTGTGAGATGGTGTCAGTGGTGGCAGCTCTTGTTGGGTTAGGATTGGGGTAGAAATTGGAAGTAAGAAAAACAGCTGAGTTGGGGACCCTGGGGAGTGTAACTTGTAAGTGCAGAAGCTTCAAAGTCCACCTCAGAACCAGGCTGCCAGCCCAAGACCTGCTGAGTCCCATCCTGGCTGCTAACTTGCTGTGCAAAGTTGAGCAATATATGGTCCTCTCTGAGCTCAGCCTCGACCTCAGAAAGTGAGGGGGCTGGACGCAATGACCTCCGGGTCTCCTGGTTTTACCCCCGGGATCCATTTGGATTGTGGTAGGTGTAGACACTGGTGAGAACACAGTTTTGAGCTTGTGCTGTGCGTTCCTGACCAGTGACCAGAACCAAGTGTGCCCCGCTTGGGCTTCAAACTTGAGAGAGAAGGGCTTCAGAAGGGTCTGAAGGTACCCATGTCTCCCCAGGTAAAAACTGGGGTCCTTGGCGTTGAAGGTTCAGGAACGTGTGTTTCTGAAATGTATAATGTTAATGGCTCTGTTATGCTGTGTGGTCCATATGATTGAACCCCTGTTACCCACTGTCTGTTCGAGCACCTCATAACTTCCCAACACACTTATACACACACACACACACACACACCCCTCTAGCCACACTGACCTTACTCTAGCTGGCTTCTTTTATCTCTGGACCTTCGCTCAGTCTCTTCCCTCTTCCTGGAACATTCTTTCCCCTTCCCTTAGCCTGGCTCATTCCTACCACTTTTCAGGCCTGTCTCCCTCCTGTGTGTCCCCATCGTAACCGATCACACCGCGGCACAGTGCCAACCCAGACCGTGTCCTCTTGAGGGCAGGGGCCATGTCTGTACTGTTCACCATCACATCTCAGCCCCCAGTTCAGCACAGGCACTGGGGAGAGCTGAATGAATAGCGAGTGAGTGAAGGATGCATGCTGACCTTGTTTATGGGGTGGGGGGAGGGTTGAGATGTACCGCCTGTGGAAAGGTACACACAAAGAAAGGAACATAGCAGAAGAATTAAGAGGCCAGGCACTTTCAGACCGCCAAAGACAGAGAACATGGCACATCCAATCTCCGCTCTACCACTTACTGGCTGTGTGACCTTGGGCAGGTTGCTCAACTTTTCTGACCTTCAGTTTACCTATCTGTAAAATGGGAGTAACAACAGTACCCAGGTACCCCATATCATAGGTTGTTGTGAAGATCAAATAACAGAATAAATATAAAGTATCAATACATAGCACAGTGCTTGCACACACCAAGTACTCAATGAATGTGATCTGTCATTTATATCATTCTCACCTCCCTCGCAGGAGCGGGTGGAATCATGGAAAATACTGGTAGGAAGTTACTGAAGAGAGTTGATTGTCTGAGCTCAGTTCTACCAACAGAGCCAAAGCTCAAGAAAAGCAGGCTTTGGGGAACAGTGTCTACCCCGAGAGAGCCAGGCAAGCGCCCCTCTGGCTGGCGTGGCCAGGCCTGTGGTTATGGGGCGGTTTTCCAATGGGCTTCTGCATCCTGGGGATTTTCCTCTGCTTCAGAGCATCGATGGTGAACTGGGCCTTTCAGCATCACGCCCTGAACCAGGACTGCCTCTGCCTGCATCAGAGCCTCCTCCTCTGGCTGGGCCTTTCTGTTGTGTCTCTTCGAGCCCCGGAGGCCCTGTACCCTTGGCTGCCCCTCCCCGACAAATCATCCATCCCTGCTGTGGTCCACGGCCCAGGGAGAGCCTGGCGGTAAGCAGTGCCCAGTGTCCCACCGTCCCCTTTCCTGAGGGCAGCCTCCCCTGGCGGAGAGGAGCTGAGGCTGCAAGGGCTGAATAGGGCTCTTTATTCCCAGGCTCCCACAGGGATGGGGCTGAGCCACTGCTCACCACGCCTGCCACACCCCACACGGAGTGGGGACAGCCTGGCCCTGACGCTGAGCTCTGAGTTAACCACACTCTCTGGCCCCGCTCTGTCTGGGTCCTGGAGGGTGAGTCCATCCCCGCTGCAGCCCTGGTCTGGTGCAGCAGGCCCCAGCGTTTGCGTGGCAAGCCACGTTTGTGTAGTTCCCTCAGGGATACACATGTGTAAAGGTAAGACAGTCTGGAACAAGGGTGTGTCAACACACACACTCACACTTATCCATTCAGCAAATGTCACACAGGGGCCATGGCCTGCCAGTCCTTATGCTGGGCCCTAAGGATATCGTAGTAAAGGAGACATCATATAAGATATAAGATATCATATAAAGAGGTCATTACAAGGGCTTCCCTGGTGGCACAGTGGTTGAGAATCTGCCTGCTAATGCAGGGGACATGGGTTCGAGCCCTGGTCTGGGAGGATCCCACATGCCACGGAGCAACTAGGCCCGTGAGCCACAACTACTGAGCCTGCGCATCTGGAGCCTGTGCTCTGCAACAAGAGAGGCCACGATAGTGAGAGGCCCACGCACCGCGATGAAGAGTGGCCCCCGCTCGCCACAACTAGAGAAAGCCCTCGCACAGGAACGAAGACCCAACACAGCCATAAATAAATAAAACTCCTACCCCCAACATCTTCTAAAAAAAAAAAAAAAAAAACAAATCACAGTGAAATCTGGGAGGGAAACAATCAAGGCCTGGGAGAGGGAGGCATAGTGGTCCGCCAAGGCCTCCCTGATGAGGTGACCCAAAGGATGGAAGGCATTAGCCATGAAAAGGGCATCGGGAACAGTGTCCCAGTAGAGAGGGAGGCATGCACGCAGGCCCCAAGGTGGGAAGGTGCTCATTGAAGCCCAGCACGCCTGGTGCTGGCCTGATGAGATGGAGAGGGAGGCATGAGTCAGATCCTGCTGGGTCACGGCAAGGAGTTTAGGTTTGCTTCTCAGTGTGCTGGGAAGTCACTGAAAGGTTTAAGGAAAGGTTTCTTTCTTTCTTTCTTTTTTGGCCACACCTCGCCACTTGTGGGATCTTACTTAGTTCCCCAACCAGGGATCAAACCCATGCCGCTGCCAGTGAAAGCACGGAGTCCTAACCATTGGACCACCAGGGAAGTCCCAGGAAAGCCTTCATTTTAAAAATATTTGGGCTGCTGGGTGGAAAATGGACTAGGAGCGGGGGTGGGGGAAGGATTGGAAATCAGACAAATTCAAGGTCACCATACAACTTTATGGACAATGGCCAAACATCAAGTGATTTGTCCTCATCCTTCTCTGTAACAGCAGGCATCTTGTGTCACTTGTCTCCCGTGTGCCCAGCACTGTGTACTGTGTTTGTCTCAGGTGCTGTTTCTAATCCACATCCCAGCCCTATGATCCCATTTGCCATATGAGAAGCCTGGCGTTCAGGCAGTTTAACGTGCCCGGGACACAGAGGCTTTAAAGACCTGGTGCCTCTCAGCTCTACAACCCACTCTGATCCTGCTTCTGGCAGCTCAACAGTCCTAGATTTCGATTTTTTTTTTTTTTTTAACCTTCCTGCCAGACCAAGAAAAGAAAAACACAGCTGAAAGGTAAAACCAGACTAACGTGATGGCGGTTGGGAAGGCCAGTGCCCTCGGCCTTTGCCACCTGTCCCACCATTAGGGTAGGTATTACATGGGTTTCCCAAGCCATGGACAGGGTGTGCTCAGCCCTGTCCAAGCTCAGCTCTGAATGAGGCCACAGCCCGTACCCTAAGGAGCCCCAATGGTACCCAAGTGACGTTTGTCCTCAGCGTGGCCACGTTAAGTACTGTTATATTTAATACAAAGCCTCTTCCTTCCCTGAGGCTAAGGACCACCTTGGAGGTCAACTGTGATGTTCTCTCTACCTCCCAGAGTCAGGCTGGGGCAGCTTTCGTTGCCTGCCAACCCCCAGTGCCATCATGGCCAACAGCCTTCTCGGAATTGATATCATTGGAAATCCCTAGATGCTGGCTACCTTACAGGCAATTCATAAGACCTGGACTGCCCTAAAGTAAGATCTTATAGCTAAAGAAATATCTCCAGTCTATGTCAGGGATAAGACCGACCCTGAGCATTCTCCAGCACAAGGGAGAGCAAGTCAGCGAATTCAGGGGGTTTGTTTCTGTTTCCACTGTTCTTCCCACAGCTAACCTTGTAGGTAACCATTTGTTCCTTGTCTAATTAATGACAGTTAACAAATCGAACATGTGTTCACATTTCACAAAAAAGGGTCCTCATTCCAGGGATCTGCATTCACTATGCATTTAAATTTGCTGCAACTTGAATCAGATGATAAAGCACGTATTTTTAAGTAAAAGAAAATAAAGGTAAATATCACTAAAATCAATAAATGTGTTAGTGTCCCCTCTCTGCAATAGATATCACACAGTCAGTCTAGAGATTTCACATCCATACCAGCACAAAATGTCATGAGAATAAGATAGTTACGGAGCTTCAGAGAACCACCCCCACTTAAAATCTGTGCAGCGAAGGTCTGGGGTGTAGGCAATGCTCCGTTTCTTGGCCTGGGTGCTGGTAACATAGGTGAGTTCAGTCTGTGAAATTCATTGAGTTTTACATATGCATATGCACTTTTCTGTATGTATATTATATTCCCCACCCCCCAAAGTGTTTTTTTACAAAATAAAGAAAAAATTGTTCTGGTCCCATAGCTCTGTAAGGCCATTCAAAAAGCCTTCGATTCCATCTGGTTCAGTAAAGATGTATTAAAACCTCTGGTACGCCAGGGCTTGATGCTTTATTTCTGACAGACACCCACATTTATTTATTTATTTATTTATTTATTTGGCTGCATTGGGTCTTCATTGCTGTGTGCAGGCTTTCTCTAGTTGTGGCGAGCGGAGGCTATACTCTTCATTGCGGTGCACAGGCTTCTCGTTGCAGTGGCTTCTCTTGTTGCGGAGCATGGGCTCTAGACACACGGGCTTCAGTAGTTGCAGTGCGTGGGCTCAGGAGTTGTGGCTCTTGGGCTCTAGAGCGCAGGCTCAGTAGTTCTGGTGCACAAGCTTAGCTGCTCCGCGGCATGTGGGATCTCCCCGGACCAGGGTTCGAACCCGTGTCCCCTGTATTGGCAGGCGGATTCTTAACCACTGCGCCACCAGGGGAGTCCTGGCAGACACCCGTAAATCCCCCCTGGTCCCACTAAGGATGGGGGAATGAAAGATTTTGTTCCCTTAAGCTTGGCCTGCACTGAGTATGGGAACCTCCAAACCAGAACTTGGGAGATGACTTTTCCTTCCTAGTTGTGCCAGTGCTTATGGTAAGCGTGCTGTGGCTGCAAGAGGGTTAAGGTTTCAATTGATGGCGAAACCCCAGTGGATTTTTGTAAGGCTGTTTCCCTGAGTGTGTGGGACAGGGGGCGGGGAGTGCCGGGGGGTGGGGGTGGGAGCCGCACCTGTGTGAGTCATCCCAGAGTGCCCCAAGGTGGGCGGATGGAGTGAGTAATCCTGACTCCACTGTGTCCCTCTCCTCTGTGAACTGGGCAGGTGGAGGAAGAAGTGAAATGGGAGCTGTGTGAGAGACGTGTGCTTAGGGGGCAGGGTTTGAATCGGGAAAGGTTCTGCAGGCTGAAGGGAGTTAGTATCTGGCCTTGGGCGGGGAAGCCAGGTGGAAGGGTATACAAGGAGCACCATAGTGCTTGGACCCCATGTGCCCAGTGAGGAGGTGGGCTGGACCAGGTTGTGCCCCCGCCCCCATCCCACCTCACCTACTTGACCTAGAGTTGTCAGCTCATAAGAGATCCCATTTGTTCAACATTTATTATGGGCTGGGCTCTGTGTTAAATGCTTTTACACACCTGTTCATTGACTCCTCTTGATAATCCTTTGAGTTGGGTATTACTGTGCCCATTTTGCAGTTTGAGGAAACTGAGATTCAATAGGTTGTGACTTGCCTCATATCACACAATAGTAAATGGCAGAACTAGATATACTTACTAGTCAGGAGCCTCTTGTGACAAAGACTAGACCCATCTTGATCTGGTTTAAGAAAAAAGAGGAAATTTATTGCCTCACATAACTGAAAACATCAGGGGTAATGGTTTCAGGCATGGCTGGATCTAGGTGACCAAATCATATGCCCCTCTAGCTCTCAGCTTTGCTTTCCTCTCTGGTGACTTCATTCTTGTATAGGCTTTCCCCAAATGGTGATGGGAATGTGCAAAGATGCTTCCTAGCAAGTTGGGGCTTACAGTTTATGAGTTAGCAGGCCCTGTAGAAAGAGCACTTCTCTTTCTGGTGGTTCCACCAAAAGTCCCAAACTGATTCTCACTGGACCATCTTGGGTCACATGCCCGTGGCTGGACTATACTGCCTGGTAACTTCAGGAGTCTGGGATAAGATGAGCCCTCCTAAAATCATACAGACTGAGAATGAAGGAGGGATTGTTCCTCAAAAGAAAATCCGGGTACTACAATACAAATGCTGACTGGCAAAACCCACAAATGCTTACCATGCTAGACTCTAAGCCAAGGCGGGCCCTTGGCACGTATTTGGAAGAGAGAGATTCGTGGGAGCCAGAACTCAGGGCCTGGAGTCAGGACCCCCTGGGCTGTGGACCTTCGCCATCGGGACCATGTCCTTCCAGAACCTGCATGTGCCTGCTGTTTCCAGCCTCAGCGTCTGGGCTTCACCCCAGCCTTCCCCCAGCCCACATGGCCCCTTGTCTCTACTGGTCTGGGTCAAGCGCAAGCAAGGCCAGGTGTAGCAGGTGAGGAGCAGGATTGGGTGGCAGAGTGCAGTCTGGGCCAGGCACAAGGCCACAGGTAGTGGGGATGTCATCTCAGCCACATCAGAGGCTGAAAGCAGGTGAGCCGGTGGCCTGCTGTCCCCAGACTGCATCAGGGCAGAGGTGGCATACTGGCTTCAGGGGCAGCTCTGGAGAGACAAGCAGAGGCCTGCCCCCAAGCCACAGTCAGGAGACAGCTGAACATGGAGTGTAGGACCAGCTTGCAGGACACTGGGAAGCCAGCAAAGGCTGAATTTGTTTCTCCATTCTTCTCCTTCCCACCCGTCATGTTGCCTTCCCTCAAGGCCTCTGTGCTCTGTCCCCTAACCAGCCCCTCCTGTCCAGTGAAAAGCCGGTGCTTGTTCATCCTCAGGTCTGAATGATCAACGAGGCTCCCTGTCATTCTCCAGGGAGACGTTTCTATATCTTAACCAAAACCTTACATCGAAGAAACTAAATTCTGACTCTATAACCTGAGGCATCAGAGAAGTGGGCTGTGAGGTTGGTTGGTTGTTTTTTGAGGGGGGTATTCTAAGGGCC
Source organism: Phocoena sinus (assembly GCF_008692025.1). NCBI lineage: Eukaryota > Metazoa > Chordata > Mammalia > Artiodactyla > Phocoenidae > Phocoena > Phocoena sinus. The sequence goes on along the minus strand of NC_045778.1, from coordinate 59,908,048 downwards.
CAGAGTGTACCCTTCAGGTAGCTGCATGCTCTAAACCATCAAAAGTCCCAGGATGATTCTCACTGGAGCAACTTGGGTCCCTGCCTACTGGCGTTACTCCTGGAGTTGGGGTTTGCTATCAGCTGCTCTGAAATTAAAGGGATGAAAATGAAGGAGTGATGTTTGTTTTTGCTTTTCATGGTGAAGGAACAGCCATGAGCAGGTTCATGCATTAGGTTCTCTTGGTCCTCCTATGCCCAAGGCTCTTTATGTCAGAGCGTCTGTCTTCATCAGTCTGTCAGCACAACAGTCTGAGGCACCCGATCCGGGCAGTCAAACACAGGGTTCGTTTGCTGGACTGACCCACTTCACACAAGGACCCACGCCAGGTTGTAAGCCTGCAGAGAGCTGGGGGAGTAAAAGATTAATTATTCCTTTTTTCTCCCCACAGGCATTGCCTGTGTCATGTCACCCTGTCTTAGTCCGTTCAGGCTGCTGTCACAAAATACCACAGCCTGGGTAGCTTATAAACAACAGAAATGTATTTCTCACAGTTCTGGAGCCTGGAAGTCTGAGATCAGGTTTGCCAGCGTGGTCAGGTGAGGGCCCTCTTCCAGGTTGCCGACTCCTCGCTGTATACTCACGTGTCAGAGGGGCTAGCTCTGTGGGACCCCTTTTATAAGAGCACTAATTCCATTCATGAGAGCCCCACCCTCATGACCTGATTACCTCCCAAAGGCTTTACCTCCTAATTACCATCACAGTGGGCATTAGGGTTTCAACATGAATTTTGAGGGGCACAAACATTCAGTCCATAGCATACATGTCGGTTTGGGTAGGGTGGGGGTGTCCCTCTAGTGACCCTCCCATCTTCTTTCCTTTCATTGCTTTGGGAAATTTGTCTCTTCTCCCCTGGGTGCCACATCAGCCTGCAGAGCCAGAGAGGACCCCTCTCCCCCATTCACTCAGCTTTCAGATCCTCACAGCTTGTCTCTCCCACCTTGGGCTCCAGAGACCCTTGACCCACTCTCTCCAGACAGTGCCCCATCCCTCCCGAGGGAATCAGGCAGCACCCACATTCATTACACCCAGCTCCATGCCAGGTATTGCCAGGGCTGAAGGGAGTGTAGAAAGTCATCCCTTCCCCTCAGGGTGATTGCAATCCAGTTAGGGATCCAAGACTCTCTCAGGTGTCTGGTCAGCCCTGTGGACTCTCCCATAACCTCTGTAGTGGGTTGAAGAGTGGCCCCAAAAAGATATGTCCACATCCTAACCCCTGCAACCTGTGAATATGACCTTATTTGGAAAAAGGGTTTTTGCAGATGTAATTAAGTTAAGGATTGTGAACATGAGGTCATCCTGAATTTAGGGTGGGCACCCAACCCGGAGACAGATGTCCTTACAGAAGAAAGGCAGAGGGAGATTTGAGACACAGGCTGGGGCATGGGGTGAGGGGCATGTGAAGGCAGAGGCGGAGCCCGGGGTGATGCTGCTGCAAGCCTAGGAATGCCTAGAGCTGCCGGAAGCTGGAAGAGTCAAGGAAGGATTGTTCCCTAGAGCCTTCAGATGCAGTGTGGCCTGCTGACACTTTGATTTCAGATTTCTGGCCTCAGAACTGGAGAGAATACATTTCAGTTGTTTTGAGCCACCAAGTTGGTGGTCGTTTGCTATGGCAGCCCTGGGAGCCGGATACACTCCCCTTTCCTTTCTGTCCTCAGATCCAATTAGATGGGCAGGAGTGTTGTTCGTGGAGAACAACATGCAGTCTGTGGGCCTCGGGGCCTCCTGTGGTCTCCCTGTACCTTAGGCGAGTCCCTGTGATGCTCCAGGCTCTCTGGGCTGCACTGAAGGGAGAGGGGTGGGAGCATCTGTGTCCTTGGAGGCCAGGGTGGCTGGGGGGGAGCTGGCCTGTGCATCAGGGGACCCCCCTGGGAAGGTGAGAGGGGGCCCTGAGGATGATAGCCCCCTGACAAATTCTCCACGACAGCAGGAGAGGGAGGGCGAGAGTGGGGTGACTGCCAGCGAGCGGTCCAGGAGGCGGGCAGAGGAGGGCAAGGCAGGCATTCAAGGAAGGCTTCATGGAGGAGGCCTGAGGATATGGAAAGTGAGCCTTAAGACGGGGAGAGATCTGGGTCAGTAGGCCCAAGTGTTCTTAGAAAAAAACCAAACTCCTTTCTGTGGCTTATAAGACCGCTACATGGCTTCCTTTCCACCTTCCAGCTTGGCTCTGTGGTTGCCTCTGGCTGAGCCCTCTTGCGCCAGAGCTTTGAGTGGCTGGCTTTTCTCCTCCTCAGAGACTCCACTGAAATCAGAGACTTCCCTGACCACTAGCTGAATTCCCCCACCCCCCAGGCACACCCCTTCCCATTACCTTGTTATATTCTCTTTACAGAGGTGGGGGGAGACATATGTGTGTAACCACACTATTTACTAGATATGAACATTGTATACTGCATCCCTTCCATACACATCCCCTCCACAGTTAGAAAGTAAACACCTTGAGGGCAGGGCCCCTCATCTGTCTTGTCCACTGCAGTGTTCTTAACACTGGAGCAGGCCCTCCATCAAGACAGTGATGGATGGATGGATGGATGGATGGATGGATGGACGGACGGACGGATGGATGGATGGATGGATGGATGGATGGCATTCCAGGTGGCAAAAAAAGCCAGGAAGCGAGAGTTATATGAGGATGTATACATGCTGTGAATTTTGAAGAGGAGAGGCTGCCAAGAATAGATCAGCCTGGAGAGACCAAAAGAGGTCAGCCCTCTCCTATTTCCCCTGTAGCCAGTGCCCTCTATTGCCCCGTACAGTGGGTACTTGCCCATTTGTCAGAACATGTGCCTGTCTCCTGGAGGTTGCTACAGGCTCTTCATGGCTAGGGTGGGCGCTCTCTAGGTAGGTGGGCTCTTCCTGTGCCCCTGGCCCCTGACTCCTGCTTAAGGAATCCCCCATGGGTACCACATTTTACAAGGAGGAACCTGGGGTCATGGCTGGCCTAGGGGGTTAACTGCTCTCAGAAGTTTCTGTCTTTTCTTTAACCACTTCTCCCTACCAGTGAGAAGGAGCCATGTCCTCACCTCTCACCTTCTTGAAATAATTCATTCTCTGGAAGCAAATGCCAACTACTAAGACCCCTCAAGTGCCACTAAGATGCTTCATTAAGTGCCTGGTATCCTGCGTAGGAGGGAGAAACACCTCTGCCACTCAAGCGTGGGGACCTTCCCGAGTCAGTGCCCCACCTATGTGTCCTGGCCCAGAGTGGACACTCATGGTGAGAAGGTTAGGCCAGATTAGGGTGTGGAGCAGAGCCGGCCTCCCCCAGGTGATGCCCTCCCGCTTCTGAGGGTGAGGATCCCGCTGATCCCACTGGACTGGCACCTGCTCAGCCAGGGCAGGGATGGGGGTGGGGCAGGAAGGGCCCTTTAAAGGACAGGGAGGTTTGCTGTTTCGGGGAGCTCTTTCTCCCCAAGTCCACTAGACACTGGGCCACCTCTCCTTCCCTGCTGTGTTGGTCCATTGGTCCTTTCAGTCTCATTCACCCGTTCACTCTCATCCATTCACTCACTCATTCATTCACTTGTATCTGGTCGGCAGAGACCTCGGGGGGCTGCGTGCATCTCACTCACCATGGCATGTCCCGTCCTCCACGATTATGGCTTGCTTCATTCTCAGTCAGTCCTCGAGACACTTGCTCCCCAGACCTCAGCCCAGCACGTGGCGTGGAGGAGATGTTAATCATACTCCCATCACACCCAGAAGAAAATCCTAAGTGGTTCCCACGGCCTTACGTGATCTGAGCCCAAAGAACTCTCTCCCTCTCACTATCTGAGCTCCAAAGCCACAGGTTGAAATCCCCGCTCAGCCATTTGATAGCTGTGTGACTTTGGACAAGTCCTTCAACCTCTCTGAGCCACCAACTCCTCCTGGGCAAAGTGGGGACGATAAAAGCACTTGCTTTAAAGTTGTGGTGAGGATAAAGCCAGAGAACCCAATGGAAGGCTCTTAGCCTGTGCCTGGCAGGAGTAAACACTTAGCTACTGTTACCTGTTGTCTCAGTCTTTGCCTGCCCCTCTCAATAACCCCACCCCCAAATGCATCTTAGGGCTCCCCGAGGGAGCAGCCATGGAGGCCCGGCCCTTCAGTCTCCAGATGAGAATGCAGAGGCCCCGTGGAGGGTCACACAGCCAGCCTGTGGCCAAGGCAGGACTTGAACCCAGGACTCCAGCCAAGGACCCTGCTGGCCCCACCCTCTCAACCCAGCCCAGAATGGCAGCAAGAGGAGCCTCCGCTTACATGCTCAGACCCTGTCAGGCTCAACGGCTCTCTTCTCTGCTTTCAGGAAGGAGTTGATCCTGAGGTCTGTCTCTTGCCCCGTGTGTAATCTTCCTTATGATGCTTATCATATTTCTGGGGCTGCATCTACATGGCTTTGAAGGCTCTACCAGGAGTCTCGCCTGGCCTTGCCGTGAATGGGCTGAATTACATTTACAAGACGCCTTTAATGCCCTGTGGTCCCGGCTTCCTTCATGGGGTTGTTCCTCCTCCCTTTTCTCTCTCTCCCTTTTAATATGGTCACCGGTTTGGCTTGCAGAATGCGGTTGGGATCCCTAAGAGAGAAGTCAAGACCATAGAATCCCTTCCAGATCTTCCCTGCCTCCCCCTCCCCCTGCCCCGCTCCCAGCAGCCTCTGTGCCAAAAGGACCCAAGGAAAGAAAACATTGCTCCTGCCAGGATTTCTGCACGGAGGAGAGAAGCCCTGCTGGGATTCCAAAAACTCAACTGGCAAATGGCTTGTACAGGAATTCTCCTCTGACTTCGTACCTGAGCGACAGACCCACGAGCCTTGTGAAGGAGATGGGAGGTGTCCAGCCTGGAGGCATGGCGGCCTCACCTGCAGAGGGTGGGCTTGAGGGGCGGGGCCATCTGGGTGAGGAGCCCTCCCACCTCTCTCCCCATCTCCCCACCCCAGCCCTCCCTTCAAAGCTTCTGCACCTCTGGAGGGCTTAGTCGTTCCTTAACTATTTATTTTTTGCTAGTTCTGCCTCTACAACTGGATCAAGTCCTATCTGGTATATCTATATCTGTATCTGTGTCAATATCTATATCTGTATCTATATATCTCATGAATATCAAACCCAGTCAAGAGGTTTGGCCAGCCTTGAGATGGGGGTCTGGGAGGGGCAACCTAGTTTGTCTCCCCATCTCTCTAGGCTTTCTTTTTTGTCCTCTGACGGGATGAGAAAGGGCAGGAGTGCTATTTTGGGGGAGTGGATAAGTCACATTTTCCTCCTTTGAAAGAAGCACAGGGCAGAGCCAGGTCTGGGGCCCACCACCGCACCCCCCGATCCCGGTCCCTCTGAGCAAGTCCTCCAGGTTCTTGTGAGATACAGCTTAGCTCCTGGCGTCACTGGGTCCGGGCGGCCCCCAGCTCCTGACAGCTACCTGGCTCAGGTAGAAGGCCCAGAAGCCCACCCCAGGGCCGCCTGTCCTTTCGTCAGTCCAGAGAGTGGGTGTCCTCCCACCACGTGTTTATTTCACACACCGTCCCCTTGGCTGCACACACGTGCTCCTGTGGCCTGCAGGCAATAGAACAATAGGCAACAAAAAAAGGGTAGGAGGCGAAGAGGCCAAGAATACCAAATCTGTGACATCTTCCCTCAAGGAAAGGTGGCTGTCTCCCATGTCTTTTTTTTTTTTTTTTTTTGGCCGTGTTGGGTCTTCATTGCTGTGCGCGGGCTTTCTCTAGTTGCGGCGAGCAGGGGCTACTCTTCGTTGCGGTGCACGGGCTTCTCATTGCGGTGGCTTCTCTTGTTGTGGAGCACAGGCTCTAGGCGCGTGGGCTTCAGTAGTTGTGGCACACGGGCTCAGTAGTTGTGGTGCATGGGCTTAGCTGCTCTGCGGCATGTGGGGTCTTCCCGGGCCAGGGCTCAAACCCGTGTCCCGTGCATTGGCAGGCGCTTCTTAACCACTGCGCCACCAGGGAAGTCCCTCCCATGTCTTGATAAATCATGTTTTATCTCCTTTCAAAAGGAACATGTGGAAGAGCCCATTTCTCTTTGATGACACTGTCCAGTCTGTGCAGTGTCATTCCTCTGCTGGGGACACAGCCCCTCTACCAGACTTGGGTGAGAAAGGGAGGAAGGAGAGCTTGACGGAGCATCTGGGAGAGGGAGGGAGATGCACGGACCAGCAAGTGCCTATTGGACGTCTGCTGTATGCAGAGCCTTGTGCTGAGTGCAGTGAGAGTTGCCAAGGGGAAGAAACAGCTGCAGGAGGGGCCTCTGGTTCACAATGAGTGCAGGGGGATGAGAGACACAAATGCGCCAACAAGTCACACACAACTTGATGAGTTAGATGCTCCATGGTCGGGTTGGAACAGGACTGGTGACCAGTACCTGTGGTGACGGGGAAGTCAGGGATGGCTGTAGCAGCTGCTTCCAGGGCCCCCCAGGTCCCCTTTCCATTCTCCTCTACCTGCCAAAGGCTGCTTACAGGAAAACTGGGGGCTTTGTTCTAGCCATGGGAGCGTACTCGGCCAGAAGCTCCCAAGAAGCAGTGCTCTCAGAAGCTCAACAACAAGCAGGGAGTTGGTGATCAATACCCCAGCCTCCTCGCCCTTGGTTGGGATACCTCTGCAGTCTGTTCTCCACGATCCCCCGAGTTCCTCAACAGAAATGAGCTGCCGCCACCCACCATGAAGGACACTTCCTCGCCTGCCCTGCCTTACTTCCCCACTCCCCTACTGGTACTTCCCAGATCACTTCCCAAATAAACAACTTGCACTCACCTCAACAACCTAAACCAAGGCAATGCTTAGTACTCCACTTGGACCTTGATAGAAGAAGCTTAAGTAGATTAGCATGCAGTCTACATACTTGTTCACTTGCAACGCACGTCATCTCATTTAGGACTCCATTAATGCAAGTGATGAAAATCCATCTCCAACAAGTTTCAATTAAAAACTTTTGTATTATTTTATATAAGTGGAAAGTACCAGGTAGACCCTGGGTTCAGAGGAACAACTGCATCCAGCTGCTCAAATGATGTCAAAGGAACCTACCCTTCATCTCTCAGCTCTGCGCCTCAGTTATTCAAGAAACATTTATTGAAGGAATTCCCTGGTGGTCCAGTGGTTAGGGCTCTGCGCTTTCACTGCCGAGGGCGCGCCCTCAATCTGTGGTCAGGGAACTAAGTTCCCACAAGCTGAATTGGGGCAGCCAAAAAAAAGAAAAAAAAAAAAGAAGGAAGAAGAAGAGAGAAGAAACATTTATTGAGCACCTACCCTGTGCCAGGTTCAGATTCTTTCTCTTGGTTGGTTTCCTTCTTAGGCAATAAGAAAGATGGTCACTAGGAGCTCCAGGCTTTCATCCTGCCAGCTTAGCAGCTGTAGGAGAAAACCGTGGGAGGAAGAGGACAGCCGCAGAAGACTCAGGGCTGACCCTCACTGGCCCAGATCGGGTCCCCTGCCCATCTCTGAGCCCATCGCTGTGACTCGGGGTGGCTACGCTGGGTCGCATGCATACCATTGTTGCCAGGGGGTGTGGTCGGCCCCATTTGAACCCACAAGGGAATGGATGAGGGAGGCTCTCCAGAGGGGAATGGGTGGGCTTGGACAACAGATGCCTGTTATAGCTGTGAGGTGAGTGCCTCACCACGTGCTGTGGTCCATGGGCCCTAAGATGAGACAGACAGGCTTCTGGTGGGAGGGGCTCACAAATGTTTGTAATACACGTCAGAATGTGTTGAGTGTCTTAGGAATGGACGAAATGTGTGGGTGTTCTGGAAAGAGCGTGATTACTCCCAGCTCAGCAATCAAGCTTCTGAAAAGGAGGCATTGGCCTAGATGTTGGTGGCCACTGGGCACAGAGACATCAGCTGTGTTAGGCACTGACTGTCAGACCAAGGAGTTCAGATTCTAAATTTATCCAGTTGTGAAAGGACTATGCTTTCATCTATTTGTTATAATTGAATCTGGCCGGTTCAGAAGAGCCTCCTGGGAAGGTTTGGGGGCTGGCATTTTCCGTAAGCCTTGCCCATACCTGTAGAGGGGTACCCCAGCCCAGCTGCAGGGGCCCACACGGCTGGAGGCCAGCCAGGCTGGGGCAGCCATGCTCCCTTGTATTGGCCTGAGCCTGCCCTGGAAATAGCCACCCAACTTAACTAAGAATAGGAATTCCTATCAGGCTGGCGGGAATGAAGGCCGATTTCTCAAGGAGGGATGGGCCTGGAAACAAAACACAGGGGTGGGGTGGGCCAGCCTTGATATTTATTTGCGAGGTCACTTGAGAGATGCACCCGCATCAGGGCGTGGATTCTGTCTTTAGACCCAGACAAGGTGATTTGGCCAAGATGGCAGCCTCCGGGGCTCCTCGTCTGCCCCAGAAGTCCTGGGCCCTCAGCCTGGGGCACCTCCTAACCCCCCGGGGAGAGGTGACCACTCCTCTCTTGTTTCCTTGGCAATGGGCAGAGGTGGTGGTGTTTGGTGGCCAGCTAAGATGCTGAGAAGCCGAGGGAGAGGGAATGAGAGGATAGCGTACCAGATCCCTATGGCAGCTTTACCCAGAGTCACCCAGCTCACTAGCATCTCTCTTCCAGGCAAAATCCTCTTCCGGAGAAGCCACATCCGGGACGTAGCTGTGAAGAGGCTGAAGCCCATCGATGAGTACTGCCGGGTAAGAGTGTGTCTGGGGCAGGGGAGGGGGTGGTCCATCTGCCAGAGAGTTTATCCATCTGTGAAGGAAGGTTGTCTATACAAAACCCTTTGCTGTGGTCCAGCAGATGCATCCTGAGGCCTGGCGTCTCCCGGCCAGAAGTGTGGGTGTGGGTGTCCCTCGGGGAGGGGTCACCCCGTGACTAGGCCACCTCTGGGGCATGAGGACCGCCAGGGTCACAGCTGAAGCCTCTGTTCCTTTCATGATGGGTCCGTGTTTACAAAACACTCCTTTAAATCACTTCCACCAGCTTGGGAGCTCTGTGAAGGGGCCGCTGCTGAAGGGATTCTGTGTGTGGCATTTTGCTGGCTACAGGAGAACTCTTCTTTGAATTCCCTTTGGGACATTTTTGGAATCAGTCCTGAGTTCAGTAGCATCCAAAATGCATATTTGTTTATTCACAGAAGTCTTGATAGATACAAATATTCGTGTATACATCTTTATAGATGCAAATGCTCACCACACACACACACACACACACACACGCACGCACGCAGGCACGTGCACGCACATGCGTTAGAACAGTCGATGCCAAAGAGCAGACTGGCAGCAGCTGCAGGGTCATGAAGCACAGCCTGTTTGTCTTTCCACTTTGTCTGGAGCCTGGGACCCCCTGGGGCCCCTGCAGTGAGGATGAGAGGCTCCCACTTTAGTGGCCTTGGCACATGGCCTCCAGATGGCCAGACCGCCTGGGTTTGAAACCCTGCTGGCTTTGTGAACTTGGGCAAGTTACTGAACTTGCCGGAGCCTCAGTTTCCACATCCATGCAACAGGAAGGAGAGTAGTACCTCCTCAGAGGGTGGTCGTGAGGATGCAGTGACCTGACAGGCATAAGGCAGCAGCACATAGTGTCTGCACAGAGGAAACATTTAGTGGACGCTAGCTCTTTGTTATTGTTATTAATAATGTTACCACTGGGCACCACTGGCTTTAATGGAGATGGAATTTCCTAGTTACGTGAAAACTGCTGTGGAGTCTGACTCAAGAGTCTTGAGGAGAAGCAAGTGGGGGATGTGTTGTTGTGAGTGCTGGTATTAGACTGAGAAGAGCTGGGGTCAAATCCCAGCACTCCACCAACTAGCTGTGTGACCTCGGCAAGTTGCTTTACCTCTCTGAGCCCCAGTTTCCTGATCTGTAAAACGAGGGTAAAAATAACTGTCTCACAGGGTTCATGCAAGGGGTTGAGCAGGAGAATATATGTCACAGTGTCTGTAACTTCTGAAATGTTCTGTCGCTACATGGAGTTATTACCATAAGGTTCCTTTCTGAACAAATATTTTATAATTTGGAATCATTATGCCTGTCAATAAAATGTTTAAATAAGAACCAAGTTGCTCAATTTCGTAACTGGTGTTCCCAAGGCTATGTGGAGACAAGCACACCCAGATACTCTTCATTAACCCAAGTTTGAATTTCGTGGCTGTGCAGATCATACTTGGTCACGTTTTCTGCCTTAATGTAAAAGGATGCCCGATGATGAATTTCCTGAAGGTAGAAGCTTCTCTTCTTCAGATCAATATTCATTTTTCTCTTTAAAGGGCATTTGCCGTTTCTAGTTAAATTGATGGCTGCAGCCTGCCTTTTATTTCTTTTTATTCCTTTCCCAAGCAGTTATTAAACAAATTGGCAGAGCTAATGGAGGAGGGGCAAAGGGCAGGGGGGAGCCTCTTGCAGCTGGGATTTATGGTTCACATCAGCCTTGACCTCCCTGAGCTGGTGGAGCCCAAGGCATCTGCAGTTGGACTCTGTGGAAATGCCGTCTTCTGGGTCGTCTGGAGCAGGAAACTGATAATATCTTATCTCCTGGGATCAGGCTTTGAACAGGACTCTTGATTCGGGATGAGGGCTCCGGAGCCCCAGTGGTGCTCCTGGTGGCTGGGGAGCCATTTAAGTGGGGTCTGCAAGAGGAGGGGCCTCCTAACCTGATTAGCACAAATGAGAACTACTCAGAGACAGGCAACAAGGAGCAATGTCATGGGTTCACCAAGCAGCCAGACAGCTTGCAGGCAGTAATTTACTCTGAGAATGGCAGAGGGGGCAGGGCAGTACTGAAGTGACCTTTAATTCTGCTGAACTAGAAAGCTGGGATCTGTAGTCTAATTGTCTGAGACCTTGGAATAACCTTGGAATGGTCATTAGAGATAAGTTCAGCTGCAGTCCACGGTCACTGCCGCCCAGCATTGCATTTCACAGCCCTGCCGCCCACTAGTCCAGTCGTGCCACTCAGGATCCAACCTTTCACTCAGCATCACTGCCCCCCACAGCCAACTTCATGGTCAGCGCCACGTGCAGTCCACTCCATGGCCAGCCATACCTGTCCTCGGACTGCTTGGAACCTCTGGAGTTTTGTTTCCAGGACCCTGCCCATGCAGCTCTGCTTGGCTGGCCAGAATCTTCCTTGGACCTGCTGGACAGGTATATGGGCTCCGAGTCTGGCATTGGCTAGGGATTCAAATGCACCCAAACTTGTGAAACCGGCTTTGTGCACGGAGTAGCCAGCTCCTCTGCCAGGACTCAGATATAGAAAGTCTGACCGTGCAGCGGACCCTCCCAGACTTCGGGCTCCCTGCCCTCGCCGGCCAGCCAGTCCCGCCGCCTGATGGCAGCCTCACAGCCCAGATCTCAGTGTTAATTTTAAACATATACGGAGCAGATTGGATGAGCGTCACGGAAAGTTTACCAAGCGCCAGCCAGGTGATTGTTTTATGTGGCTCTTGAGGGCCAGTGTCTATCAAGAAGGGTTCCAAATGCTTTTCTGTAACTCCATAAATTAATGTAATGGGCAACATGGTTATGCGGTTAATATTTAATGGTTCTGTGGTCTCAACAACTTGAAGACTTTCATCTCACTAACAAGTGTGAGCTATACTTTAGGGGCTCGGACAAACAATCTACCCCATAAATGACTCCATCTACCCCATTCCTGCGTGTGAAATACATGTTTGCAGTGTCTGTCTATGGGATAAAATAAATATCCAGGGGTAGGGGGCAGTGCGAAAGAGTGTTTGAGAATAATCGGCGTACCCTCCGCCACGTAACAACGTTTCTACAAGTCTCCGTTTCCTGATGGGTGCAGCTAGAATTTTTTTGTTACCCAAAAAGCCGAGCTCGCTTCTATCATTCTGCTGTCCACGAGAGGCTTGCTTTCAGTATCAAAGGCTCTCTTTGTAGGTGGGATGAGAGGTTGGCTGGAGTTAGACTGGGGGAGGGACTCCAAGCCTAACAAGGATGTCAGCCCTGAAGGGGTAAGGATCTCCCCTCCCCACCCTCTGCATCTCCCAGACTCATTAATTTTTAGCCCCACTTCCCATATTCGAAAACTTTGGCTATTACTTCGTGGAGGTTCTTAGCCCCAGCCGTTCTCCCTCCCACCGTGGGAGTTTTCCACCATAGCCCATCATTGTCTCTCACCTTAATAAAGAAAAAGGTTCATGTTGCAAGAAAAACAGACTCCTTTAAGAAGCACCAGCGGGGCTTCCCTGGTGGCGCAGTGGTTGAGAGTCCGCCTGCCGATGCAGGGGACGCGGGTTCGTGCCCCGGTCCGGGAGGATGCCACGTGCCGCGGAGCGGCTGGGCCCGTGAGCCATGGCCGCTGAGCCTGCGCGTCCAGAGCCTGTGCTCCGCAACGGGAGAGGCCACAACAGTGAGAGGCCCGCGTACCACAAAAAAGAAAAGAAAAAAAAAGAAGCACCAGGGCTCCCTGGCATGCTCAGTCCTAGATAACGGGGAGGGTAACTTTGTTCTTGTGCCCCTCATTCTAAGGCAGGCCTAGGCCAGATGTGTTGCTAATGGGGGAGACTGAGGCAGAGAGCCAAGACTGATGCATTCAGGCCTCCTGAGTGGTCTGGTGCTCTGAGGAAACCCAGGTGGCAGAATCTCTCCATCTCCTCTGGTCCAGACAGACCCAGGAAGAAAGCACTTCCAGCCTGGGATAAAGCTGATTGTGTCCATTTTCTACTTAAAGGCCTTCAGAGGAGCCTCATCGGCTCCACAAGAACCTCTGACCGGCTGAGCCGGGCCGTCTGTGGGGTTGTTCCATGGGCTGCTTCAGCCTCACCTCCCGCCCTGCAGCCCAGTCTGCAGAAGTGCAGCCACCCCCAGCTAGCCAGACTCCCTTAGACTTCCACCCCTTGGCCTGTGCTAATCCCTTTCTTGGGGATGCATTTGGCTCCCACGATGCCCCTCCCAGAAGCCTTCCACCTCCCCGGAGGAAGCTGGCCACCCCTGCTGTCCAGAATACTCCGTGCACGCCTCCACGCCGCACACTTACCCTCCATAGGAGGGTAATTTCTGTGTGTCTGTCTTCTCCAGACCAAGAGCTCCTGGAAGGCCCCATCTGTTACCTTTGTGTCTTCACTAACAAGCAGGAAGCCTCGTCCCATGCGGGAGGCCAGGCAGTATCTGATGACACAATGCAAAGATTGCACACAAGCAGAGGAAACCTCCAAGGAGGGTGATGTGTCCCCAAGGCCCCAATTACTAGGCTCCCTTGTGAAATGCCTTAAACTGCACTATTTCCATTACAAAAGAATTCGCTCCTTAGATCCTTCAAAAAGAGAACTCATGTGTTTGACATACTCTGATTTATAAAAGTTCGGTGAGCCCCCAGCTTCCTAGACGCTGATCTAAGAGGAATAGTCCGGAGCAGGTTAGAAGCAGCCCCGGGGGTGAGAGTGGAGGCCAAATGGGTAGGACTTCAGCCCCCTCAGCCCATTCACCCCCCCACCACATACCCCTACCCCACCCAGAGTCGCTGGGCTTTTACTCTAAGATTCCCATTGATTAGAAACCAAAATGATGCTGCTAAAAATAGGACAATGTTTGATCCTGTGGAAAGAGCAGGACACCCCCAGTTGCTTTGACAAATGCAGAACTTTGCTTTTTGTCCTGGGATAGACATAACCCAGGATGGTGGGCTTCGTGGAGGGAGATCATTTCGAAGCAGAGGGTCTGAGCACAGTCTGCCTGGGGCTCCCTCCCATGCCACTGCTGTACTTGCAAAGACCGGGCTGGTGATAGATTGGACGCTGAATTCACTGGTAGTGGTGCTGTTTGCAGTCCTGGAGCCATTGACTGTTAGAGCTGGAAGAAACTTCAGAATGTCTCTGGCCTGGATTTGCCTAGCTGTGTTCCATGGGCTGTCAATAGGAATTGTTTGGAAAACCAGCTCCACAGTCAGAGACTTGTGGGTAATGCTGGAGGAAGTACAGAGTTGCAGATCAGACAGAGCATAGGCTCTGGACTCAGACACCTCATTCAAAATCTCACCACTTATTAGCTGTGTGGCCTTGAGAAATGATTTAACCTCTCTGTGCTTTCGTTTCTTCTTCTGTTAAACTGGAATCATAGTCATACTCACCTCTTAGAGTTAATGTGGTGATTAAATGAGTCAAATTCCCAGGATGTCGTTATTATTAATAAGTACTGGCCTGAACACAGCTCTGTAGGTTTCTTGCCTGCAGGACTTCTCAGAGCCTTTGCTGTGCTAATGAACATGATGCCCACCAAGACCAAGATGGGGATCTACAAGGCACCATTGCACATGTGCCCACAGAACTGATTTTATCTCATCAAACAGGTGTTCTATGAGATACGGTTTGAGATTCTGAAGCTAGTCTATTTTATCCTAGAAGAAACAACAACCAGAGAGGTGAAGTGGCTGCCCAAGGTCATGGAGCAAGTATATAACGGCAGAATTGGACCTACTGTAGAACTGAAGTCTCCTGACTCCCATTCTTTCTAGTATACCTCACTGCTTTCACCCAAAGGATAATGATAATGAAGACAATAGTGTAACTAAATTTTACCGTTTACTCAGTGCCAGGCACTGTGCTAGGCTCCTCATATTCATGATCTCATTGAATCTCCTAAAAGATAGGTGCCATATGAGATCTATTGTACTGAGCTCAGAGAGGGCAAGCAAGGCATTCAGCATCACACAGCCTGTTAACGGTAGACCTAGGACTCAAACTCCCGTCTGCCTAGCCCTGACTTAACCACCCCATGGCATACATCCTGAATGTCCAATGGCAGAGTTTTAGGCCTGAGCCGGTGGTGGTGGCCCTGAAGATGCCCATGTATTGGTCACTACCTGCTCCTCCAAGAATAGCTAGGTTTGGGGGTTCCCCGGCTCTGGCTGCCATTGCCAGCCCAGGCCGTGGGGACTGACTGCTCAGCACCCGGCTCTCCTGCCAAATGATTTTGGCCAGGGCTGGATTTGGCGGCAGCTCTGATGGAAGCTGCTCTGAGCCAAGAGCCTCTTGTCAGCCTGAAATCAGGACGAGCCCTCAACGCGGCTCCCCTCGGGGCTCCCTGTTAAATAAAGATGCCGCAGCGGTTCGCCCAAAAGACCTCTTTGTCTGAGGCCCTTCCAGCCCACGCGTCCTCTGCCCCCGGAATGCCGGTCTCTGTCGGCATGAAGAGCCCCTGTGTTCACCGCTGCTGCGGGCGGGGGGGAGCTGGCCAGCAGCTCTGCGCCTAAGTGGGAGGGCGCCTGCCCTGCTCCCCCCCTCCCCGACCCCCGCCTCCTGCTGGTCAGGGAGGTCACCCTGGCAGCGACTCTGCACACAGCTTGGGCCCCTGGTAACACTTCCCTCCTGCCTCCTGCCCATCCCGGCCCATTAGTGCTCCCTCCTGGCACCCTCCTGCTTCCTGCCAGCAGCCCTTGCTGTCTGCACATGCCTGAGCTCCGCTTCTCTCTGTCTCTCTCTGTATGTCTCTCCCTCTCCCTCTCAGGCTCCCTGTCCCTCTCCATCTCTCTGTATATCTGCCTGTTTCTCTCTTTGTCTCTATCTCTCTCTGCTTCTTTCTCTCTGTCTCTGTCTCTCTCACTCCATCTGTCTCTCTCTCTCTTTCCATCTCTCTTTGTCTCTGCCTCTCTCTCCCTCCATCTGTGACTCTGTCTCTCTCTGTCTTTCTCTCCCTCCATCTCTTTGTCTCTGTCTCTCTCTTTCTCTCTTCTTCCTCACTTTTTCTTTCCTTCTGCCCTTCTCTCCTGGGGGAGAAAACAGCACATACCATGTGCGTTAAATGAAAACTTGAACACTCTGGGGGTAAGTTCCACCCAGCCTGCGTCGAGCACAGGGCTTCACTCTGCCACTTTAGTCGTGGCTTCACCCCCCAGGAGCCTCAGCGTCCCCACCATAAATGAGAGCAATGGTGGGTACGTCCAGGACAAAATTGGACGGCACATCATCAGATGTGCACTTGTGAGGGCAGGGCCTGGGTCTGGCTCATGCCTGTACTACCAGGGCACACACTGAAAGCTCCATGCTTGTTGGATGGTTGGGGAGTCCGGGAGCCGAACATAGTGCCTGACACGTGGTATTTGCTCATTGAATGTTAATTTCCTTTCTTTTTTTAAATCTCTCTCCTGGTCATGGGGATGGGATCTGTTGGAGACCCTTGGAAAGCCACAGGCTCTGGAAGGAACAGCAGGGAGTTACACAGTGTGTCTTACCTGCTAAGGTCAGGTCTTGTCCCATCTTGCCCAGGTGTGGGTTTGGCTTCGGGAAGGGCCGTCGTGCTCAATGCCACACTTAAATTGTTACCTGAGCAACTCAGAGAAGCAAGTGATCACTGCCCCCTTCCTCAACACTGTACTTCTGTCAATGCAACCCACGACCACATGTGCTTTTTTTGCCCCATTATCATGTCCCACCACTACTGGACAGTGGTTCTGCACACCAAACTCTTATTCACTCACTCATTTTTAACAAATACTTACTGAGTGCCAGGCACTCTTCTAGGATCTGGGGGCATAGGAGTCAACAGAACAGACTAAAGTCTCTGCCCGCATGGAGCTTACCTTCTAGCAGCGTCTTTCCCACCTGTGTGCAGGCCACGTGGCCTCCCTGACCCCTCTGTCTCCTCAGTAACACGGGAATGAGATCTGCCCTCACGAGGACCATCGTGAGGCCCGTGGTGGCCACACTCATGGAGGCCCAGCATGCTTGGCACAGGGGAGCTGCCAGGCCAGGTCACTGCACCTGAAGCAGCCCTGGTGCAGGGGGCCTGGAGAGGCACAGGCTCGAGACGGGCTACAGTCTGACCACCGCCCTGGAGCCTCCCTATCAGCAGTTCCTCCTCACACTTCCGTAGCCCAGGGTTTGCCTCTTCCTGCTTCTGGCTCTAGCCCAGCGTTCCCTTGGCCCCGTTCCCCAGCCCTGCTTTGACGGTGGCCTCCCCTGCCTGTCTGTACTAAAGGATCAACCCTCTCCCCACCGCTCCGTGCTGCACTGAGCCAAGACAGCGGTCCAGGTGCCCAGGCTGCAAGGTGTGGAGTCCGTGCTGGTGCACAGCGGGAAACTGATCACCTCTGACCCTCATCCCTCCCTTTCCAGCGGCGCAATCTCACCCCTCCTGGATGCAAGTTCACAGCTGGCCCTCACCCGTGACTGCACAGTTATCCCCCTCAGGACGCTCACCTCCTCCCGCCTGTCTGAATCCTGCACACCCCTCCGGCCGAGCTCCTGCCCGCTCTTCTAAGAAGCCTTTCCACACCCTTCAGCTTATTCTGCTCCTCCAGGCTCAGCTCAGCTTGGCCTAAGCAAGGCCCTGCTAGACCAGGCCACACCAACCTCATTCAGCTCCTAGGACCACCATGCTTGGTCCGGCCCCCGCCCTCACCTTGACCAGTTAATTCTTACCCACCCTCAGGACTCAGCTTCAAAGAGCCTTTCCTAAAACCACCTCCTTTCCCAATCTTCCCAGGTCCTATCAGACTCTACCATAGCACCCTGCTGTCCTTGATAGAATTATCAGCTTGTCATTAAATAACCGTGCAGTGGGTATTTAGGGACTGTGGATATCTGGTGCAGCTGGAGTGTGGCTAGTGGGAGATGAGGCCAGGAGGAAAAGACCTTGGATTGTCAGGCTAGGGATCTTGGACTTATTCTGTGGGCAAGAGAGAATTCTTTCAGGGTTCATGCAGAATAATTCGTTCTTGAGGGCCCTGAGACCTAGGGTTTAATGGCCTCCCCCTTTTTTTTCACTTGTTTGGCTGGTTGTTTAGTTGGTTAACTGGCTAGTTAGATAGTTGGTTGGTTGAATTGTTGGCTGGATGGTTGAAAAGTTGATTGGTTGACCGATAAGTTATTTTATCAGTTGACTGGTTGGTTAGTTCATTAATTGGGTGGTTGGTTAGTTGATGGGAGGGATGGGTGGATGGACAGATGGAGAGTAGTTTCATTAGTTAGCTGATTGGTTAATTCCTTGATTAGTTGTCTGGTTGGGTGGGTGGGTAGCTGATTGATTGTGTCTTCCTCGGCGCAGTCCTCGCGCCTCCCCCATCACTGTTGGCCCAAGCTGGCCCTGCTTTTGGTTTTCCTGTTCCCACTTTCATCAGGCCTAATGCCCTTTCTTCCTTTCTTTCCACAGGCACTTGTCCGGCTGCCACCCCATATTTCACAGTGTGATGAAGTCTTTCGGTTCTTTGAGGCCCGACCGGAGGATGTCAACCCCCCGAAAGAGTAAGTGGTAGCTCAAGCCTCTCCCGTGTGCTTGGGGGGAGAGCTGGCAAGGCCAACGAGGCTAAGCAAAGATGGACCAAAGGAAGGCAGACCACCTTCCCCAGACTCCTGTTGCCAAGGCTTGTTCCTCATTTCTCTTGACCCCAGAGCTGGCAAGGGAGGGTATCTTTGCATCTGGGGAGCAGGTTTTCCTGCAGACTCTTTATAGTTCACAGGTTATGGTCAGGAGCAGATGAGATAACAGAAAAGATAATGGTCATGCAGTTCAGATGCCCAGGGTTAGCGGTCATTGCTCTTAATCGTTGACGCTACCAAGCTCCCAGCTGAAACGCGGAACCAGGAGGGCACGTGCTGCCCAGGTGAACCTCACCTGCTGAATAACCCAGTGGTCCTGGGCTGCTGCAACAAATCTTATAATCATCATCAGAAACAACTGTGTGCACAGAGCGTTCACTACATGGCTTTTACCTGTAGCATTTTACTGGGCTGGCCAAGAAAGTTCGTTTGGGTTTTTCCATAACATCGTACAGAAAAACCCGAATGAACTTTTTGGCCAGCCCTGTCCAATAGACTAATGTAGCCCAGTTTACAGAGGAGAAAACTGAGGGGCATGAAGTTAGGTGGATTTTCCCGGTCATGCAGCTGGTTGGGCATGTGACAGGCATGTGACAGGCATGTGACAGGCATGTGACAGGCATGTGACAGGCATGTGACAGGCATGTGACTTGAATGAACCCAAATCTTGAACTCATGAGACTTGAACCCAGGGCTGGCTGACTTTCCGTGTTGGGGAGAAATGGGGCGCCAAGCATGTCTTTTTTCCTCTCTGGAAGCAGGGTACTCTGGGCCTGGTGGTCAAGACGACCTACCCGGTCTTGCTGGTCTCCCACACACAGGCCCAAACTCCATCCTCATGGCTCCCTTCTCTTGCTCAGAACACTACCCTCACCCACACTCCCCAGAGTAGCTTCTCAGTGGAGAGAAAAATCCAGGGGCTGATGAGCAGAAAGCAGCCAGGGAAGAGGGTCGAGTAGGGGAGAGGGTTGGGGGAGAGGACTGAAGGGGATGCACACTGATTACCTCACTCCATACATCTGTTCCCCTGAAATCTTCGAGTGCCAGACTGGACAAGAGAGAGGCAGATGGGGCGGGGGCTACAGGAGGAAGGGAAAGAATAGTGCAGAGGAATTGTCTGGGGCAGGTGGGGAGAGGCAGGAGGCCATCTGGTGACGGGGAGCAGAAAGCCTACAGACAAGGGTTGTTGCACAGCTCCAGGGGCGCCGTTGTGAACGGCGCCCATAGAGGTAGTGGAGTACACAGTCTGCACACCCATACGTGTCAGTCCCGCCTAAAGGAGCCCTTCTCTTTTCACCCATGCTGTAAGACTAAGAGCCTAAAGTGGCCTAGGCCCTCTGGGGGAGGAAAGCATCACTCAGCTCAGAGGCTCACCTGGCCCAACCAAAGCCATCTCCTTTACTGGCTGCCAAAGGATTGAGAAACAAGCGAATGCTGTGAACCACCAGAAACTCATCACAGTGTGGTTCACAGTGTGGAGCAACTGAAAGCCACAGGGAGTGGGAGGTGTGGTGTTGAGCTCACACCCCGGCTCTGCTGCTTACTGGGCACGCGACTGGCTCCACCCAGGTACCTTCCCCTTCTCTTTCTCATCTGTAAAAAAGGGAAGAGTGATGAATCCGTGATGTTGCTACCTCCAAGGATTGTCTTGGAAACTTAGATGACACGTGGGCTGGGCAAGAGCTTTGTAAACAACAAAATGAGATACAAATGTGTGTTCTCACCAGCGGGAAAAACATCGCTCTCTCTGTACCTACTATGCGTCAGGCTTGTGAGAGAGGTTTGCACCGGGAGTTACATGTTCTTGTCCCCATGTTACAGATGAGGAAACAGGTTCACAGCTGGAGCCAGGACTTGAACCCAGATTTTTCTGGTTCCAGAGGCCGGTACTCTTTCCACATCTCCTGCCCACCCTCCCTGGTTTGGGGAGGAATCAGGGGACCAGGACTGTGGTCCTGACACCTCTCAGTGCATCCTCTCTGTCCCCCCTCCTCTGTGTTCCCGCCCCCGCCTTCCTCACTCTCTCAAGGCAGAGGAAGGCTCTTGAGACCGGCAGCAGTGTACCGGGTCCACCTGGCCCTGCCACTCCCCAGCTGTGATGGCCTCTCAGAGCCTCTTGTTCTCCTTTCTTCCACGGGGAGAGAGGAGATGCCCCTCCCCAGGCGGGCTGTCGTTGGAGTCACACGTGATCATGTGCCCAGAGGAGGGGAGAAGAATTGCTGCTGGTGGGTGAAATAGCAGGTGCATCACCACAGAATCAACTGGCCCTGCCTTTGGTTCGAGCCTCTGAACCCCCTCCCTGCCAGGCAGCTGAATAAGCTGGTCCTATTTCCCCTGTTGACCTGAGCGCCGGTAGCCGTAGGTTAGCCTCTTGCCCGTCCCTGGAAGGCCCTCGAGGAAGGTGGAAACCAGGCTCGGGAAGACAGGTGTGTGTTGTTGAGGCTGCAGGCATGGCTTTGTGGGGCAGGCTCTGGGGTCCAGGCCCACCACTCAAGGCTCTGTGATCTCTGATCATTTGCCCAGCCTCTCTGCCTTTCTGTGTCCCCACACCTGAAAAGAGAGAATGCAGGACTCCTGGAGCGGTCCAGAGGGCTTACGGAGACAACATGTGCACTGAGATAACCCGGCTGGTGCTATGGGCCCCTTGGAAGCGCACAGCAGTTTTGTTCGTGGGAGGTTGTGGAATGGAATGGAATGTGGCCCTGTGCGTGCTCCAACTCTGCAGATCACAGCCTGGCTTTTGCAGGGAGGAGTCATAAAGCATTTAGCCTCTGAGTCACCATGGCCGCGGGGGTTATCTGCCTCTTTCTTGAGGTGGTACCGCACACCTGGGCCAGTTCACATCTCATCTGGCAAGAGATGGCCTGAGAATAGGAACCCCTCCAGCATGAGACGGGCCTGAGGCTCAGGAGGTGGGGTCGGCTGTGGCCACACAGTTCCAAAGGGCTTCTCCGCCCTGGCCCCTCTCAGCCTCCAGAACCTGCCAAGAGAGACCTGTGTTCTATGCAGAGTGTCCTCTCCATAGAGCCCAGACCCATGGGTGACCTGGGCTGACGGGCTGACCCTCTGTCAGCCAAGTGCCTGCAGCCCCTCCCTCTCAGGGCTCTATCCCAGGCCACCGTACACCTCCCCCCTCCATCCTGAAACATAAACACAGGATCGAGGAACAGCGTTATTTTGACTCTGGGGCGACTGTGGAGTGGCTTATCAAATTATCAAAGCCTGTGGATTTAACTGGAATTTTGTAGATAACCCTGGCCTCTTTCAAGTGTGCTGCTGCGGGACCTCTGAGCGCTCACGGGGGCTGGGGTGGGGGGACCGTGGCCCTTTCCATCTTGCAGGGACAACAAGGCCTGCAACAGGCCCGGCCCCTCGGCTTTGATCCCAGGCCGCTCGCTGGCTTCCGTGGGTGGAGGGTGGGGCCCACCTCCGGGCTGCTAGTGGCTGCGCTAGACCACCGTCCCTGCACAGAAAGGATGCTCTTTACAGAGACGTTTGGTGAGCCTGGCACTGCAGGCTTGGTGGTTTCGCCTCCTCAGATGGCCACCCCAGGAAGGTTGCTCGAGGGCCCTGCCCTCCCCTCCTTGAACTACTGGCCGACGGGTACTGCTGCTGTGTGGAGCAGCGCTGAGCTCTCCTGGGGCCCCTGGCTCGGGCCCCAAACGCCGGCATTATTCTAGATTCACCTCTTTCCTTCACACCCCTCCATGCAGCTCGTCAGCACATCCTGTGTGCGCCACCTTAGGCATATACCCAGACCCTGCCCACAGCTCGCCACCTCCCTGCTACTACCCCAGGGGGCCGAGCCTCGTCTCACCCCTGGATTCTGGCCTGACTGGTCTCCCTGCCTCTGCCCTCGCCCGCTACGGTCCCTTTTCAACACAGGGGAAGGAATAATCTTTTAAAAATATAGGTCAGATCATGTCCCTCCTCTGCTCAAAATCCTCCGTGCCTCCCTTGTGGCTCAGAGTCGAGGCCCTTCCGCCTGCCCCTCCCGGCGCCCCTGGTGGCACCTCCTGCCTCTCCCTCCTGGCTCTGCTCCAGCCACTTCTCACACCTTCCAGCCCCGTTCTGCCTTGAGGGCTTCGCACCGGCTCTTCCCTCCGCCTGGAACACTTCACCCCCTCCCCAGGAGAGCCCCAGCCTGGCCCCTCACCTCCTTGCAGCCCTGACTCAAATAGCTGCCTATGCCTGGCCGGCCTCCCTGTTTAAAATCCCCAGCACTGGCTCTCCCCGTCTGGGCTTCATCTTCCTTCACGGAACTTATCACCACCTCCCATGTGACCTGTTCCCTCCCTAATGTTATTGTCAGTCTGGGAGAGCAGGAACCTGTACGTGTTCTGATCACACCGTAATCCCAGTGCCCAGAGCAGGCACTCAGGAGATTTGCCGGCTGGACGAGTCACGTCATTCAGGCTTTCTGTTAGTCCCCCACAGGCGGTAGGCTGTGATGTGACCATTCGGAGAGATGAAGTGGCTCCCTGGAGGTCACCCAGCTGGCAAGGGGCAGCCAAGAGAAGCTGGGGATGACGCATCCTAGCCTCTCCTGTGTGGATTCTGGGGCAGCCGTGAGGCTGGCTTGGGGTGGAGAGAGCCCTGATCACCAGATCCGGAAGGAAGGGGATAAGGACACATCCCTGGAACTCAATGGGATTCAGCGCAGGATGAGTCCCGGGCGGTCCTGAGCGTCAACTCTGACAAGCAGATGGGCCTCGCCTCGTGCAGGCCACACCCAGCACCCCTGCAGCACCCAAGGTGACCCCCTGGGCTATGCACATGACCCACCCGGTCCTGGGGCCACACCTGCTGGCCCAGCTCTCCCTGGCTTACCCGTGTTTGAGCGCTTGAGACCCACATCCTGGACCACTGGGCCAGGGAGGCAGGCGTCCCCTGGCCTGGCTTCCACAAGGAGCCCCCGAGCAGCCGGTCCCTCAGCTCTGATTTTCCTGTGATGAGAGTGATGGAAATGGGGGCTCAGGCTGCCGGGCAGGACGTCAGTTAACCACGTGACCCAGCAAATGCCTCTTTTAGTTCCAGTTTAAATTTGCATCATTGAAACAGTGAACCTAAAGGTTCTCAAAGGGCCCTCCGGGAGCCCTGTCCTCAGCACCGCCCCCGCACGGTGCACTTCCTCAGAGAAGGGTTAGGGGAGGTGCAGCCCCAGGGGGCCCGAGGGCCAGAGACCGGCCTTCTCGTCTCTCCAGCCTCCTGACCCACGGGTGCCACCCTCATCCTTAGGTACCTGCACAGGGCTGCAGCCGGCTGTCGCCAGCCTCCACGCCCAGGCCCAGCCGTTTCCTCCACCTGGAGCGCTCCTGTCCCCTCTGCCCCCCCACCCCGGCCCGAGTCCTACTCAGCCCTCAGGCTTTCCAGCAAGCCTCTCCAGAGCCCGTAGCCCTGGCCATGGCACCAACCACACTGTTTATGGTCTCTCCCCACCATGGGGGCCCGCATCTCTGGCCCCCCCAGGGCCTGGCACCTGATAAGCATTGAGTGAACCCAGGTTGGGGCTGTTTAACAAGATTAAAACTTGCACTGCCCGCTGTCATGGTTTCAGAGTGAACAGCACCCTCGATCCCTCTGGAGTTAGGTGGTCTGGGCTCCCTGGCCCCTCTGTGCCTCGGTTTCCGTATCTGTAGAGTGTGAATAACGAAGGTGCCTGCCGCCAAGGGCTGTTGGGAGGATGGTGCGTGGACGACACAGAACAGACCCGGCACACAGTCAGCACCGCCCAAGGCCAGGCTCGCTGCCGTCATCGTGGCAGTCCTGGGCGGGGGGAACTGCGGCAAGAGACCCCCCCACGCTGCAATAGCTCTGCCACTTGTGGGCACTGCAGCCTCCTTTCGCCGCCTGACATTGGTGGCCCTCTGCGCTCGGCCCGAGCCCGTGGGCAGGTGGGCACACACGCATTTGGCCCTCATGTCGCAGAGGGGAAAAACAGAGGCCAGGGCTGGCGGGGGTGCCCCCTCCATCACCTCCCACTCGTGGACCTGCCGCTGGCTCAGCAGCCTGGGAGCTCGCGGCCAGCGGGGCCCACACACACACCTGCAGCGCAGAGGGTCTCCACTCTGCCACCCCTCTCGGCTCGAGGCCTGGTCCTGTCCCCTTGGCCCATTTCTTCCCGCTGAAGCCAGCCAGATCCTAGTTCTCGAAATTGCATGGGAGGAACAGGGCCTTGCTAAACAGGTTTTTGTTCCTCAGCCCCAGGGCCACAGAGCCACCCTCTGTTGTGGCCTAAAACAATGGCCCAATGTTCAGAGGGACCATCCATCCCTGCCCCAGCCTGTCCCAATGGCCAGCTTCCATCTGGCCCGGGGTCCATACCCCTGCCACCGCCGTGTCCATGCCCGGGCAGGCCAGCGAGAGAGGGAGGCTATCCTAACCTGATCCAGGCGGAGAGCCAGGTTTGGATCTGGGCCTGAGCCTCATGAAGGTGGCCCAGCGGCTGATGTGGAGGGCGCTGAGCGAGGCTTCCAGAGACGGAGGCCTCGGGCAGAGGACAGGCAGCTGTTCTGGGGCTGGGGTGGCATGAGGGCAGAGCCCCCAGAACAGGTGCTCTTTACAAGATCTCCCAGCCTCCCTCCCCACTGATGCTTCTGAAGGGAGTGGAGGCTGGGGCTGCCCTCCCTGGGGGAAAGCAAGAGTCCAGGAGGACAGAGGGGACGTTGCCAGCCCTGCCGCGGGACCCAGCAGGAAGACGGGGCGTGGGCGCGGCCGTGCAGCCAGGACAGCCCCGAGAATTTGGGGAGCCTCCTCCAGGAGCTCCCACAGCCTCGATCCTGGCCAAACTCCAGGTCAGGCCTGCTCGGGAGCCTGACTCTGGATCTCAGCATCCAGGCTTCCGCTGACAGCAGCGTGACCTTCTCCGTAAGTCACACCTATCTGCCCGGCGCTGAGGAGAATGAAGTAGAGGCTGTGTGTGGAGCACTTAGTAGGCACTGAGGCAGGTTACTCTCTTCTTCCCTCCCTTCTGCTTCTCTGGGCAGCAAATAGAAGGTCCTGGGAAGAGTCCTGGAGAGCATCTCTGCTTCGGCCTTCACCCAGCAGGTGTTCATGGAGCATCTACTATGTGCCAGGGACCGGGTAGGCTGACAAACTCAGGGCTCAAGGCTACCACTACTAGGTGGAAATTTTGAATTGAATTAAACTCACTCCAGAGACAACAGTCAGAACACCCGGCTCTGCTTGTGGCCTTGAATGAGTCACTTCACCACTGAAATCTCTGTAAAAGAGGCCAACAGTAGCCTCTTGGCAGGGTAGTTGTGAGGTTCAAGGACACTGATGCCTGTAAATGCCTCGAGGGTGCCTGGCCATCACAGATGCTCAGTAACGGGAACTTTCTCTTCTTCTCCCCCTTTCCTCTTCACCCCTCCTGGGTGCACAGTGGCCACTCAGAAAAGACTAGGGGAATGGAATCGGGCCAAGCTGAAGACGAGCTGGGCTGACCTTTCCTGAGCCCCTCTCCACTCCGGGATGGCTCGCCAGGGTTGGTGCCGACTGGGGGGTGACTGGCTCTCAGGACCTCTGAGGCATCCCTGTTCCTGGCACTCCCCAAGGGACAGGTGGCTTGGGAATTGGAGTGGGCAGCCCACCCACCCGCTTCCTGCTTTGCTGAGTCTTGGTCCGACCCTCGTCAGTGGGACGGCTGTCCGCACCCGGCAGGCCCCACTGCCACCCGTCTGGGCAGGGACATGGGGCGTACTGTCCTTCCAGCCCCTCTGCCACTGGCAGTGGCGCCAGTAGCCTCTCTATGCTAATGGGTGAGAGAGCCAGCTGGACCCAGGGACTGTGGATCCACAGGAGGCTGGGGGCTGGAACAGCACAGAAGCCCTTGCCCAACCCCATGCCACGGCCCCCTTTAACCTGGGTGGGCAGGTGAGAGGAAGGGGGCCACAGGAAGCTATGTCCAGCCCACCTGAAAGGGGCGTCAGCTCCAGGGAACGGGGACTTCCGCGGGCCCAGCTGTTGTGCTGGGTGGGCAAGCCGGCGGGAGGCCCAGAGCAAGGGCATGTGCAGGCCACATCCAGGTTGGGAGGGTTCCTCTGTGTTCAGTCCTGGCACAGGACTTTCAGCTCTCAAAGCCGGGATGGAAAGGAGGCGGCAGGGTGGGGAAGGGTATCCTGGTACTTTGGGGGGGGGGTCCCAGTTATTTTCTCAGGCTTGTGCTTTCTGTGTCTCCCTGAAACTTCAGCCCCGGGAGGATGGTCCTGGTGTGCAGGTGCCCGAGGTCCCATGTGCCCACTCCCTTGCTCCCAGGGCAGTGGCATCCTTTGGAGGCTCCAGCTGGGGGAGTGTGCCCCAGACAGAGCCCCGGAGGCCTGCTCCGCTACTAGGTCCTGTTTGAGGGGAGTCTTCGTTCCGCTGCCTTGTAATTACTGCCGCTGCGTTGTAACCAGTCCCCTGGCTAGCTGCCCCTCCACAGGGCGTCTGTGGCGGAGCTCAACCTCAGACCCAGGTCTTCAGCCCTGTAGACCGGTCTTCCTCTGGTGGCATCGGGTGGGAAGCATTGGTCCACGCAAGCATTTTTCATCATCTTCCTGGTGTGAGGCACAGGGCCTCAGAAGTGGGCGAGGCTCAGCCCTGCCTCCTGGGGAGCTCGTGGTCTGAGGGGGGAAATGGCACAGACAGGGCCTGGCCCGCTGCTGTGGGAAGCGGCGGAGCACAGGAGCCAGGACTGGGGCAGTTTCAAGGAATTGAAAGAAAGTCTGTCTGCCTGGAGAGCGAGAGGGTTGGCTTGAGCTGAGCCAGAGGAGATGGGCCTGGGGCATCCAGTGTCCAGCTGGTGATTTGGGACAGTCGTTAACCCCTTCCACACTTTAGCATCAGGTGAGGGGACAGAATTTGGGGGTCTTTGGTCCAAGCATGTAACAGCCAGGGTCAGGAGTGGGGGCCGAGGGCTGTGAGCAGGGAGGACATTCACAGCAAGTCGGATGTGAAAGACGCAAGCGGTCTGGAGATCACGTGACCCTTCCCCACCTTCACAGGCCCTGGTAAATTGGGCCTTAATGTAGATTGGAGGGTAGGCACCAATCAGTTCAGGCGCCTTAGTTCATGGGATCCGTGTGTGTTTGGCTCCCCCTTGTGGCAACATTGGATATTACACCAGCCGGCATTCTGGCAGGCGGTTGCAGACCAGGCTGAAACTGTGCTGGACACTTGAGCATGATCTATCTTGTTTAACCATCCATATAATCCTGTGAGGTTCATGCCTCCTTTCTGCAGATGAGAAATCTCAGGCTCGGATTGGTTGAGTTACCTCTCAGCTAGTAAGTGTCAGAGGCTGGATCCAAACCCTTCCCAACTCCAGGTGTGCACCCCCCTGACGACACAGGGGTGTGTAATGAAGAGCAGCACAGGGGCCACGGCCAGGGGAACTTGCTTCAGTTTGCAAGGTGGGACCTTTCATCTGACCATAGGGCTGAAAAGAATCAGCACCCCATGGTTGCCCTGGTCACACAGTAGGAAGCAGCTGGAGGTGCAGTTGAGGGCACTTTCCACATCTGGGGACTCTTTAAGGGGACTCCAGGCTTTTCACCAAGCCTCAGGAGCACCAGGGCCAGTCCAGCCCGTGTTCACTGAGGGCCTCCTGCTGTGGGATCAGACCTCTGAGAAGGGGGCTGCCCAGCTCGCCTTTCAGGACGGACACAGTGAGGCTGGTTCAGAGAGCACCCAAGAAAGCTGGTCTCCCTTCCCCCCTACCAAACTGAGACCTGACATTGGCCTTGGGCGCAGCTGTGACTCCACCCCCAGACCGAGCCTCTCTAACACGTGGCCCACTTGTCACATGGGCAATCCGAAATCAATGTGAACCCCCGCCCCCCAACCCAGGACACACAGCCTGAGGCTACCGGAGGCTATTTGGGTGAGGCCTGCCCCAGTGCTTAGGACAGGAGGGAGATTTTGTTTTCCAAACAGCCATAAGGAATTCCCTCATTTTAAGTATACAGTTAATCCAGCGATTGTTAGTAAATTTACAGAGTTGCGAAACCATCCGCAACCCAATTTTAGAACATTCCCGTCACCTTGAA
Source organism: Phocoena sinus (assembly GCF_008692025.1). NCBI lineage: Eukaryota > Metazoa > Chordata > Mammalia > Artiodactyla > Phocoenidae > Phocoena > Phocoena sinus. Next base: position 59,879,779 of record NC_045778.1, on the reverse strand, counting down.
AAGATCCCAGAGGGCGGTCTTTAATCCTTCCCAGGCTCCAGGGTTTAGGAGCCCCACTAGCATCCCTTCCCTCTTCTCCTGTCTGGGAAGAGGAAATCCGTGTTCCTGGGGACTGAGTTCTTCCCCCACCCGTGTCCTGCTCTGATTTCTAGACCTTCCCGTAGTTGTAGCTGCTTTGGCCCTTGCACAAACTGCTCAATAGCCCAGGGGTGAGGCCCGCCTGGCCTTCTTGATGCAGCTCTGAGGTGGACTGGCCGCTGAGTGGGGGCCCAGGGCAGAGGGGCAAGGGTACCCATTTCAGTGGGTACCTTCCCTGCCTATTGATTCTAGTGGCCCACTGGGTGCCCACCTTAAACTCCATCCCCACCCCCAGGAAGTACATACACAGACAGTGGGCTCTGCCACTCGGAAGGCCAGTGGGCGCAGGCAACAGATCTAGGGGCCAAGCCACAAGATGCCCAACTTTCTACCAGAGCCTGTTCCAGGCAGCCCAGAGGTTTAGCAGAAAACAATGAACGTGTTTTAGCTCATTTAATTTTTGCATCCATCCGTGAGGTGGGTACAGTTATTTTCCCCAATTTACAGATTGTGCCACTAAGAAACAGAGGGGTCACATGACTGGCAAAGCTGCTACGTGGCAGAGATGGCTAGAACCCAGGCAGTCCAGAGGGAGAGCCTGGGTCTTACCTGTCCTGCTCCTCAATAATGCTCGCAAGTGTTTAGACGCTGCATGGCATGAGCTCAGAATAAATGGGACCTATTATCACTAGCGCTATTGTTGAGGGGCTAACGTGCTGGAGAAGAAGCCAGAGGCCTGGCTGCCCAAGGCCCACAGAACACTCACGGCTCAGCTCGCAGCTACAGGGGTTTGCAGTTTCTGGAGCCATCAAACAGCCTCTCCCATCCTGGCTGCATGCACGCAGTCCCAGCCTGCAGAGCCCAGCATTCCCCAGACACCCTCCAGCCCATCCGCCACATTGCATTGTCAGGTTCTGCAGCCCAGAGGAGGAAGGTGATTTGCCTGAGGTCACCCAGAGAAACTGGATTTGCACCAGGTTTTTTGACTCAGAGCCCAGTGCTCTTCCCAGCACACGGAAACTCTCCCAGCTGATTTCCAGAGCATCCCGAGTGCTGGTGCAGAGAAGGGCACCTGGAGGCCCTTATGGAGACTTGAATGGGGGCCTGGCCGAGGGACCGGGGGGCGGGGGGAATGGCTGGGGAAGTGGGAGCTGGGCTGTGGTCATGTCCGATTCGATTAGACAGAGGCGGGCTCCTGATTAGAGAAGGCTGCGCCTGCCAAGCCGACGAATCGAGGCTCATAGCTGGGGTGCCCCGGCTCCCACCCCAAGCAGGAGGGGGCACCCATGAGGCCCACAGAGCCCTGCGACGCCGAAGGCAGGCGCCTCGGGAGCCAGACGACATGGTTATCCCACGTTGGCCGCCACCCGGCATGCCTGGGTGGCGCCCTCGCTGTGCAGGGTTGTGGCCTGGAGAATCTTGGTGGGCGGGTGGGGGGCACTTCACGCCAGGGACAGGGAGAGATGGTGTCTTGTTTCGGAATCCTCCAGAAGCAGATGTGGGGGAGAGGATTGAGCTCAGGCGGCTTACTAAGAGAAGATACCAGTGAGGGAGCGAGGGAAGGTGCGGGAGGCAAGGCAGCCGGAAGTGGTGCCTGGTTATCAACCAGCTACCCCGGGGGCGACCGGGCTGACCCAAGGAACCTGTGGGGAGCCTGCGAAGAGCTCCCAGCCAGAGGGCTGCCTCGCCTGAGGGCAGGGCTGCTGGGACCTCCCCACCCTCCTGTGCTTTCTTTGCCCACCTCCAAATAGCAGGGGAGGGAGCTTTCCAAAAAGCCTGTCTGAGCCGACACCCACAGGGCTTTCCGCTGTGCTTAGGAGGTCTTCCGGGAGCTTCCCTGTGGCCTGCGCCTGGGGAGGCCTGGCCCTTGTTCCTGCCCCTGCCCCTGCCTCAGCCCTGGCCTCTGCCTTTCCGTCTGCCCCTCAGGCTCTCCCTTAATCCTCTCTTCCTGAGAGCCCTCCCTTTCTTTCTCCACTTCAGCACTCTGATTCCTTTCTTCACAGCTCTTAACCCAGTTTATCAATTGGCTTTATCCGGTTCTGTGCTGTCCTCCTCCGGGCAGGGGTGGGTCCTGTCTTACTCAGCGCTGTGATGGCAGGGCCTGGCACGTAATAGGTGCTTGTCAAGGACAGAGGAACCCCGGTGGTGCTGCAGGGGTCAGAGGAAAGAGCTGGCAGCTGCAGGAAGGTGGGCCAGCACTACCCCTCCGCCGCCTGGGGCTCCGGGACTGCAGGCCTTTTGTCACTAAGCGCTGAGTTTCTGTAAGCAGAATGGAGACAACTGTGGTTGAGTCTGTTCAAGGCCCGAGGGCCGCTCTGGCTAAAGCCCTGAGGAGGGCCTGCGTGGAGGGGCCAGTCCCCTGCGGTCCTCTTCCTGGGAGGGCGGGCCCGGCCAGTGCACCAGGGTCAGTCATGGGGTATGAGATGGTCAAGCAGGCCCGGTGGAGATCAGACCAGGAGGGCAGTGGGGCCTTGGAGAGGCAGCCAGACCCCTGGGGGCCAGAGGTGGGCAGGGAAGGCAGCCTGGGGGAGCCAGGCCTCCACCTGGACTTGGATGCTGAGGGAGGGTTCAGAGACAGATAGGGAGGGAGAGGCCTGGACAGATGGAGGCTTCCAAGCAGGGGCATCAAGACAGGGGTGGGGGCTTTGGGGGGTGGGGCATGAGAAGGCTAGAAGGCCAAGAGCCTGAAAAGATGGTGACGGTTCTCAGCACACGGTTAGGGGTCAGCTGACACCCACTTTAAGTCTGAGCTCTGCCTCTGGGCTAGCAACGTAAGCATTTTGTGCCTCGATTTCCCCATGTGAAAAATGGGGATAAGGATAGCACCTTCTTTTTGGAGTGGTCAAGAGAATTGCAGTAATATATACGAAGCACATCTCGCTGTGCCCGGCACATAGTCAACACCTCCTGAGCACACACGTGCCCTTGTTCTCAGACTTGGGCCCACAGGGCACACGGGCAAAGGAGACAGTAAGGCACTGTGGTCCAGCTGGGGGAGCAGAGAGACACACTTGCTAGGGTGATGTCCCAGACAGAGGATGGAGCACAGGAGACCCAGGCCATCCTCACCAATGGACAGGGAATGCACCGAGTCATGAGGGTGGACTCTGCCCATCGAGACTGCTCGAGCCTTCTCATATTTTACACAAATTAGCACCCGCACTTGCTGACCCATCTATAATGGTCAGGGAAGACTTCCTGGAGGAAGTGGCATTTCCACTGGGCTTTACTGGGGGGGAAAGGAGGGGAGGGCTGCCTGGGGGACAGCTCAGGATTATACCGCCGTTCTGGCCAGCCCCTTGGAACCACCTGGCAGCCCTGAGCCTGGTTGCCAGGAGTCAGGGCTTTCGTGCACTCACTCAGCAAACACCAGTGGTGCCCAGCCCTACGCGAGGCCTGGGGAGACATCATAGTTCCGGCCTCACGGAGCCTACAGTGGAGAAGAGGAAGCAGCAAAGCCGCAATAGTGAGAGCTACGAAGGAAAAGCCAGAGTGCTGTGGCAGGCCCGGTTTGGGGGTGTTGGGGGTCAGCACTGGGCTAGGAGCTGAAGGAAGGGAAGGAGAGAAAGTCAGAGCCGTTAGAACCGGAAGCCACGGTGCCTCTAAGCACAGGTGGTTGTGGACACTTGCCACGTGTCACAGCCAGGCTTCCTCTTCCCCACAGCTGTGCTCACACCAGAGCTGATGCTGTGAAAAGGCAGTGTCTAGAACTCGGTGTCCTTTGGGTATTTTTGGCCCTGAGTCTTTGCCTTTGTTTTATCTTCCTCTTCCCCACCTATTCCTAATTTAGCTTATCTGTCTGAACTTTACAGCCACAAGATGGTAAATGATTTGAGCACTAAACTAAGGCAGTTTGGGCTCACATGCTGTGTTACTTTGGGCAAGTAACATGCCCTCTCTGATCCTCTATTGCTCTTCTGTAAAATGGGGAAAATAAGAGAACCTACTACATAGGAACGTTATGAGGATAAAATGAGCTGACACGTGTCAAGGGCTTAGTTTGGTCCCCAGCATAATGTAAATGCTTGAAAAAATACACCATTCTTGTCAGTTATGATATTAGTGATAATAACAATAGCAGTAGCAATAATAGTAGCATGCCTCAGTCCCCCCAGCTTTGGAAAAGGAGGGCACAGTCAGGGTACGGTGGCCTGCCCCACTCCCTTCATGCCCCCGCCCCCAGTTCCCACCATGCTCTGGGGTCCAAGGGCTCACACCTGCTCCAGGGCCTCTGGGAACTTCTTGGTGACGTCATTACATGGCGGAGGCTGAAGGCAGTGGCCCGGGGCTGGCCCGCTGGGATCTGTAATGGGTGTCCTGGTAAACAGTGACTTTGCTGTAGTTGGAGCCAGGCTGACCCAGAGGAGAGAGAGCAGGTCCAGTGCTGACAGGAAGGCTGCTTGGAGGAGGGCTGAGGCAGGAAGCTGTTACCCAGGGCTCCCAGGCTGCCCCTCCTGCAGCAGGTAGGACGCAGGTCTACCTGGGGCCTGGAGCTGGAAGCCTCTTTGCAAAAGTCACATGGGGCTCGGTCTAATGCCCTGATTATTTTGGTCAAGGAAACTGAGGCACAGAGAGGACTGCCATCCCCCAGGTCTCGTGAACCCCACGCTGGGTGGCTCAGTCTTTGAGGACCCCCCTTAGACCCTGTCTCTCACGTGCTGCTCAGGGAGCCAGTTGGCAGACCCTTGGGAAGCCTCCAGCTGCCCTGGGCCCAGGCTGGCCTGGGGGCACCCCAAGTTCACTGAGTACACTGGCCTGGTCAGAGAGCCCCTCTGCCCTGTATTTCCTCCTGCTGCGTGGCGTGCAGTAGCCACTTGCCCCTTCATGGAGCAGCTTCACTCTGTTGGCCACTTGGTCCAGCAGTGAGGAGGATCCAGGCTTGGCTGTCACTCCTTCCGACTGGAATCAATGGGCCAAGGCCCCCGGGAAGCCTGGCAGCCACGAGGATTCCTGGGGCACATGAAAGGAATACAACCATCTAGATGGGGCTTGAACCGCTCAGCTCTGCCACCCCTGCACATGGTCTTGGTGAAGTGGCTTTACACCTCTGAGCCTGGGTTTCTTCATCTCTAATCGATATCCCAAGCCTTGGCCCTCCCCACTGGGGCCAGCCAGGCCAGTCTCCCCACATCCTTCCCGAGCTGCTCCTCCAGAAGCTCCTCCCTCGCCAGGGTTAACTGCTGGGGCTATGCAGAGCCCCACGACTGCAGTGAGGGATGGAGGCATGAGCTAGAGGCTACCTTTACCGAGCCCCGCTGTGCACCAGGTACTTACCACGTGTTAACTTGTTTCATCCTCCAGCAATCCAATTAGATGGGTGGAAATGCAGAGTGGAAACGAAGACAGAGAGACCCTAAATCTGTCTGGCAGAGCTGGGATTTTAACCCAGGCAGCTACACACACATCCCCACGTGAGCCACATAAACCTACCTGCCAGTGCCTGATCCAGGCCGTTGGTCTAGGCCACGCTGCCGAGTACACTGTGGCGATTTACATTACAACTTTAATTAAGATTAAAAATTTAGTTCTTGGGGAGTGCCCTGGTGGCCTAGTGGTTAGGATTCCGGGCTCTCACTGCCGGAGCCTGGGTTCAATCCCTGGTGGGGGTCTTGGGTCACACTAGTCATCTCTTAAGTACTTGACAGCCACGGTGGCTGGTGGCCACCACACTGGACAGTGCAGATAGAGGCCACTTCCGCCGATGATCACAGAGAATTCTATTGGGCAGCTCCAGGTAGGGCACTACTAGGTGCAGGGGGCCAAACTGGGACACTCAGTGCCACTGGAGGTCAAAATCAGTGGGCTTTCTGGACGAGGTGCCCCTCCCCAGGCCTTAGAATGTTGTGAGACACTAGAGAGGGCGGGAGGGTGCGTGTGGTGGCCATAAGCACAGATAACCCTGAGTTTGCAGCCTTGCTTTCTCATTGCTAGCTGTGTGGCACCAGGCAAGTTACTTAACCTGTCTAAGCCTCATCTGTAAAATGGGCCTAAGGCACCGGCATCAGAAACAACATAAAGCAGGTGTCAAGGGGCCTGGCATTTCTGGGTGCTCAGTGTTTACGCATTTGTGATGTAGAGTTTGGGAAAATCTGGGAGACGGTTCTCTCGCTGTCACAGGCGACCACACAAGCTCCAACAGCCCAGGCCCTCCCAGGCAGTGCAAGTGGGCTAGGCGCCTGGGAGAAGCTTGGGGCCATGGTCTGAGCACACTTTCCCACAGAGGCTGAAGTAGGAACAAGCACAGCTGGGCCTTGGACGGGCTCCTGGGCCTCCGTGGGAAGCAGGAAGCCATTGGCCCAAGCTCCCAACTTTCCAACCCCAGCTCAAAATTAGGCCAGGGCTGGGGAGTGTCGGGCCCACCGCCAAGAAGCAAGCCGGAGGTCTACTCAGCAGTAGGACCCTGGTGTCTGTCATACACACACACACACACACACACACACACACACACACACACACACACACACACACACACACACAGATGAGACACACCTCTGCAGACAGGGCCACTGTAGCTTGGGGAGCAAAGCAGTCTACTGTCTCCTGAAACAAGTCCCCATCCTGCACCCTGAACCAGAGCCAGAACCAGGTGGGAACCTGATTCTCAGTCACAGGGCTGGTGTTGCCACTTTCCAGGGGAAAATCTTTAGTTAGAACCATCGCCACTGGGTTTCTCCTTCTAAAATCTGAGCCATTTTCCTTTGCTTGCAGTCCAGCCCCAGCTGCATGTCCTGTCCCCCCAGGCATACAGCTTCCTGGAGGCATCACACACACACACACACACACACACACACACACACACACACACACACACACATCATCCCGCATTCCTTCCTGCCCCTGCACCTTTACTCACGTCATCCCTTCCGTCCCAACTCTCCTTCCTGCCTCTGCTCTTTCTAAATATCCACCTTTCAAGGGTAGGTCTGCTGCCCCCCGCCTCCAGGTCTGCTGCCCCCCACTTCCAGGTCTGCTGCCCCCCCATCCAGGTCTGCTGCCCCCCCTCCAGGTCTGCTGCCCCCCCTTCCAGGTCTGCTGCCCCCCCACTTCCAGGTCTGCTGCCCTCCCCCTTCCAGGCAGCCCTCTCCAATCGCCCCAGACCACTCTGACCACCCCTCTGGGGAATGCCTCTACAACATATCCTTTTGACCAGGCTTTGGGGCACCTGATCACAAGGTGACTTGTATATTTTCTTCTCCTGGGTGTTTGTCTTGTGTCTCCAACTAGACAGTGTGCTGTGTGAGAGCAGAGCTGTGTTTCCCACCACTTCTGCCCAGACACAATGCTGGTTCTACAGCAGACCCTCAGTTAAGACACGGATGGATGCATGGATGCATGGACGGACGGACAGACAAATGCACTTGGAGAGAGACAGGAAAGGCCTCCAAACCTGGAACACCCTCCTTGCCCTTTTCTCCAGGGATTTCACGATGGAACCCCATCACGGCACTTTGTCACTCCCCTTTCCACAGTTCCCCATCTTCCCTCTCCTCCCTGGACTGCTTGTCAGCCACATCTGGGTGGGATGCCTTGGAACACACAGGTGGGAACCCAGGCCTGAGCTGGCACCCCGAGCGAGAGAGCCAGGGTTTTATGAAGCCATGCTGGTGAGGGGCCAGTCAACACTTCCCCCACTCTGGCCGCCGTCCACGCTCCAAATCTAGCCCCTCTTGGGAACCCAGGCTGTTGGCCAGAGAGCCTCTCCACGTGCCCGATGCCATTCTAAGAGCTTCGCGCATTATCCCAGGTAAACCCCACAACAACAGCAAAGGTAGGAACTAATTTTATCCCTTTGACAAATGAAGGTACAGAGAGGTTAAGAAACTTGCCTCTGTCACAAAGTGGTAAGTGGCTGAAGCAGGCTCCACCCCGCTCACACTCTTAACCCTCTGCTGGAGGCCTGGACACGGTGGAGCCATCCCCGGGCTGGAGACACGCTCAGGTCCTTTGCCATAGTGGTGAGTCCAGTCATGGTGAGGAGACGGACAGACAGACGGAGCTTTGTCCTTTTGCTGTGGACGGAGCAGCAGCAGAGCCCCTCTGGGATGTTCAGGAGACCAGCACGAGGCCTGGGAGGTTTCTGGGTCTGTGATCACCCTGGCTCGGGTCTCTCTGGGACACAGCTTTGGGGGTGCGCAGGAGGCGGGAGGAAACTCTTTCCTCCCCAGGAATTCAGCTTTTTCGCCCCAGGGCAGGAATTCCGGCCTCTCTGGACTGTCCACATGGTCACAATGGGGTCCATTCTCAGAACCCTGGAGAAAACAGCCCCTGCGGAGAAAGGACGGATTCTTGTTGGACACAAGGGCCCTCAGTGCCACAATTTAGATCAGGGCACAGATGGGGGCAAGGAACAGATTCATGCCCCCTCTGTCTGTCTTCCCTAGAGGCTGCTGCCCCTTGAGACCATTCCATGCAAAGGCTCTCAAAAGCCAGAACGAAAACCCAGCTAGGGGCTAAGCGGGGTGGAAAACCGCTCCAGATTCTCCCGCCCTCAGCCCACCGGAAGCCCCTGCCCTCAGAGCCTCCCTGCTCGGCTTCTGGAGCGACAGGCTGTCTCAGTTTTGGTTTCACAGAGAGTGAACAGCCTGTGGGGACACTCAGAGGGGCCCCCTTATAGGGATGGGGAAACTGAGGGCTCGAGAGTTTGTTGGTGTTTCTAAACCTTTTGCTGCCATGGTGAGAAGTTTCACATCACAACCCAATACAGACAGACAGGTAGACAAGCAGGTAGACATCAGAAACCCAAGTTTCGCAAAACAGGATTTAAACTTAACCATGGGTGACTCCATCATTTTGTTCCTTCTGCCTGTTAAAGATGCTTGTTGGAACCCACCAAGGTGATTTCAGAACTCACTAATGGGTCACAACCTGGCATTCAGAAAGCACTAGTTTGAAGTGACTTGCGCAGGTCCACCGGCCGCTGAGGGGCAGAGCCAGGCCCAGAACCCTGGTGGCTCTGTTGACATTTCAGGCTCAGAGCTGTCACAGCCTCTCTCCTGCCCTGCCCCCCTGGCTGTCCGTCTCACCTCTTAACAAAAAACCTTTCCCCAGCCAGGCTCTGACCCCATCACTCCCTAATTCTGAAAACCTCCAGATTTCACAGCAGGACATCAAAGCCCTCCCCTTCCCCCCTCCCCTCCCCCAGCCTGGCCTTTCCCTGCCTGTCCCTCTGCTCACCAATGCTCCCCAGTAGTTCAACTCCTCCTCTTTGGAGTTACTTGTTCGTGCTTCTAGAACTTTCCCCTCTCTACCCTCTCCATGGACCCAAACCCCTCTGATCCTTCAAGGCTCAGCTCAAGCCTTCCTCCTCTAGGAAGCCACCTTGCATGTCCTACAGCCCTGGGATCTCTCTCTTCTCTGCACCTGGAGTGTAACGTCTCCTGTGACTCTCAGCATAGATTATCTCAGAAGGTTACCTTTCTCACTGTGCTATGTAGTTTCATCCCCTAATTTAACCCCAAACTTGCAGCCCTTCTGCATGTCACATATTTCTCCCATGCCTGCACAGGCCCTCACGAGGCAGCCTCCGGCAAGAGCTAGAAAGTGCTTATTGGTTGATAACATCAGTCAAAACCATCACTACATCACTATGTGAAGGGCTCCACATCACTCTCCTGGCCAAGGTTGCATACCATCACTCCCAGACCCCATATTTTAGGTACCGCCCACGTCCCCAAGACCACTTGGCTCTCAAGGTCACCCACAGCCATCTGGCAACCCGCGGTTCCCAGCGGCCGCAGCCCTGCAGACAGGCATCCCGGGCCAAGCAGCCAATGTCAGCCAGCAGACAGGAGGGTGAGAACATCAAGCTGGCAGTGCGTGCCTGTCCTCTTCTGCCAGGACACTCACTGATGGGAATGACAGTGCAGGGGAGAGGGACGGCAGGCAGTGGAGGGCATGGCCCTGTAGCACTCAGAATTCCACCTGGTGGGGACTCAGCCTCCTTCCACAGAGCAGCCCGGCCAGACTGGGCTTCCTTTCCTGGTCTCTCCCCTGCCTCAGGGGGTCTTCCTGGCTTTCCTCTCACTCCGGGAGCCCATGACCAGCAGGATGCCACCTCCTTTCCCCAGTGAGAGCCTGCTTCTCCGGCCTGTGCGTCCTCTCCTTGCAGCCCATTCCCTGGTGGACCTCTGCGTGGGGAGCCCTCTGGGTCAGGATGTCAGTGGAGCTCCACAAGCCTGGGCAAGCCACTTAAGCCCTCAGGACCTCAGTCTCCTCATCCATAAAATGGGTTAACACCACCTCTGCCTACTTCAGAGCACTGAAGGGCAAATGTCTGTTCAAGAAAGGGCAGAGGGAGGGGAAGCATGTGTAAAAACAGGTGGTCCAGACACAGGAACTGTTAAATGCCTTTCCTGCCCCCTCCCTGCAGCCTCTCCCTCTTTTCTGTCTCCAGCACCAGCCGCTTCGCTGGAATGTCCGGGGAAGGAGCACAGCATGTCTCATCAAGAGAAAGAAAGGGAAAAAAAATTAAAAAGAAGAGAAAAGAAAAGGGAAGCCGACCTTTTTGGGTGCCATTAGCCTGAACATCTCTTGGTTCGGGGCTCTGAGCATTTGCCGCTCCTTGGAGGTTAAACGAATCCCAATAAATGAGTCCAGAGCTTGCCAGTTCCTGTGGGTCAGTGTCACCCTGAAAACATGATTGTTTCCAGATGAGCCCTGTTCTAACATCATGTGCACAACAGGCTTTCCCTAGGTGGACGGCACTAGACAGAGACCAATGCTGGGTTGGTGTCTGAAAGCCCAAAACTCTGCCTAGGGGGGCTGGACTTGCCCCTGTGTGGCATTCTGCTGCCAGCAGCATGGCGGGGTCCTTAAGAAGAAGCCCCTTCCTTTGGTTTTAGGGGGTTCTGCAGGGTCCGAGTTCAAACGGGCCTTTGGCATTTGGGTAACAACAGAGGTGGGGTCTGGTCCAGGTGTGAAAGAATAATAATTTCTATAGCATTTTCTGTGCTGGGCACTATGTGAACCCCCTTTATGAGTGCTGTATGTTTCATCTTCCCCAAATCCTAATGGGTTGGTAGAGTTATTATCCTCTTTCTACAGACAGAGAAATAGAGGCTCGAGAGGTAAAGGGAGTAGCTCAGGATGACCACCCAGCTAGCAAGTAGCAGAGAGTTGAACTGGAGGCTGTCTGCTTCCAGCGCCTGTCCTCACCCCGCAGGCAGCATCACCCTAAGAGGAAGGGCCAAGAGATGAACTGTTTATATCACGTGGGGGAGGGGGAGGCCTCAGGAGTCCCTATTTAAATGGGGGACGGGTGTGATGCTGGGTTGGAGGAACCCCGTCCCTTTCCCCCAGCCAGGCCTGACCTGTGGACCATCTGGTGACCAACTATCCTGGTTTGTCTGCAACCTTCCCAGTTCGAGCCCTGAAAGTCCCATGTCCCAGTTTGCCCAGGATGGTTGGTCACTGTGGTCTTGGTCACCCCTGGACCAGTTGCAGAGAAGGCTGAGTGGCCTGATGGAGCTGTGTCAGGACAGCCTGGGAGGCCTTTCCAATTACATTAGCTTCTGGTAGCACTAGAGGGAGACGCTAGCCCTCGCCTCCCCTCCCTTTCTCCTTCCTGTGACTCCCTGGGAGATAGTGATTTCAGCAGCCAGTCGAAAGCAGGCTACACCGTGACCTACCAGGAGTGGAATCCCCAGCTGTACAGGGGCTGTCAGCACCACCTCCAGGCAAGAGCTGAGCAAGGAGGGGAGGTGGGAAGGGCGTCTTGAGTGGTTCAGGACCTGGACTCTGACAGACGGGCTGCTGTCCTGCCCAGGCCAGGACTGATTGCAGGGCAGCAGGAGGTGGGCATGCCAGAAGGGAGAGCCCTGCCTTTCCCCCTCACCATGCCCTGGTATGTGAGGGATGGGGGAGTCCCAGCCACTGGATACCTAAGCTGCTTCTCATACTCAGCGGCTAAAAATATGCAATGGCTTTGCTAAAAGGTGCCCAACGGAAACCTACAGGAGGTTTCCTATTAGGGCCGCGCCTGCTCGGGCTGGAGGCCGGATGCTATGCCTGCCATTCCAACCACCCAGTCCCAGCCTGGTACCTCCCCCCTGCCAGGGCCTCAGCCTCCACTCCATTAACCCATGTGCTTCTCAGGCCCCCAGGGCCTTGCATTGCCCTCCCTCCCCTGCACCCACTGGGTGGCAGCATTTGGGGTTTGGTCTTGACCCCCAGAGCAAGGCCCGGGTCCTCGGCCACCCAATCGCAGCCTCACCTACTCACTGTGTGACCTTGAACAGGTTGTCTAGCTTCTCTAAGCTTTGCTGTCCTCACCTGCAAAACAAGGAGACCACAGGATCCAGAAGCCCTTGGTGGGAAGGGCTCGCGCTCTGGTTGAAGAAGAGGCCGGCCAGGACATTTGTCTGGAAGCTCATTGTGCTCACCGAGCGGAAATGTTTCTTAGGCGTGGCTGGGGTCCTGCTGGAGATTATGGTACAGTGACTGCAGGGCCCCTTGGTACAACTCCTGCCTACCTGTCAGGGTTGTAGTGACTGGGCAGAGACTCTGCTGGGCCCCAGGCTCTCAGCCAACACTGGCCCAGCCTCGGGACCCCCAGCGGGTAGATGCAGACACTGTGTTAGGTCAGGTCGCGATGGGGCCCCACGTCTGAATTTGTAACTGGCTCTCCAGGTGAACCTGTTGAATGACCAGGTCGAGAGTCGCTGACGGGGCCTGGCACAGAGCAGGCCCTCGGCCCCTGTGAACTATGTCCCTCGCCTACTCCTGAGCCTTAGCGGGCTTCCCTGTCACACGGTAATGACCTGCCCATCTCCCCTCTGGGGCCGCTGACAAGCTCAAAGAGAATCCTGGGCAGCTGCAGCTGCACAAACGGGGAGAAGATGGCGAGGAAGCCACCCCCCGTCTGGACTGCTGGCAGCCAGGGGTTGGGCAGTGAGCCATTTTGGTCCCCGGCCCAGAGGCTTCTCCTGCAAGACCAGAAGGAAAATGGTGGCGCAGGGGAGGGCAGTTCCCCCTTGCCCTCCACTCTCTGCCCTTCCCCAGGCCCCACTCTGCAAAAAAAGCCTGAGAAAGAGATTCTCTCCTTGGGAGATGCAAGTCTGCTAGGCAGGACATAGCCTCCGTACAATGTTCTCCTCCTCACTGGGAATTCTTCCCACAGTAGAGCTTCAACCGGCACAGCCAGGCATTCCGGACAGTCTCTCCCTGTCTCAGGGCGGTGACCCTGGCTCAGGCTTTCCTGGACTGCCAGATCGAGGATGGGGGCAGATGGGAACTCTCCCACCTGCCTTTTGGAGGCAACAGATTCAACAGGTTCCCCTTTCCCCCCATCCTTGTTACAGTATCATTCGGGCAGGTGGGCTTATGAACCACAGCCCTTGCCCAGCTTGGATGACCTTGGGCAGTGGCTGAACCTCTGTTTCCTCATCCGCAAAATGGGGATGATAGGACCTCCATAGTGTGGATGTGAGGATTGATAGAGGCTTGAAATACCAAGGAGGTCCTCAAGCAGGGCAGCTGGTAAGGGGAAGGTATCAGAAATGCGTGTTCCGGGCCTCAGATCCAGCATTCCGACTCACTGGTTTCTGTGTCCAAAGTTTGGGAAACAGAAGCCTCGCAGAGGGGGATCCCCTCATCCTTGGCTGTGGAGGCAGATCACCTTGGAGCTTAACAAATGCCTCCAAAGCCCAGGCCACCCCCCAGATTCATAGGATCAGAATCTCGGTGAGTGTCCATGAGGGTGACTCCCTTCCCTGTGAACCTACTGCCCTTTCCTCCAAGAGACCCCCTCTTTCCAGCTGGCAGACCTAGCTGGCCGGTTGGCATATTTTCTTTGATCCCAGGGGAAACGGAAGCCATTTCCTGGAGTCTCCACATTGATCACCAGCCAGCCCCACCTGAGCACTTAACAGACCTCCAGCGTAGTAGAGGCTCCCTGAGGACTGGCGGATGAAGGGGTGCTGGGAGGGGCCGAGGGCAGTGAGGGCAGGACTTGGGAAGTAGCCTGCTGCTGAGTCTGGGATAAATCCTTGATGCGGGGCGAGGAAGGCTCCAGGCTGGGGCAGCTCAGGGCACCAAACAGTTATTGTCAGTGACAGGATTTGAATCCAGTGCTCACTTACTCAGAAGCTCAACCTTTGTCCATGCAGTATGCTCTGCCTCACTCCTACTGAATCCCAGGTTCCCAGCCTGAGCTTTTCTGGTCAACATTCAACTACAGCCCCTATTTATCCATCACTTATGCCAGGCCAAGGGATGCAGCGGGAGGGAACAAGCCACAGTGTGACCTCAGGGAGCCTTGGGTTTAGGATGGGGGCAGACTTTAATCAAAGGGTCACACAAATCTGTAATTACGCAGAGGCCAGCGGAGGAGGATGTCGGGAAAGACAGGTTTGAGGAGGTGACATTTCAGTCGTGACTTTAAAGGCTGAGTGCGCAAGAGCGAGCAATGTAAACAACTGGGAGGGGAAGCGCTGCAGGGGAGGGGAGCGGGCTCCCGGCGCGGGGCAGGCCCTGGGTTCTAGCGACCACCCCCGGGGCCTGTTTCCCTATTAACGAAGTGGGTGGAAACGTGCCTCACCCTCCCCCATCGGAGGACGGACGGGGGAAGGTGCCTGGGAAAGGACACGAGCGGCCCACCGAGCCCATCCAGTTGGGCCGGGGCGGGGCAGGGGTGCTCGCTGCGGGCGGCGGGGAGGGGCGGGGAGGGGCAGGCGGACCGCGCCTGGAGGCCGGGCTGGCTGGGACCCGCAGGCAGGCGCGGCGCGCAGTGCGTGCGGCTGCGGAGCGCGCGGCTCGCCGGCCGCCGGCATCACATGAGCATCCGGCCCGTGGGTGCCCGGCAGCCGCAGCCCTGCAGCCCAGCGGCCGCGCGCCTCCGCACGACCCTAACCATGTCTGTCTGTTGCTTCTTTTTCAGGGACTATGGCAGTTCCAAGAGGAAATCAGGTAAGGGAGCCTCCGGGCGTTCTTCCCTCCAGCCTCCCCTCCCGCTTCGTGCACGCGCCGCTCCGACCCTGCGGAGGACTTTCTGGGGGGCTTGTTCTCGCCCGCCTGCCCTGTGGTCCTGTGGGCCAGGGTACTCCCTGTGGTTGCCCCCCTCCTCAGTCCACGCCCCCTAAGACCTCTGGTACTCGCGCCTCCTCCTCGCACCGCGCCCCTCGGGCTCTCCCGGTGGGGGTGGGAGCGGGTGCGTGGGGAGTGTGGGGATGCCTGTGAAGGGCCTAAGCCCCCGCGACGTGTGCAGCCGGATCCTCCTCCTGGGCCTGCGGGGCCAACTCCTGGGCATCTATGTGGTTTCTCCCTCGGTCCTTCCCGCGGTGCGGCAGCGATGGAAGGGTTAATAGAAACGAGAGGCTGGGTTTTCGCCGTGGGAAGGTGAGATCCAGGACCGAAAAGGGGCGGAGGGGAAGGGAGGGGAGTCGTGCTGCAGAGACTGGGTTTTTAACGGCTGCAGCGCAGACCTTCCCCTCCTTCCCCAACTCTGAGCGCGTTCTCCACCGTGCCGGGGTGGAGGCTCTGCCCGATGGGAGGCCACCGACCCACCCTGGCATCGGCCCAGCAGGTGCCGGGCTCACTCCGAGTTTGCGAAGCGGGTGGAGACGGGGAGCGTCGGGGCAGGTCCTTGGACGCTGGACGCTGTGTGCTGGGCGCAGTCGGCTGGGGTCAGAGGAGGATTCTCTCTGGGTGGGGGAGGAGGGACTAGGCGAATGCCAGCACGTGGGCGGGGTGCAGTTAATTGGGAGAGGGTGGCCCCTTGTACTTAGGGCCGTGTTGTACTGGAGTTGGGGCGGGGACGGGAATGCAGCGATCTATGTGGGCTTGTGTGTTGTCCGTATTTATGGGGGTGGTGAGTTATGGGGGTGCGCAACCATCTGGGGCTCTGGCCTTGGGGATGTGGGAAGTGTGTATGAACCCCTGGCTACATTAATGGCTCACGTTGTAGGGAGATACTTGTGCCAGGTGCTTTGAACTGTGGATCAGAAGAGGTCTGTGTGCCCTGTGTGTGATGGATGGGCTGTGAATTGGAATAGTTGCGATTGCATGGTGCGTTTCTGAGTGTGAGTCCGTATGTTTGTGTGTATAAGTGCTTATATATTCACTGGGATGAGGAAAGATGTGTCCTGGCTTACATATGGGGGGAACATGTGTGTACAGGGGGTTGTGTGTGTTCATGTGGGGCTTCATAGTTGTGTGCTCTTGAGGGTATGTTTACTTGTTTGGGTGTGTGTGTGCCAGTGTGTTAGGATGTATCCAGTTGTGCGTTGGTGTGTGTTTGTGTCTAGCTGTGGGATGAGACTGCGTGTGCACACATGCCTGTCACCTGGGGAGGGGTGCTTCAGGTATGCCCGCCCCTGGTGCAGAACAGCATTTCCTCCATGAACAGGGGGTGAGGCTGCCTCATGAACTTGAGGAACTGCAGCATCTCCTCAGCTGTCACTTGCAGCCCGAGCCATAGGTAGGGGAACCTGGAAGGAGGGGCAAACATGGGATTGCGTTCTGTCACACCGCTCTCCCGAAGAGAGGTGTAGTGGCTGGTTGAGCCTGGGCTCAGATTCTTTTTTTATAAATTTATTTATTTTTGGCTGCATTGGGTCTTCGCTGCTGCACGCGGGCTTTCTCTAGTTGCAGCGAGGGGGGCTACTCTTCCTTGTGGTGCGCGGGCTTCTCATTACAGTGGCTTCTCTTGTTGCGGAGAACGGGCTCTAGGCGCGCCGGTTTCAGTAGTTGTGGCGCACAGTCTCAGTAGTTGTGGCTTGCGGGCTCTAGAGCACAGGCTCAGTAGTTGTGGCACATGGGCTTAGTTGCCCCACGGCACGTGGGATCTTCCCGGACCAGGGCTCGAACCCGTGTCCCCTGCATTGGCAGGCAGATTCTTAACCACTGTACCACCAGGGAAGCGCTGGGCTCAGATTCTGGCTCTGTGTGACCTCAGGCAATTTTCATAACCTCTCTGCCTCGGTTTTCTCTCCCTAAAAAAAACACAGATAATGATGGTCTCTACCTCACATGTAGAAGATTCAATAAGTTAATGTGGAAAAGTCCGTAGGACCCAATAACTGCTGTAGAAGTGTCAGTTTATTGTCGTCAGCATTACCTTCTGAAGCCCTGGGACCCTGGGTGAGTCCCTTCTCTACTCTAGGCCTCAGTTTCCAGCTATAAAGTCAAGGGCTGGGCCTCATAACCTCCCAGCTGCCCTACCCTCAATCTCTAAGGCTCAGGTTCTGTGCTGCTTCCTAAGCAAGACAGGGCCCCACCCAGGGAAAGCTTCCCTGGTTTCTCTGCCTTCCACTCTCCAGCCAGGAAAGGGATGGATGGAAAAATTTAATTTACGCTGCTTATGATAATGGCCACTTAGTGTCATGGTTAAAAGTGCCAGGTCTGGAGCCAGACTGCAGGAGTTCAGAGTCTGGCTTTTCAGACCTTGGGCAGACTTCCTACTCTCTCCGACCCTGTCCTCCCTTCTGTAAATTGGGGATAATATTCTTATCCATCTGGTAAGGTTAATTTTATGTGTCGACTTGGCTGTGCCCTGATATTTTGTCAAGCGTTTTTCTGGATGTGTCTGTGAAGGCATTTGTTTTTGAATGAGATTCACTTTTAAATCAGTGGACTTTGAGTAAAGCAGATTACCCTCCCTAATGTGGGTTGGCCTCATCCAAACAGTTGAAGACCTTGAGAGAAAGACTGACCTCCCCCAAGCAAGAAGGAATTCTGCCAGCACCTTTGGACTTGAACTGCAACTCTTCCTTGCGTCTCCAGCCTGTCAGTCTACGCCGTCAGGCTGTGGGCTCACCAAGCCTCCCGAATCACGTGAGCCAGTTCCTCTCTCTCTCTCTCCCTCCCTCCCTCCCTCCCTCGCTCGCTCGCTCGCTCTCTCTTGCTCTCTCTCTCTCAATATTCTGTTCTGTTTCTCTGGAGAACCCTGATCAATACACACCTTATATGGTTATAATTAAATTACATAAACTTCTATATGTAAGTGTGCTTGGACCACTGCCTACAGTGAGAACTGGACAGTTCTCCCAAAGTGCTAGCTACTGTTATTATTTAGTGAGCATCTACTATGTGCTGGCAACTTTACATATATTTCTTAATTTGCTGCCCAGAGCCATGTTGCATGGTGGCTGGTAGGATTTGCATTTCACAAATGAGAAGCTGCTGTCTCCGAGGGTGGCTGCCTGGAGTCTGTGGCAAAGTGAAGGTTTGAGTTCATACTTTGGGCTTCACTCAGTGATGAATGCGCGTGAAGCTTCCCAAGGTCGCTCCAGTCAGGGATGTTTGCGTGGAGAACATGAATGCTTGTTCCCTGGTCATTTCTTGTCACATTTTAGTCCTCGAAGCCCCAGCTTATCCTTGGAGGATCTCTTGGAGGGATCTCCTGTTGAGCACAGAGCCAGGACTACAAGGCAGGCCTGGGGAGGGTGGAGTCAACAGGAAGGAAGTTCTCAGGTGGCTGACAGCCTCACAGAGGAGGCAGGACTGGCGACCTTGAGACCCCAAAGACAGTGTAGCCTCAAATTTATTTCTGCTCCTCGCTCCACAGAACCTGCTCCTTCCCGCATCTTCCTTCTCGCTCCATCCACCCTGTTGCTCAAGCCCAGCATCGGAGAGGTCATCCCTGACTTCTCCCTTCCTCTCACTTGCCCACCTGACCTCCAGATCCATCCCCTTCTTCCCACCTCCACCGTCACACCTGTTGGAAGCTCCCTTCGTCTCTCAGGAGGACCCCAGCTTCCTCCTCAGCCTGTCCTGCTCCCAGCCCAGCCCCTCCACCACCGCAGCCCAGAGTGAGCTCTTCCACACATGGATCAAATACTGTGCTTTTCTGCCTAAATTCAAGATTTCCCATCCCACCCAGAAAAACTCCTTATCCCGGGCTTGCAGAGCGTGTGTGCTTTGGCCCCTGCCTGCCACCCTGCCCCAGGCTCTGCCCTCATCCCCGTCCCCACTTCCCACCCCAGCCCTCTGCTCAGCTGCGCCCATTACCTTCCATTCCTTAAACACTTCGGGTTCGTTCTCTCCACACAGTCTTTGCATTTGCTGTTCCCTCTGCCTGAATACTGTTCCCCATTCTTCCACATGGCTAGCTCCTTAAGATTTCTGCTTGTCACCTCAGAGAAGCTGCCCCTACCTCCACTGTCTAGCTGCCCCTGTAGGTCTCCCTGCTTCTTGCACATCACTAACCGCACTCTATCTTGTGGGTTTTCTGTTCATTATCTGGGTCCCACCACCTTGGAGGCAGAGACCTTGTGGCAGGGCTCGCACCAGTAGCAGGTCCCCTGGTGCTTGTTGAATGGGAGGGTGGATGGAAGAAGGCGTGGGTGCATGAATGACGCTGCAGGTCAGGAAAGAGAGGTTGCTAAAGCCTCAAGTCAAGAACGTTATCCGGGAAAAGGAGGAGTTTTTTTGATTAGGGGTGGAGAGCGGGGGCTTGCTAATCGAGAGACAGCACTTGCGCAAAGATGGGGGAGCAGGACCAAGTGCAGCTTGTTTGCAGACCAGATACTGCAGCTGACCTATTGAGCACCAGCTGTATGCCGGTACCGTGTAAAGTGTTGAGGTTATAGGAATGTGCCTTTCTGCCCTCGGGGGGTTTGCAGTCCGCTCTGGGTGATGAACTGTGCAGACAAGAATGTACTGTTGGACAGGGAAGCAAGGAAGTGGCATGGTTCCCTGAGGAAGAGCAGTCCAGGCCAAGGGCACAGCCAGTACAAGGGCCCAGGGGTGGGAGGTCTGCGGCTGGGTTGGAACGTAGGGAGGCCAAGGTGTTAGGAGGGGAGAGCAGCCATGTCGTGGGCATGCGGCAGCAGCAAAGACGTGTAGGGCCTTGCCAGCCATTTTAAGGGTTTTGGCTTTCACTGTGAGATGAAGAGCCCCTACGGGGTTCTCAGGAAAGGGGGACATAATCTGACTTAGATCACAGAAGGATTTTTCTGACCGGTGAGTGGAGATGGTTAAGGGGAGGAGACAGGTGATGAGAGGATGAGGACTCTGGCAGCAATGGAGGGACGAGATGGATTTCCATGATCGGGTGTGGGCCGTGGGGGGCAGTTTATGTCAGATTGCCTGGGCTCCCGTTCTCAGCCACACGACCTTGGGCAGATCACCTGAGCTCTGCGACCTCACTTGTTCTGTTGTATCAGTCAGGTTCAACTAGAGAAACAGAACCAGCAGGAGCTATCAGATTTCTGGCAAGGAACTGGCTGATGTGATTGGGGGCAGGTGAGGCAAGTCTGAAACCCAAGAGCCGACTGGGGTTGCCATCCACAGGTGAAATTCCTCCTGCAGGGAAGCCTCAGCTCTGCCTTTAAAGCGTTTCAGCTGATGGACCCAGGACCCCCTCGGAGTATCAAGTGTAATTTCACTGAAAGTCAACTAATTATGAACCTGATCCCACCTGCAGAATACCTCCCCAGCAATTCCTGGATTAGCGTGTGGTTGAATAACGGGGATTGTAGCCTAGCCAAGGTGACGCAATAAAAGTGATGGACACACCCATGAAAATGGAGTAGCAGCCACCTGCAGGAAGGTGCCGATGATTCAAGGATGTGATGCAGTTAGAGGGCTTTGTGCCGGGCCTGGCAGTAGCAAGAGTCTGTTGCTGTTAGCTGCGATTGGCCGCGCCCCCCTCCCGGTGAGCACTGCTGCGGGAGCTCAGAGGTGGGCTGGAGCAGCCCCCCCCCAGAGCAGGGGCTTCTCTTCAACCTGAAAAGATGGGCTGGGGCGCCCAGAGTTCTGGGAAGCTGCCTGGCTCCGGCGCTGGTTGGGGAGTTCTGACTTGCACCACGAGGGGGCGCAGGTGGCCACGGATCCTGTGAGACCATCCTGGCCCTGAGATTGTGTCTGAGGCCCCATCCCACCCAGGAGTCCTGTGATGAGCTGCAGCTCGTTTATATGCAAATGAGGTTGCTCAAGAGTGTTGCAAGTTTGTTCTTCGGGCTAGTGTTGATGTTCCTCGTGAAATCCTGTTTACTTTATACTTTTCTTGGAAACTTGGTGAGCTCTGCCTGCTTCCATTTAGTACCATACAGTCTGCATCGTTGGATGGAGTTAATGAGATCAGCATACTGTAGTTTCACTGCGGAGAAGCATGTCGCTTGGAGTTCAGAGTTTAGGTTTTGGCATCAGACAGGGTTTGAACTCCTGCTCTGATATGTGTTTGCTTTATGACTGGCAGCTGCTTAACCTCTGACCTTCATGCCCCCATGTGGAAAACAGGGGTAAAAAATAGTGCCTGCCTCTATTAAAGGTAAGGATTGAATTAGCAGGGGGCCCAGCGCATAGCAACTCCCAATGATAGCAGCTGCCATTGTTGTTATTTTAAGTATTGATAGGTTCAGAAAGGAGGGGAGAAGTTGGTCCTACCTTGGATTTGAGAGTAAAAAGACATGCTTGAAGCATTATTTTCATTCTCTGAGCCCAGGGTCTGGCCCCAGAGGAGACAGAACCTAGACTCAGAACATTCTGTAGAGTTAAGAACACAGGCTCTGGAGCCAGAATGGCCTGTTTTGTGTCCCAGCTCTGCCAGCTGTGTGGTCTTGGCAAGTCCTAACTTCCCGGTGCCTCAGTTTCTCATCTGTGGAATGGGTATAACGATAGCACTTCACCAGGTTGCTTGAGGCTTGAATATGTGTTAATACGTGTGAAGTGTCTGGTGCAGGAAACACTAAGGGTTAAGCCTCTTCTATTATGAGTAGGAGGCAGCACCGTGGATATCTAGCAGAGGTCCACCGTGGAGGTCCCCCAGCAGAAGGGACCACTGGCTTTGGCATTTGCCCTCCTGCAGGAGAGACTCCTCTCAATCAGAGGGGGAAGGCAGAGTGTGTACCATCTCATAGTTGCCAGTCAGCCTCCCAATAACCTGGGCAGGTGGTCTTGTCCCCCTTTTAAAGACCAGGAGAGGTAGGTTCAGGAACCTGCCCGAAGTCACCTAGCCAGGTAGATGCAGGATTCGAATCTGGTCCTTCTGATCCAAACCTCTTTCCACTGAAGTCTGTTCCCTCCTAAGCTAGGACCCAAGGGATCCACAGGTGAACAGGACTGGGCCCTGGAGACCTCTAGCAGGAGGTTCCACAGACTGAGAGAGGGACTTCCCCAAGAGAGCCCCCCACTGCGGTTTCTAGAAGGAACCCATTGGTCACCAGGGATTCTTAATTGGGTAAAGGGTCCCTTTACAGGGTGTGACTAATATCCCCTTAATCTCTCTTTGTCTGAATTTGATCTTTAATAAGGTGTATTTGTTTTAAAGCAAAACCTGCCCATAGGTTCTGGCTACTATAAAAAGTTAGTCTACCCTCCTCGTTTTATAGAGGAAGTAACTAAGAGCGGGCCTGCCACCTGCCCAAGGTGATGGGGTTGGGCAGAACCTGGCTTCCTGCTCATCACATTCCCACCAAACCCTGGAATGAGGCGGAGGTGTGAGGAGGGCCATGGTGAAGCAGAGAGAGCAGGTCTGTAAAGCCTCTGGTCCCTCGTCTTCCCACAGGATGAATGCCTCAGTAGGACAGAGAGCAGGGCCAGGCTCTCTCTTGACCCCGGCCTGCTCTGCTCACCAGCCACAGAGGGAGAAGAGCAGAGACAAAGCAGACGGCAGCAGCCTTCACGCCTCTCCCGGAGGCTTTCATTTCTCTTAAGCGATTGCTGGTCTCCGGTCTCCGGCCCCACAGAGGTCACAGCTCAATTGAGAAAGCAGGATGCTCTCAGTGATTCATTGATGAAGGCCAGGGCAGGATGGGTTGTGACCCACAAGCAGCGGGAGTCAAATAGAAGGGGCTGGGGCCGGTGGGGGGGGGGGGGGTACTAGCCAAGATGGAGGGGCTGAAGATGCGTCCTGGAGGATGGAAGGGGTTGCGATGAGCAGAGGGGTGGGCAGACGCCCTGGTAGAAGGGCCGGGGCCTGAGCAAGGACTTGGAGTCTGGGATGTGATGAGAAGTTTGAGGGAAGAAGAGATGTCTAGCCTGGCAGAAGGAAGGGCTAGGGAAGGGACAGGCAGGAGATGTGTCTGGAAAGGAAACCTGGGAGAGTGTATCAGCAAGGCTTTTCCTTTTTTTCTTTATATAAATTTATTTTACTTTATTTTTGGCTGCATTGGGTCTTAGTTGCTGCGCAGGCTTTCTCTAGTTGAGGTGAGCAGGGGCTACTCTTCGTTGTGGTGCATGGGCTTCTCATTGCTGTAGCTTCTCTTGTTGCGGATCATGGGCTCTAGACGCATGGTCTTCAGTCGTTGCGGCACGCGGGCTCAGTAGTTGTGGATTGCAGGCTCAGTAGTTGCCACGCAAGGGCTCAAGAGCGTAGGCTCAGTAGTTGTGGCGCACGGGCTTAGTTGCTCCGTGGCACGTGGGATCTTCCCAGACCAGGGCTCGAACCCATGTCTCCTGCATTGGCAGGCGGATTCTTAACCACTGCGCCACCAGGGAAGTCCCAGCAAGACTCTTGCAAAGCTTTCTTTTCTGCCCGAGCCATCCATCCTCAGGGAGAAAGCCCAGGCTGCTTAGAGAACAGGGCCAAGACATTACTGGCACCCTCCAACGGCCAAAAGTGAACGTGTCTTGTGAAGGCGTCCATGTTCTGGCACGTCTCACCCGGGTTGGTGTTTTTAAATAATTTTTGTTTTCGTGGCTCTGGGTCCTCAGCCTGATGTCACCCTGGAGTTCAAAGCCAGCTAATTGGAAGTGAAAGGAGGCTGATTGATTTGGCTGTTCCACAGCCAGCCAGTGTGACAGCAGTGTGATGGAGAAAGTGTGTGTCTGTGCCACAACTCCCCTGGCACTGACCTACTGGCTTGCACACACAAAGCAGGGGCGAGGGAGGTGAGGGCTCCCCGAATCCTGGAATCACGTATCTCACTCCCGGGAAGGAGGCAGCTAGCTGGTATGTGGCCTTGATTCCCTCTGCCCTGCTTGCTTAGCTTCTTTCTGCTCCCTCATTCCTATCACCCGACCTCTCCTGCTGGGTAATGAGAAGATGGTCTGGAAGGGGGACAGCGTGGGCAAAGGCCAGAGGTATGCTGAGAGTCCTGAGCCTGCTATGTTGAAGTGCAGATTCCCAGGCCCTGCCCAGACCTACTGAATGAGCGTCTCTGGGGGCGGCGGCCAGGAAACACCAGGCAGTTTGATGGGCTCCCCAGGGATCCTGAGATAGAGGTGGGTTGAATTGGGGTGGGTCGTCCACGTGGGTTGATGGCAGTGTTCGGGGTATTCAGGCAGTGAGGAGGCATCAGGATCGGACCCCCAGGATGGGGCTGCTCCTGGAGGGTGCATTTAGTTGTGTCCCAAGTTGGGGGTGGGGGGCAGAACCAGTATGGGAAGGGGAGCGCAGTTAGAGGACAGAGAACAGTGGCCTGGCATTCGGGGCCTTGGAGAATGGCTCTCCACTGGCCTGCCCAGCCACTAGCTTCCCTTCTGCCCTCATCAGGAGGCTGTGACGAGACCCCCGTCCTGCCTTTTATTTCCACAAGCTTTTCCTCTTCAGAGGAGGAGACACCCACATTCTGGTCCAGCAAAGAAATGCCTTCCCACCACGGCCCTCAGCCAGAAAATAACTTGTTCCCCACTTGGGCTTTTTGGCTTATAAACATGTGACAAACGAGGCAACATTTCCAGTAACAACAAAGCCAATGAAAAACAAGGATTTGGGGGAAATGTGCAGTTATTTATTGTTTTAGCACCTTTTTCTGATCTAAAGTTACTTTGTTTAGAAATAGAAATGTGGCGTGTGTAACTCAGTTGGCTTGTGACATTCTTATAATTGGTCAGTTTTGAAATGTGACGGCAAAGAAAAATTTTCCAAAGTTTCAGTGAAACTTAGAAGTTTGCGGGGGAAAAAGTGTTTTTCCCCAACTCTTTCTGCTTTACTCTCGAGATCTTGTCATTGCCACATGTGACCCAAGCAGCTGGTATGAAGATGGATTTTCTTAATGTTAGAACTGGATTCTATTTTTTTTTTTTTTTTTTTTGCGGTACGCGGGCCTCTCCACTGCTGCCAGCCCCTCCTGCTCCGGACGCGCAGGCCCAGCGGCCATGGCTCACGGGCCCAGCCACTCCGCGGCATGTGGGATCCTCCCGGACCAGGGCACGAACCCACGTTCCCCCGCATCGGCAGGCAGACCCTCAACCACTGCGTCACCAGGGAAGCCCCCAGAACTGGATTCTTGTACCAAGAAAATTGGGCCGTGGTAGAAAGTCCCTTCCACTTTCCTTGTGCTCAGAAGGAAGAGCCCCCACTCTTCGAGATGCTTCCTCCCAATGTTGCATATCTGGCCAGTGGATGCCGTGTTGTAGTAAAAGGCCCCCTGCAGGTTTCTGGGAGCTGCCTTTCCTGTTAGCCAGGGTTCTCCCCCCCTGGGCCCTTGGATCCACCTTAGGCTCCCTGGGTTGTTGGGTCAGGGCAGAGCTGGGTACATAACTGTTCCCGGAAGGAAGGTGAGGTCCTTGCAAAGCTGTGATGACAGGCTAGTGATAAGAGGCCAAATTAGGTATCTCTCTTGGTTGGCAATAGCCACCCCCCCCAACCGGGGAAACCTTGCAACATGGCAGATATTAACATCTTTTGTCCCAGATCTGTCTGGTGGGGCAGTTTCTCCTGGTCTGTCACTCTTGGCCGTATACTGTCCCTCCCTGGAGCCTAGTGGCTCTGAGAGCCCTCTGTCAGTTCCTCATTTGCGTTTGGTCACAGGGTTCTGAGTACGAGGGCCCTTTCCCCATCTTCCTCAGTGACCACTGTTTCTCTCTCTGCTCTAAGCCCGGGGCTCAGTTGACACTAGTGGCAGCTCTCCCAGGGGTGAGGGTTTGGCCAAAACTGATAAGAAGCAAGTTTCCGAATGGATGCTGGTACCAGACTCTGCTAGGATTAGGTGGTTCCTGCCAGACCTAGAGCTGACTCACTGGCACTGGCTGTGGCTGTCATGTAGATTTGTTCAGTGAACATCTGAGTACCTCCTCTGTGCCAGGCCCTGTGGTCCAAGCCTAGGGATACCAAGGTGGATACAGTGAGGTCCGTGTCCTCAGGACTCTCAGTTGGGTCAGGGAGGTGGGAAAGTAAACAGCAGTTATGATGTGATGTCCAAGTGCTACCATGGTGGAGGCGCAGCGGGTGGGATGTGAGGGAGCCTCCTCAGGGGAGGCATAGATATGCCTGTGGGTGGGGTGCTGAGTGAGACCTTCTACCCCCGGTTCCCTGAGGTTTTAAATGAGTCGGCCCGGAGAAGAGGGAGAGCAGCTTGCAGAGGCATCTGGTCAGTCTTAGCGTTGGCTATGCAAGCGTCTCACATCCTCTAAACCGGGCTGGGGCACATCCTGCGCATCCCCCCGGTACCTGCTGGGCAGTATCTCTGCAGAGATACCACTGCAGATGGTCACTCATTCACTAAAGTTGTTGAAGCTTAAAATGTTCTAATTATAAAATTAATACATGTGCCTGGGTTGGAGAGAACTTGCCCAAAGGTCGCCTCTGACCTGTTCCTTATTGTTAGGAGGACTCTGGCTTCCACTGGTCTCCTAGGGGACACATGCCCTGCCTGTGACAGGAGGGCATGAATCCTGATTCCATACAGCTGCAGGGCCGTGGCCCGGCCAGCCAGGTGCTTGGCACTCGGAAGTGTTAAGTATCTGACAACAGACGGGTCTCCATTGGGGAAATCTTCATCCAGTGGGTCTCCCTCGTAGTTGATGATTCACCGGGATTGACAGGACAGAGAGAGCAGCCCTTTCAAGGCACAGGTAAAAACCAGGGGGACCCAGAAAAATGGCCCCAGCTTCTCACACTTGTGCAGCGAGCCAGGACAGAGCCCTCTGAGCACAGGTCTCCTTCCGGGCTTCTCCCCGGGGTGGAAGCTCAGTATTAGCTGGAGTCCCTGAGCTGTGGTGCCAAAGGTTAACTTCGTGCTCCCCAGAGAGCTCGCACACTCCTGACCCTCTCCTGTCCTCCAGGCCCTCCCAGCTGCGGCCTCCTGGGCATAGCTCAGTCACGTGAGAGCCAGATGTGGGATTTCCCAAGCAATGATATATGTGTGTGTGTGTGTGTGTGTGTGTGTGTGGTGTGTGTGTGTGTGTGTGTGTGTGAGAGAGAGCGTGCACGTACAACACACACACAACACACACACACACTCTCACACTGCTCTGTTTACGTGGCATCCAAGAGCTCAGGGGATTGGTCCAAATGCAGAGCAGGAGAGGGATGGGGGTGAGGAGAGGCCCCAGGCTCCAGCCACACACCCTGGGAGGCTGCCCCGAGCCCTGCTGAGCCCTGCTCCCACCAGACATCATAGATAAGCCAGTTGTTTTTGCTCAGACTCCCATTTCCTGCAGCATCCATCTGCCATAGACCATATTGGCTTATGTATAAAATTTTTTTTAAATCTCTTTGAAGGCTTTACCACAGATGCTGGAAGCCCACAGCCTTCCAGGGACGTTCTGCCGGGCCTGGGGGCCTGCCTATGAGTTACTCTGCACCGCACCAGCTAGGCTCAGGGCCTTTCCTGGCCTGAGGATGCCCGTATGTACCTCAGGCCACCCCAGCCAAAACCTAGACTAGAGGAAGTGCAGGGCCCTGGGGCCAAGAAGGCCCTGGAGCAGTGGTATCAGTTGGACCTCAGTTTCCCGTGAAACCCTTGGGACTCAGGGCATTGAGTGTGTGTCCTTCCAACAGCCACCATGGACTTCCTGGTACCACCTACTGTGTTCGGTGTGCCGTGAGGATGCTGACAGGGTTAGACCCTGAAGGAGCTTCAGATCTGATTGGAGAGACTCATAACAAATTTTGAGTTAAGCGCCTGCTGTGTGCCAGACACTTGCTAGGACTACAACACTATCCAGACATCTGGAGCCAATTGACACAGAGACCTGTTGAACAATACAGAGACCCTGCCCAGGGCAAGATAAGGGCAGCCTGCAACCTTGAAAAGGGGGTCACCCTCAACTTCAGTTCACGAGTGAACTCTGCCCCTGGCCCCTGCCCCCCTCATCCCCACCCCCATCTCCTCTGGCAGTGTCCAGCCAGATGTCAGCTGAAGTATTGTGATCCCTGCTCCAAAGGTGGGTGTCAGTTACAGATGCGAGGCCCTCCAGGTCTCAGCCCTGCTGCATCCCCCCTTGCCCCCGTGAGCCAGTATCCGGGGCCCTGCCTGCTATGTTTGGCTCCAGCCTGCTCTTTCCGGTAGGGTTTGGGCAGCCTGGGGCAATGAGGATACACTTGAGTGGCAGCCCTGATGGCACCAGGCAGGTGGATGAGGGAGCCACGCAGCCTCCCCCAAACCTACATGATTCCCGGAGCAGTCAGGAGTGCCTGGGAGAGTGTCTTTGATTGTAAATATCTGTGCCCCGTCCCTGAGGCTGGAGAGTCAGTTGGTCATAGCCGGGAGCCTCCAGCTGGGCATGTGGTAGATGCTTGTTAGATAATTGGCGGTTGATTATTTATAATCTGTTAGTGAAAGTCCAGTCTGGGGAAAATAAAACATTGCTTTTTTTGTGGCCCTGGGATGGGATTGTCAGGCCTGGCTCCACTGCTGTTGACTCCATCTCTCAGGGCTCTTGTGGAGAGTGAGCCGGGGGAGGGGGTGGACTGGCGGGCTGGGGGCTGGAGACGCAGCGGCTGCTTACTTCATCCTGCACCGCTGGCCTCTGTTTCTGCGGCTGCCGCTGCCTCGTCCTCACGGGCTTTGGCGGGGGGAGCTGGTGGGTGAGGGAATGGGAGGGGGGGGTACCCCAGTAAGTGGGGGAGGACCACCAAGGCAGCCACCCCAGGGAGGGGGGTGGCTGGGATCCGGGAACTCTGAACAGTGTTGAGTTTGTCTCTTCTGTGCACACCAGCACCCCGGCACGGGGAGAGGTGAGAGCCCGAGAGTGGAGGGGGAGGGCCGCCACCCCAGGGGCTACTATGGGGTCAGGCAGCAGCTGTGGAGCAGAGGCCCAGAGCCCCGCTGGCCTCCCCGCACACAGTGCCCCTCTGTCCGCCCACAGCACCTGTGTTTAACCAGAAGCTGAGGGTTTTTTGAGCAGGGTGGGAGAAGGAGGCAGACCTGCCTGCCCGGGCAGCCCCCCTGGGCAGCTGCGGTGCTCCCGGGGGCAGCCTGGGCCTCTGCCCACACCCACTTGGGCTGGGCTGTCTCTGCTGGCCCGCCTTGGCCTAGGTGGATGTCCTTGGACTTAGTCCCTAAGGGGCTGTGGAGTGGCTCCAGCCCTCACGCACCCCATTCCCCACCTGAGCCGGGAGACTGACTTGTGCTCTGACTGCATGGCTCAGCGGTCAGAGGGTCCAGCGGTGCATTCCTGCCCCGGGTTGGGCTGCCCCGACATGGACTCTGGATTCTGGGAAAGGCAGCTCCTGGAGAAGGAGGCAGGCCCCTTCCTACTGAGAGTAAAATGAAAGGAGTATGGCTGCATTTACAAAGGGAAGCCCAACAGAAATAATTGAGCCTCCCTTGGCCAATGGCTGGGGAGGATCCAGAGAATGAAGTCCCCTGTTTTTAGGCCCCTTTGTTCCCCATTCCCAACCAGCTTGCCTGGGCTCAAGTCTGACCCATCACTCCCTTGCTGTGGGGCCTTGGGAAAAGCTTAACTTTCCTGAGGCTTACTTTCTGCATCTGTAAAATACAGATTCTTATAAGGATTAAACGTTTAGTCAAACGTTTAACCCAGTACCTAGCATGCACGTTAAGAAAGTGGGAACTGGCGGCTTCCCTGGTGGCGTAGTGGTTAAGAATCCGCCTGCCAGTGCAGGGGACACGGATTTGAGCCCTGGTCCGGGAAGATCCCACATGCCGTGGAGCAGCTTAAGCCTGTGCGCCACAACTACTGAGCCTGCTCTCTAGAGCCCGTGAGCCACAACTAGAGCCCGTGAGCCACAAACTACTGAAGCCCGGCGCCTAGAGCCCGTGCTCCGCAACAAGAGAAGTCACCACAATGAGAAGCCCGCGCACCGCAACAAAGAGTAGCCCCCCGCTCGCCGCAACTAGAGAAAGCCCGCATGCAGCAACGAAGACCCAACGCAGCCAAAAATAATTAATTAATTAATTAATTAAAGGAAAGTCGGGGGGGCTTCCCTGGTGGCACAGTGGTTGGGAGTCCGCCTGCCGATGCAGGGGACACGGGTTCGTGCCCCAGTCCGGGAGGATCCCGCGTGCGGTGGAGAGGCTGGGCCCGTGAGCCGTGGCCGCTGGGCCCTGCGCGTCCAGAGCCTGTGCTCCGCAATGGGAGAGGCCACGGCAGTGAGAGGGCCCGCATACCGCAAGAGAAAAAAAAAAAAAGAAAGAAAGTGGGAACTGGTATGCTTGTTCTAGCCTCAGCCCTGCCACTAACTTGCTGTGTGATCTTAGGCAAACTTCTCCTCTCTGGTCCTAAGTCCCCACATTGCTCCTTCCAGCCTTTATTTAGCTCAGAAGCCTGTGGCCCAGAACCCTCAGGCCCTGGGCAGGACCAGCTACATGATTCAGGGGACCTCTTGTTCATAAAGTATTAAAGATTTCAAATTGGGAACAGAGGGTGTTAAACCAAGAGCAGGGCCCTGCTAAGTATGGGTCCCTGTGCGCCCTGAGCAGATCACACCGCCTGAAGCCAACCCTGCCTTGGAGGCTGTGAGCGTAGAAGGCAGGGCCAGGGCTCTGGGCTGCTGGTGTAGCAGCATTGACCCCTCACCTCCCCAGGCCAAGGGCATGATTTTTTCATGCTGTAGTATTGATGATGAGCTGGAGGCTGCTGCTCACCCTGGAGCAGGCTGCAGAGAGCTGCCCCTGTGGGTAGCAGCTCGCACACCTTACAGCAGGACACTCCCCAACTTCCACCCGTGTGACTGGAAGTCGTCTTTGAGTTATTGCTTGTTCTCTGTCTTGACCATCTTAATTCATGCCATACTTTTTCCGGATGCCATTTGTATCACTTTCACTGTTGTGCCAGTGTCTCTGCTGCTCTGAGCATGATGGCCTATTTCAGGCCCTATATATCATGTAGGTCAAGCTGCTACTTCTTTTTGAAGCACTGTTAGCCCTCGAGGGCTCTGGTAAAGATTTGAGCTACTTCATGCCTCTGACAGCACAGTGCCTGCCACAAGGGATGTGCTCTCGTGAAAAAGTAGCTCCTTCTCTTTCTACTGTTAAATAAAATAACAGGGCTAGCAGCTGTCAAGCCCTAATTAGTTGATGACCTGAAAGCAGTGGCTGAGTTCCCTGGTGCCTAGTCAAAAGGAAAAGAAACACGTGGAGTCTAGGAAATTTAAGAACAATAGAATTCCCAAAGAGAGAGAGGTCTTGAGTGTTCAAGTGCGCTGAGGTATGGAAGAATGGAAGGACACAGAGACAACAGGGGGGTATTCATTTCTGGCAGGGGCCCTGCTCCTCCTCCCCTCTCAGGAGCTCAGGGTGGGGGCTGTGTAAGCCGATAAGGCGGGTGACCCTGCCCTGGTCCCCCTGAGCCCTTGGTTTGCTTTCATTCTCCGAGGAGTTTATGCTGTTGGCTGTCCTCCTGTCTCTCCCACCTGGCTTTCAGCCCACTCTGGATTTATTAGTTTGGATGGGTGGAACTTGCTTTACACCAGGGAAGAATTTCTGGAAGCATGGTTTGAGACTACATTTGGGTAAATTGAACCCAATTCTCCCTGCTCTGGAGTTACTCAACGTTAAAAGAAACATTACAGAGCAGTAGGAGTCCCTCTCCTAACTTAAGTCTATCCAGTTGTTTGTAACGTAGTCCTCGGGTGTATATGTGTTTTGGGGGGAATGTCCTTAAAGTCAGGGGCCCCTGTAATATTGTTCTTTGATTTCTCATAATCACCTGGACTTGACAAGAGTCAGGTTCAGCACCTAAGTGTCATCAGGACTTGCAGGCACCTGGTTTTCTCTGGGCCTGGATTCTTGCTGGTCCAGCAAGCCAGGAGGAGTGGCTGTGGCAGGAACATGAGTCCTGTGGGATGGCCATGGGAGGGACCCTGTCTCCATGCCTTCCGTCTCCCAGGCACACACTGCTTTAGTCATCAGCTTTGTCCCTGCCACCCACTCCCCTTCTGTGTTCCAGGGGCCTAATTCCTGTCCCTCCAAAACCTTTCACAGGCACTAGGCCATTTCACTCTTTTTTTTCTCCCATTGCGGAGCACAGGCTCTGGACGCAGCAGGCTCAGCGGCATGGCTCACGGGCCCAGCCACTCCGCGGCATGTGGGATCTTCCCGGACCCGGGCACGAACCCGTGTCCCCTGCATCGGCAGGTGGACTCTCAACCGCTGTGCCACCAGGGAAGCCCCATTCCACTCTTAAAGCAGACCTACAACGAAAAAGACATGGTAGATATTTTTATCCCCATTTCACAGAAGGAAAAGGAGCTCAGAGATTTGCTAAATGCCCCAGAATCAGTGAGCTAAGCGAGAGGGTAAGCGCAAGAACCAAGATTTTTTTAAAATTCTTGCTCCAGTTCCTCTGTCTCATGTGCCTCCCGAGCGAACTGTTGCACTTCTCCACTTGAGTTTCCTATATTGAGCGTGTGTTCAAGTGGTTTTCCCTGGAAAGGTAGTCTGTTTCTCTGGAAAGATTTGTTTCTACTGTGGTGTACTTGCATTATGGAGACTAGCAGGTTACTACTGGAAGAGTCTAGAACATGAAACAAGTATCGTGGAGATCAGTGGGCCCAAAATGCTTGATTTTTCCAGATGTGGCCCAGAGAAGTCAAGCCATTTGCCCAAGGTCACACAGCCAGTTCTCAGCAAAACCAGTTGTGCAGATTCCCAGTCTCACGCCCCTTGCTTTCCACCAGGCCCTGTGACTCTGCTCTGTAGGGCCCTTGGTTCTGTCACCAGAGAGAGGGGGGTAGAGACCGCAGGGAGGGCAGGAAGCAGTTGGTTTGTGTCACTCACAGCTGCTCATTTGGCTGCGCCTGTCTTTTGCTCCTTTGCCCCATCTCTCCTTCTCACCATTTTCCCGGTCCTGAGCCAGCAGCCATGTCTGCCTCCTGGCCGAGGGGCCAGGGTTTGTAAGCCAGGGGGCCACTCCTCTGTTCATCGCAATGAGGCGGAGGGGGGTCCTTCCCGCCCTGGGGGAGGGCTAGCTCTGGTGGGCTGGAGAGAAGGCACTCCAAAGGGGGGAAATTTGGGGTGGGAGCCATGGAACTGGATTAATTCTGCGGATCCAGGGGACTGGGAAATAAATCATGTTTTAAAAAGGCTTTCTTTTTAAAGACAGGCTCGTTCTGGTCCGCTTCCCATTTTCCTTTGGAAAGAGGGAAGGCCTGCTTATTGTGGGGGGGAGAGGGTGGGTATGAGTTCAGCTTGTTCCACATTTAGGAGTGGGGGCTTGGTTTCCAGAGGCTGAAGGATTTTTTCCTGTCTGCCCTCCCTGGCCTGCCCAAATGCCCAAACCCAAAAGGCCCAGAAGGGCATCGGACCCTTCAGGATGACTGTTGAAAAAACCAACCAAGCAGCAAAGGCCTCGGGAGCATTTAGTCCACATGGGCCAACAGCCTCCACTTCTCTCCCCTGGGGATTTGGAGCAGCTCCCCTTCTCTGACAACCTCATCTCCCAGCCTTGGGTCTGGCAAACCACTGCCCACAGGCCAAGCCCAGCTCACCATGTGTTTTTTTTTTAATTAATTTAATTAATTTATTTATTTTTGGCTGCATTGGGCCTCCGTTGCTGCGTGCAGGCTTTCTCTAGTTGCGGCGAGCGGGGGGCTACTCTTCGTTGGGGTGTGCGGGCCTCTCAGTGCGGCAGCTTCTCTTGTTGCGGAGCACGGGTGCATGGGCTTCAGTAGTTGTGGCACGCAGGCCCAGTAGTTGTGGTGCACGGGCTTAGTTGCTCCGCGGCATGTGGGATCTTCCCAGACCAGGGCTCGAACCCACGTCCCCTGCATTGGCAGGTGGATTCTTATCCACTGCATCACCAGGGAAACCCCAACCATGTGGTTTTGTAAGTAAAGTTTTATTGGCACACAGCTCGTTCATTCCTCTACGGATTGTAACAGCAGAGGTAAGTAGTCTCGGCAGAGACCACGTGGCCCACAAAGCCTAAAATATTGACTCTCTGGCCCTTCACAGGAAGTCCGTCGACCCCTGTTTTAGCAGAACACATCTTCCTGGGTCCTCCAGGCCCAGGCCAAATGAATTCCCTCGGCTCACTGACGGACATTAGCACTTCCAAAACATTTCCTTCCGAAGAACCCGAAGCAAGTGTACAAAGTAACGAAGCCAGCAGAGATGGAGAGAGGTGTGAGCGACCTCTTAGTTGGCTCAGCCCAGGGCTGGGTGCGGCCAGATGGTGTTGGGATGGGTCTGGCGTTAGGCCCCACCCAGGGGCGTTAGGATGGCCTTGCTGGGTGGCAGCCACTTAGCTACGTTTGGGGCACAGCATCAAGGAGTCACAACCCCAGCAAGATCTGGCACCAGACAGAGAAGCCCCACATTCTGAACTGAGACCCCCTCACCTCAACCACAGCAGTTGAAAGCCTCGGAGTGTGTCTGCTTTGTCTCGGCCCTGCCAGGGCATGAAAGCTGGGCCAGCATGGCTCCTGCTGTCCCAGGAGGCTTCTGGCTGCCAGGCCTGGTCAGAGACTCTGGCCACAGGATGTCTGTCTGTGGGGGTGGGTCCCCCAGAATCCCTTTACCCCCAATTCCAGCTGACCCAGTGTCTGTGGGAAGCATCTCTGTGCGCCAGCATTTTCTTGATGCGTCTAGTATTGAAATGCCATCTGGTTCTCGTCCTTGCAACTCCAGGAGCCTGATTTTCCTGCTGCCCCCCAGAGCTGATTGAACCAAGCCCATGGGATATGCCCAGGGAAGAGGTTCAGAGAGGTTAAGTACTTTATCAAAGGGGCAGAGCCTGGATTTGAATCCAGACAGACTCCAGAGGCCGCGCCACACCTCTCCAGCGGATCCCCACTCTGCTGGTTTACAGTGAGCACTGGAAGGGCCAGGCTTCCCGGGTCTACATGGTGAGCCAGCCTGCAACTGGAAGGTGGCTTGCTGAGCAAGGGAGAGTTAGGTGCTTTAAATGGTGAGCGACATCAGACTGAGGCCTGAAGCCTGTGTCACCACAAGAGATGAACACTGTACTAGCTGTGTGACCTGGACCAAGTTACTTAACTTCTGGGTCAGTCTTCACCTGCAAAATGGAGGGAGTTCCTTATCACTGTAGGTTTATCATGAAAAACAGATGAGTTACTATATGTAAGTGCTCATCACAATGCTTGGTGTACAGTAGATGTTGCATAAATGTTGCTGCTGTGATGATTACCGTTACTATCTATCAGGCCAGGCCGCTCTCCTGGCCAACACCAGGCAAGCAGCCCGAGGGCTTGCCTCTCAGACTTGCATCTCCACGGTTCCTTCTCGCTGTAGCCACTGTAGCCAACGCTGTTCTCCTTTGGAGGCAGTGAGCAGTTCAGCAGAGGAAGCACCAGTTGGGGTGTCCCAGACCTGGTTCCATTTCTGGCCCTGCTACTCTGGCCTCTTGGGAACTTGGGCCAGTTCCTTCCCCTGTCTAAGCTCAGATTCCACCCCTGTATATGGGGCAAAAGGTGTGTTCCCAGCTCAAGGACCTGGGTGTAAATGAGCCACTGTTCACTGTAGGTAAACTGTCAGCATTACGTGTTGACCCTCTGATATTCTAGAAATGTCCACACCATTGATTAGGCTAAGAGCTTTTTGCCTCATAATGTTACCATATCACATCTCATGATCTTAAGTTGTTTTAGGTGCTTTGACATTGTTCCTCCCTCTCGGCAGGAAGACAACTTTTAACCTCATTTCACAGATGAGGAACCTGGGGCCCAGATCACACATGGCTGCCTGAGCCTGGACGAGAGCCCTCGTTTCTTCTGGTCACTAAAGGTCCCCGTTCTTCTGGGTTGGAGTTGGGGTGTGAGACTTTTTAAAACGAGGCTTCCTTCCATTTTGCCAGGGCCTGTCTGTCTTCCTCAATGCTTAGGGCTGGGCAAGACATTGAGGCCCAGTGGTGCGGTGACTGGAGACTGGCCTTGGGCTCCCCAACCTGACGTTTAAGGTTCCAGGCCCACGCTGCTGAGCGTGCTGGCCTGGTGAGGATCACGGCCAGCCACCCACATGGCCAGAGAGGAAGGTCCGGGCTGCCTTCTCCAGGGCAGCGATAACCCGCGGGCCCTGTTCCAGGCCCGGATCGTGTAGGATTCTCTGTGCTCCAGAGGATTCCTGCGTTTTGCAGACACCTCATTATCCCCGTCCTGGCCAGCAGTGTCCCAGCTCCTCTGTAATCACTCAGGCCCACGCCCAGCAGCACTTCCAGGGCCAGGAAATCACTCCCCTCCCTTCCCCTCCCCTCCCCTCCCTTCCCCTCCCCTCCCCTCCCTTCCCCTCCCCTCTCCTCCCTTCCCCTCCCCTCCCCTCCCTTCCCCTCCCCTCCCCTCCCTTCCCCTCCCCTCCCCTCCCTTCCCCTCCCCTCCCCTCCCCTCCCCCGCCTTCCGCCCCTCGGCCGACTCAGCGCCTGCAACCACTGGGCCCAGTGTGGACCTCCTGCCTGCCTAACGGTTCTCTCTTCTCCTCTGATTCTCTTCTCTCCTGCTGCTGCTTGCTCTCGGAAGTGTGGCTCTCCAGCTGGGCTGAGTCTCCTAAGAAGAACGTGACAGGTACTGCCTGGTGTGCATGTGTGTGAACATGTGTGTCCCTGGCATGCAGGCCCACGGAGCCGGTGCCCTGTGATGTGTAGCAGCTCTTTGTCAGCATGTTGGCGTCTTCTCGGCCATCCCCTCTGCCTTCCTTTCAACCCTTTTTAGGTCCCAGATCCAGCCTTGGAGCCCTTTGGTGGGTGATGACCACATAGCACAGTGTGTCAGCAAATGCACCCTGGACCCGGAATGTGTGGGTTTAGATCCCGGCCCTGCCACGTCCTGGTCTCGGGTTACGTAACCTCTCAAGTCTCCCTAAGCGGATGCGGTAGCATCTCACCGGGAGCCTGGTGCACAGAAAGTGCTCAGGTGGTGGTGAGACTCCCATCACCTTCCGCCCCGTGAGATGGGCCAGCTGAAGCTCATTAGTCTCGCTTCAAGGCTGTTAACCCGAGGCAGAGAGCCGAAGTCTCCAACACCCCAGCTGAGGCAGTGGTGGGTAGGGGGGTGGGGAGTCTCGTAACTGCAATGAAGTCGCAGCCCCCACACCCCGGGGATCCAGAGCTGGGACCTGCCTCTGGTCTCAGGGCTTCAGGACCTTGGGCTTCCTGGGCACCCATAGCCCTCAGGGACTTGGGCTTGTGCTCTGTGTCTGGGCAGAGCTGGGACAGAGGTCAGAGGCTTACCTTTAGCCTTGGTTTTACTGGACAATGGTAGAAAAACCTGGATAGCAGTGTTCTCAGCTGTTAGATGGACATGGTGTCAGGTAGAGGGAAGGGATTTCCAGAAGGGTCTTCTAGAAGCCCCTCCATTTTTGTGAGTGCCACCTGGCCCTCCTTCCCCAGCCCAAACCTGAGAGCAGAGGTGAGGACCAGAGGTTGGACCAGCCCC
This sequence comes from Phocoena sinus, assembly GCF_008692025.1. Classification (NCBI taxonomy): domain Eukaryota; kingdom Metazoa; phylum Chordata; class Mammalia; order Artiodactyla; family Phocoenidae; genus Phocoena; species Phocoena sinus. Next base: position 59,842,305 of record NC_045778.1, on the reverse strand, counting down.
TCCCCTCACAGCCGTAGGCAGGGAACGGGAGGTGAACAGCCTGGGCGGGCGGGCAGAGGAGAAGGCAGCAGGCAGAGGACCTCTTGCCTGTCCCAAGCCCCTCGCAGTCATCCTTCTCATGTTGCCTGTGACGAGGGCCTCGGCCTGAGCTAATCACTGGGCTCCCGTCCCTTTTTTTCCCTCTCCCGAGACAGTGAGCCAGAGCCCACTTGGCCCACAACAATACATTTTATTCACCAAACGTATAGCCTGGCTGCCCGAGGGCCTGTGGAGAGGCCGGCAGGCTGAGGCTGGCCTGGGAGGAATCAGTTGTGAGAGACTGAAGGGACCTTGGTGGGACACCCAGGGTTTGGGGGATCATGGAGAGCGTGGGGAGCCTGGGATGGGGGCCACCGTAGGGCTTGGCTTCTCAGGATGAGCCCAGCTGTTTGGAGAGAGAGCCTGAGGGGAGGCCACGTGGGCTGGGGGAAACCACCAGACCAGGGCCGGGGTCTTGGGCGAGTCGCCACGTCACTCTGGGCCGGCCTTGGTTTCCCCACCTGGAATGTTGGCAAGTTCAGTGAGACTGGACACTCAGAGGTAAGGGGCTGATGCTGGGGATCCTTGCGGATAAGGGGCCTCGGGCTGCTTGGGCTGGCATCCATCCATAAGTGGGCCCTGGGGGTTCTGATATGGCTCTCCAGCTGGTAAATGCTCGCTGCCTGCCAGGAGGCGGGGTCTGAGAAAGGCATGAGAAGGAACAGAGCCATGGCTGCTTCTCCTGGCAACTGTGGCCCTTGCCCTGACCTGCGTGCTGGGGTTTTGTTTGTTTGTTTTTATAAATTATTTATTTTGGCTGCACTGGGTCTTTGTTGCTGCACGCGGGCTTTCTCTAGTTGCGGCAAGTGAGGGCTACTCTTTGTTGCGGAGCGCAGGCTTCTCATTGCGGCGGCTTCTCTTGTCATGGAACACGGGCTCTAGGCGCGCGGGCTTCCGTGGTTGTAGCACGCAGCCTCAGTAGCACGGCTTCCGTAGTTGTAGCACGCAGCCTCAGTAGCACGGCTTCTGTAGTTGTAGCACGCAGCCTCAGCCTGTCGTGGGCTCTAGAGGGCAGGCTCAGTAGTTGTGGCGCACGGGCTTAGTTGCTCCACGGCATGTGGGCTCTTCCCGGACCAGGGCTCGAACCCGTGTTCCCTGGCAGGCAGATTCTTAACCACTGCGCCACCAGGGAAGCCCCTGCATGCTGGTTTTGAGGCTTCAGAGGAACCTAAGCCCTTCCTCTCCTCCCCAGATCTCCCATTTCCTGTTTGCTTTATAAACAGTCTACAGTTTACGTAGAGCATTAACCCCATCACCTTATACCATGCTCAGAACAACCCCACAAAGTAGGTACTGTTATTGTTCCTGTTTATGGATGAGGAAGCTAAAGCTCAGAGAGGTTAAGTGTCCTCTGCAGGGTCACAGAGCTAATAAGGACAAGGCAGGACTGGACCTCAGACCCTCAGACTCCAGTTTGATGCTTTCGCATCACGACTCTCAGGCAATTATTGTGTCTAGTGCCATGTCCTATGGCACCAGTCCTGAGGCGTCTGTCTACCCTCATCAGGGAGACTCTTGTCTAAAGCACATGATCTGGTCAGGGAGCAGTGCTCCACAAGAAAATCCAGTGCATAATAGGAGCAAGCACTGTAGCTGAGTGATTGGATGGTTCCTGGAGGGGCAGAGGTGGTTGGGTAGAATTGGGGTTGGTAAAGAGGAAGGCATTCCCAGCAGGGGGAACAGCTAGCTAAAGCAGAGGCGTGGACATAAGAACCAGCATAGAAGAGTGTGACTGGCACACAGTGGGTGCTTGATATCTGTGTGTTGATAAATGAATGTTGCCTGGATCAGAGGAGTTGTGTGTCAGGGAACTTGGGGAGCTCAGGTTGTCAAGAAAGACTGAGCTTGAATTTGGCCTTTCTTCTTTAGGCAGCAGGGACCCAGTGAAGGTGCTGGAGCAGTGGATTGACTTAGCAAAAGCCTCATTTAGAAGCCTAAGTTGGCAGGCAGATCAGGCAGGAGCCAGGGGTCCATCCAGTTGGTAGCGAGAGGAATGCAGGTGTGAGGCAGGCGTGGGGCAGGGCTCTGGGGCACTGCCAGAGCCCCAGCAGATCCAGCCAGGGGCTCTGACAAAGGCACAAAGGTGAGATGGATGAGACCCTGACAGAAAGTCCCCTTCCAATCTGGGAGGGACTCTTCTCTCTATAAGGAGTACTCCCCTTCTCCATGCCACTGCCAAATGCTTCCTATCTGAAGACAGGAGGCTCACTCCACTGCATCTCCCCCTCCCTCGGGCTGACTCCTTCAGCCCCCAGTTTTCCAGGCCTTGGCTGGGAGGGGATCCAGAGCAGCCTCTGTGGGATGACATCACCCACCGGCCTGCCTGCCGAGTGTTTTCTCATCTGGATACCTGCTCCCAGCTCACATCCGTCCGAGCAGCCCTGGGCAGGCAACACCCTAAGAGGTAGATGCCAGAGAGTGTGAGCTTGTGCTGGGGGAGGGGAGGGCAGTGAGGAAGACAGAGTGTCTGCCTGTGTGTCCATCTGTCCGTCCCCTAGGCTGTGTACTACTGCCTGTCTTCTGTGCTCTGGAATGCCTGGAGAACATTTTCTTAACTTTTCTACCTGTGTCCCAGAGTGTCAGTCTTCAGAAAGCTCAGGCCAGTTTCCAAGGGGTGGCGTGGAGGTGGGAGCAGTATGTGGGTTTTTCCCCTTTGAAATCTTGCCTCAGATTTCCTTGGCTTGGATTAAAATGACCTGATGTCTCTCCATTCCCCAGCACCCCGCTTATCCTCTCGAGCAGCTTTTGGCCACAAACCCATCACTCCTTGTTTCTCCCTGCCTCTGTTTCCCCATCTCCCCTTTTTCTCCCTTCCAGAATTTAGTTCTCTAGTTTTCCCAGATTTCGGAGGTGAGGCCCTGCCTGGTTTATCAGTATTGGCTCAAAGCAAGCCGTTAAATCACTGTTCATCTATCTGTCCATTCATTCATTCATTTCACCAACAGTTACAGAGTGCCTACCCCCAGTGGGCACTGTGGTCTGGTCAACAGATGCTATAAGAGTCGAGAAGAAACCCACACTCCAGTCTTTATTAAGCAGCAGCTATCTGCCAGATGTGGGGTGGGTAGGATGAGGCAAGTCCCCTCCTCGGGGTCAGTGGCTGTCTATAGGCCACAGACAGGGCGTGAGTCAGGACACAAGCAGTGGTGTCAGGAGGACATGGGTTCCATCCCAGCTGTGTGACCTTAGGAAGATTGCCTCATGAGCCTTAGTCTGCCTGTGTGTGAAATGGGGCTATAACAAGGGCCTACACCTGGGTTGCTCTGAGGATCCGATATGGTCTGCATTAGGTAGTGAGCATTAATGAAAGCTTGCTATTAATTGTCAGCATCATCTGGGCTCTCAGGCTTTGGAAGCTCTCTAACCAGCTGGAGAACTCCTGTCTTCTGTTTCTATCTTGAGTTTTCCTTTCCCACAAACTGGAAAGGGAGCCCCTGTGTCCCACAAGGGCAGGGGCTGGCCCTTTTTGTGCTGGGTGCACTCACTACCAGCCCCCCGGGGACACAGTGGGAGGTAGTCTCTGTCAGCTCCGTGCCCAGTGCTGCCTTTGTGCAGCTAGCAGGGGTAGGCACAGAAGCTGGCCCAATCTGAGTGCAGAGCCAGGCCCACCCTGCTGCCTAGCTGTTGGTTGCATTTTGGCCTGAAATACAATCTTGGCTTCGGATGGGCTGCCTGGGGCAGTGCCTGTGCACATCCATGTGGCAGGCCTCAGCTGGGACAGGGTCCCTCCTGGGTCTCCAAAGGACTGAGCTGGGGCTGCAGGGTCTACACCTCATGGGAGAAAACTGCCAGGTGCAGTGGGTTTCTTTCCCTTCCATCGACCCCACCCTAGGTTGGATGGAGCCTCCCGCACAGAAAGACCCAAAGATCTAAGCAGCATTTCTCACCCTGGCTGTGTATGAGAACCATGGGAGAGGAGGGGGTGTCTAAAAAATACCTGAGACCAATTCAGTCTGCGTCTCTGGGCGTGGGGCTCAGGCATCAGTGTACTTTAGAAGCTCCCCATATCTTGTGGGACCAAGTTGAGGATCATTGTGCTAGGAGAATGGGATGTCTGGAAACATATCAGAGACAGTTCTGTAATGGAAAGAGAGATGGGCTTGAACCTAAAACACTGAGTGAATTTGGTTCTCTCCATAGCAACTGTGTGAGCTGGGGCAAGCCTCTTGTCTTCTCTGGGTCTCTGAGGTGTCTTTTGTGAAGTGGGAAGGTAACAAGGTTGTTGTGGGGATAAAATGGGACAGTGTATAAGCCTGGCATAGAACATTTGCCAAGTTAGACTCAGGCATGTGGGGAAGGTAGCTACGGGCTGAAGCACCAAGGGGGCCGTGTGGAGCCTGGGGACCCTCTCAGCCATTTCTATAGCCAGGCTGGTGGAGTGAAGCCCCCAGCCTTTCAGGAGACTGGTAGATGCATAGGGTGATAGACACAGAGTCTAAGAAGTATGCTAGGAATTCCTCTTGCCGGGGAGATGGAGAGGGGAGTCTGGGAAGGCTTCCTGTAGGAGGTGACCAGTGGGTCTGTGGTTCATGGATCCTTTCAGCTCCTAGCCGGCCTCTGTCCCCACTGCACTCTAGTGATGGTACTAGTGAGGCGCAGAGAGCTTTCAGCAGCGCATTCAAGGCCGCACAGCCAGTAAGCCGAGATGGGCACCCAATCTGTCTACCTTCCAGCCTGGCGTTTGCTTAATAAATGTTGCACTGATCCAGTGGCTAAAGAGGACAGAGAAGCTGCTCGCTCCCTGCCCTCTTCCTGCTTAGCCCCACCTTTTGACCCTCAAGCTCCTGAAACTGCCAGGAGAGGGCAGCTGGTGGCTTCCGGGAGCCTGACCACAAGCCCCAGCAGAGCTTAAAGGCAGAGGGAGGCTGAGTCGGTCTCCATGTGGCCGGAGGGCGGCAGCCAGGCCGGACGATGCCCCGTCGGGAAGCGGGCCTGGGGACACGGGCCTGAGGCTGGTCCCCGGGGCACCAGGCCCGTGGGCTCAGTGGCCGCGCCTTGGTAAGCCCGAGGGGCAGCAGTGGAGCCGAACTTGAGGAAAAGTTGGCGGGGGGCGGGCTGGGCTCTCCAGCGCTGGCGCTGGGACTTTCTTCTTGGGTTTCAAGTAAACAGTCTCGGCCCTCCTCCCCCTCCCCTGCCTCCACCCCTGGCTCCTCATTCGATGGGTCTCATGTGTTTCTATTTAAGGGCTGCGAGTAAACCCCAGTGATTGGCGGCCTCAAACCCTCTTGACTTCTCGCCTGGGCCCAGCCTGCCGTGGAGCCGTCCTCTCCCGCTCTCTCCCTCTCCCGCCCAAGGGGAGGACTGCTGACTCTCTTTCTCTGGGTTTACAGGGGTTGGGGAGAGGCCCGAGCCCTCCTCCTCGCCTGGCCTTTCCTCTCGCCTCTGCTCCGGCCTCAGCCCCCATGGGCCACCCGCCCGCCCACCCGCCTGCGGCCCTCCCCTCGCACCCCTGCGGCCGAGGGGTCCGGAGAGACCACGTCCGCCCCAGGCCTCTCCTCCGACTCCCTCTCCCTCGTGCTGGGCTGTGATTAATTCATCGCGGCCGCAGGCTTTTTCCTCTGAGTCCCCTCGGCCTCTGTCTCGTCTCTGTCTCTCCCTCCGCGCCCCCCACCGCTGGCCCCCGGCTCCCCATGTCCCCCGGTCCCCGCGGCACAGCGGGCCGGTGTGGGGCCCTGCTATATGGCCTGTCCTTGGGGCCCGGCGAGCTGCGAGCCCTGGCTGCGGGCGGCCCCTCCGAGCGGTGCTGGCGACCGAGCAGCCTCCCCCGAGGCCGATGGACAGGGGGCGCCCCGGCCGCGGGGCCATGGCTGGCCGCTGGCTCACCGCGTGCTTTCTGCCCTCGCCAGGTGCCGACACCCACGCCGAGCCCATGATCCTGGAACAGTACGTGGTGGTGTCCAACTATAAGAAGCAGGAGAACTCGGAGCTGAGCCTCCAGGCCGGGGAGGTGGTGGATGTCATCGAGAAGAACGAGAGCGGTGAGTGCCCAGCTGTCTGGCCGGCCACTCGGGCGAGGAGCCCGGCTGGTTTTTGTTCCCCTCCTCCTCCCCCACCTCTGCAGCTATACGTTATTTCCATCTGGCGGGGAGAGGGCCGAGGAGGCTGAAGTTTCCCCTGTTGGTTTGGGCTGCAGGCCAGCAGTTTGCCTGATGGTGGAAGAATGTCTCCACCACTCGGGGTAATTAACTGGCTTGTGTTAATGCAAGGCCAGGGTGGCAGCGTGAGCACGGCTGTCCAGCCCATGTTCAGGGTCCCTGTGCCCTCTGAGGCCTGGGGGAGGTTGCTCCCAGCTCAGGGGCATCCTACAGCAGCTTCCCCCTTGGGGCCATGTTCCAAACTGGGGACGAGGCCGGGGTGGGAGGACCCGGCTGGCTGGTGGGGAGGGCAGGCCATGACGTCACTGTAGGGGTCCCGGGTCCTCAGGCGGGTTGTCTGAGGAAAGGTCAGGCCTGTGGAGGTTGGCTAGCGTCTGGGCGGTGAGCTGACTGCCCCCTGCTGAGCTGAAGGCTGCCAGGCCCTGGGAAGAGGGCCCAGACAGGGGGATGAAATCAGGTCCTGGGGCCGGGGAGAGTCCTGTAGCAGCCGCCCTGTCATTGGGAACTGAGGCTTTGTCTTGGCTGTCCAGGGGCCTGCCAGTTCCAAGGTTCTCACCGTGTAGGCCTCAGTGCCCTTGGCAGCAGGGGTCTCTCAGGTGGAGAGAGGAGGGCCTGAGTCCGTCGGTCTGAGGTGCAGGCGTGTGTGACCCCTGCAGAGCCAGGGATGAACTCTGGCCCAGGATATCCATCATCAGTTTGCTCATGACCTGCTGGCGCTTGAATTGGTTCCTGGGGTGTTCTGTTTTGGTTTCGGTTTGCTGTGGGGGAAGGCCCCCGTGCGTGCGGGCGCGTTGGAGCCTCTCTGAGCTGTGTTTGGAGGACACTCCCAGAGGGTAGAGGCCTGTTCTTCTTTTCCTGTTCCACTCTATTCCCCTCCAGTATTTTAAGCTCTGACAGGAAGACAGATCAAAGGCTGTCTGTGCCCATTCTATAGATAGAATGACTGAGGCACAGAAAAATTGAGGGGAAGTGAGTCACCTGAAGTCAAAAACAGAACAGAACAGTTCTTGGGCCCCTGATTCCTATGCCTGTGGGCAGCAAGTAGCTGTAGAGATACTGAGGAAATCCCCGTGGGCCTCCTCGGGGAGGTGAGATTAGGTTCCTGCTGCAGGAGTCTCAAGAGCTGTGCTCTCTGAGAACAGGGCTGTGATGCCAACAAAGACCTGACTTATGGCCCTCTTGGGTCTGGAGTCTTCAAAACTTGTTCCCCTCAGAGGTGACAGGCTCTGCCCTTGTGCCTGGTTGGCAGTGGCTGTCACGAGCATAAAGGCCTGGGCCCCTCACCCCAGGTGCCACACCGGTCTCCTTCCTGCACCGCTTGGCTTTCAGCCTTTGTCACAGTACCAGCCCCACCTCCCCGCCCCACCCAAGCTGCATTGTCAGAGGGGCCTGGCCCTAGCAACCCTAAGCACCTCAAGACCCAAAGGAAGGGCTCTCTAAGGGTGGGATTGCAGACACCCACTGAGGAGAGAGAGGGATGTTTGTTTTGGGGCTTGCTCCAAAGGAAGGCGTGTCGGCTTTTCCATATAAGGTCAGGGCTGCTCAAAAGTAGACGTCTGGCTTAGGGACCCTCTGCCTTGTGTCACCAGCACAGCTGTATAGCCCTAAAGCAGCAGGAGGGGTGAGCCCCCATGTCTCTGGGTACCAGCCACTGGCCAGGGTGGCTGAAGAGGAGACCCCACACAAAAGGCAGTCAGCCTGTTATCAGACTCCCTGCTTCCCTTTGCCTCCCACCCCACATCCAGGACCCTGCCTAGGAGTGGGGGAGGGAGAGCCTTGACGAGGTGGGGCTTTTGTGGCAGGCCTGCACTTCCTTCCCCTGAGGAGTCCCCGATGGCTGTTTGAGGGGGCTCCGGTAGCCTGAAGCCCAGTCTGGTACACTGATCCTCTGAGGGAGCTGCCGTCTCTAGAAGCAGGGCTCTGCCCACTACCAGGTACCGGCTGGGTGACTTCAAGACGCTTGCTCCCTCTGGGCCTCAACTCTCCCTCCTGTAAAATGGAGACCGTCTTGTGGCTGCTTGGAAACAGGGCCTGGAGCAGATGACCTGCCCAAGCCCCCTCCCAGATCCGGGCTCCGAGGCTGGGAGACTCCTTAGGGCCCTGGGTGTTGGGTAGACAGAACCCTGAATGTGGCCTTCCCAATTCTCCGGGCTTTCTGTCTCCCCCCTTGATGGAAACAGCTGCTCAGCAGCAGATATGTACACGGGGACCTTGAAGGGCTGTGTCCGCGGTGCAAACCCGCACCGTCTGTTGCTGTCAGAAACAAGGAGGCCTCCTAGAGTGTACAACCAGCGTAACCAGAGAAACTAAGTGGGTGGAGGGGAGCAAGGAAGAGGGCCAACTGCTGGTCCTTGGGAGGGTGGTTTCCCAGTTCAAGGAAGCCGGATGGCTGACGGCAGGGGGAGGGGAGGTGTGTTGGGCATCCTGCAAGCTGGCTTTGGAAGGAGTGGTGAGTGAGGCTTTTGAACTCTGGAACAAAGACCCCATTGTGATGCCTTTGACCTTAGGACTTGGTGGGCGTGTTGAGGCATTTCCACTTAAATTGTTGGGGCAGTAGCCCCAGTTAGCACCACCCTGCCCCCTGGGGCCTCGCCTTGCCTGCTGGGAGCCAGGACTCTGCCTGTGTCCCCTTCTCCCTTGGCTGAAAGTCCCTCGCGTAGAATGTTCAAAGAGGGACCCAGCCATCTCTGGTTCTGCTTGCTCATCAGAGCCTCCTGGCAGGGACCACAGCCCCTGAGGGATTTGGAAGTGTGCTTGTGCCAATGCTCTGTAATCTCATTGGTCTAAAGAGAGATGTGTCTGATGAAAGGCAGTTCAGCATCAGTAAACAGTAAACACCAGGTCTAGGCCAGGCTCTTCACATGCGTCATCCCACTGGCATCATGGAATGACCCCGTGTGGTAGAAAGCACTCTAATCATTTTGTGGCTGAAGTAACAGGCTAAGAGGTTAAGTCATTTCCCTAAAGTCCCAACAGCTGAGATCGCTCCCTTATACGGAGCAAGTGTGGGGAGGGGTGAGAATGGGCTGATCCTGGGAGGGATCATCACTGAGCTGGTGATGCTGTGGGTCAGGGACAGACATGGGCTACCTGAGGGTGGTGTATACCCAACACCAAGGACAAGCCTATTCTAGGGAATGTAAGTGGATAGAAGTCAAAGACACCCACAGTGTTGGGACCTGAGTGGCTTCAGGGAAAGCATTTTTGATCAAACAGTGGGCCTGGGGCCCAGCCAGAAAAGGACTCTTTTCCTTCATTGATCAAGGACAAATCTAGCAGAAAGATTAGCAACTTTGTTAGCTTTGCCAACCATTTTTGTCCTGTCCTTGAAAACCCCTCCACCCTGACATAAACAACAATGCCTGAGATACCACCTTTGTAGGACATTCTTACACCTCAAAGACCACATTGGCTTTACCTTCCAGGAGGCAAAATCTGGTCTAACTTCTGGCAGAATGGTGATGGCAGGGTCCCAGTTGCTCTGATTTCTGTGTTAAGCAAAGCTGCTTCCAACTCTGCAGGATGGTTTCCTCCTCTCAGGGTTAGGAGCCAGGGGAGGATGTGGAGCTGAGTCAGCAGATGCACGTCCTTTTCCTGCTCCAGCTTTCCTTCTCTGAGTCTTTGCGTCTTTCCTGGCACTAGTGTGATAACCCTGGGTGATCTTATACTTCCTTGGAGGCACATAGCTATTTGACTAAGGTAAAAGCATTGTGTTGGCAAGAAGTTTTGAGCTCCTGGTCCATCCAGGTGAGAAATTGTACAGGTGAGAAAACTAAGCCTTGGGGAGTTTGAGAATCTTCAGTCCCCTCCAAAGTCAATGCTTTAGTCCCAATTGAGTTGTGAGCAGAGGACAGATGCCCACTCAGACTTGCTCAAGAATCTACTGAAAGGATTCGGGAAAATCTCACCAGAATCCCAAGGGTGGGAAGTACATCCCAGCCGCACAAGGACTGGGAACCAGAAAGCTGGCACGAGATAACGCAGCTCCTCTTCTTGGGTACCATGTGGATTTAAAGTCCAGCTGTCATCTCCTAACTGCAGACCAACCTTCCTTGTCTTGCTGTTCACTTGTAACAGTGGCCTGTTCACCTGCTGTTGGTTTGTTGAGATAACTGCCACCAGCTGACAATGGTCTCTGGTTCTCTGAGTTCAAAATTTGAAGTTTGAATCTGATTAGTTTCTGGCCAGCCAGTGGATGGGCAGACCTTAGATCAGGTGTCCAACCTTGGGCCAATCAGCTGTGTCCGGGGGAAGGGTCATGGGGTATAAACACGGCTGCCTTGCCAACCTATTCAGCGGTGGCTGCTGGAGCACAGGTTTTAACAAGAGGAGGTAATGGGGGGTAAACTACCCCAGAACACATTGGCTGCATCTATTCTACTTATTTAGCAGCTGTGCGTAGTAAAGAGAACAAAGAATCAGGAGTCTGTTAGGTTTAAGATCTAATGCTACCCTAACTGTGTGATATAAGCAGAAATCCACTTCCTCCTGAGTCTAAGAGAATAGGGATGCATCCTACATGGGCTTTGTTTTTTCCTTCAATGAAATGTAACTATTCATTATTTGAGGAATATCTTTATCAAGAAGACAGACTAATAAGCTTTCCCCTCAGACTTGTGTGTCATAATGATTATTTTGTGTTGTCAAAGATGATGCATTCTTCAGCCGTGTATTTTGTGAGTTGGAATCTTCTTAACACTGAAGATGTATCTATTCTGTTACTTAGGTATTTCTTCATGAACATTGTTATAACTGGTTCTACACGGACTTACTGTAAGTGAGAAATACACTGTATATCCTCATCGTTTATTCATCCTTTCATTTATTGCTCAAGTCTTGAATACCTCTTTTGTCCCAGGCTCTATGCCTATTGGGTGCATACCCATACGATTCCTGCCTTTATGGGGTTTAAACTCTAATTAATGTGAGCATGCTGGGTACTTAATGGGTGGACTGTATTGTGAGACTGGGATAGCTCTGCAGATTTTCTGCTGTCTTAAATGGACTTCTCCTATATATCTTCTACGTCTTTTACTTAGATTCTGTATCTTTACTTAGTATCTTTACTAAGTAAAGATATCTTATCTTTACTAAGCAGGTTGGTATCTTTATTTAGATACCAACCTGCTGATTGGTAATGCAGATTGCCAATCTGCTCTTGAACAGACATGCCCCAATAAAGAGAGGATAGGCTCTTTCTAGAAGGGCAGGTTTGTTGCAGTCTGCATTACAGATAAGTGACCTAACACTCTTAACTCTGTAACAGCTTTTTAAGTGTTTGGTTCCAGTGAGCCAGCCCCATTTAGATGTGGTGACTGGTCCCCACGAGGTCCTGTCCCAACTGACAGAGAAGCCTTGATCTGACACCCTTCTCTCTCTAAGTACAGCACATGTATGGCCCTGCTGTGTCAGGCCAGTCAGCAATTCCAAAGTCCGTTCTGATCCAAGACTGTCTCTGGTGTGCGGTTGTTGCCCACTTCATGAAGCTGCCTGGGAGGGAAGGGGCCATCGAGTATAAATCTACAGAAGTGAGCGTCCAAATCCAGCCTTGGGCCCCTCAGCCCAGCTTTAGTCACCTGGGCTGGAGATGGTTTTGAGAATGAGATTGCACGACAGCCTAGCGATTCAAAATATGGGTTCAACTTAGATAAGCCTGGTTTTAATATTGATTTGGCACTTACTAGTGGTGACCCTGGGAAGTTACTTGAATCCTCTAAAGCATCAGTTTCCTTACCTGCAAAAAGGAGATAACTGTACCCACAGCTGTCGGGTTAGTACCAATATATGCTGCTTCAAGAGGAATTCAATGCTCAGTTGGTGATAGTTGCTAGCAAGACCGCTGGACTGGGGCAGCTCTACCACAAACTGACTTTGGAACTCACCTCTGGTTAGATGCCCTCTTGTGTCCTCAGTTTCCCCATCTGGCTGGAAAAGGGATTGCACTTCATGGTGTCTGAAGATTCTCTCAGCCCTGATGGTTTAGTGAGGTGGGTAGGGCATGGAGGGAGCTTACTACAGGGTAGTGACAGCAGGAGACCATGCTGGGGACCAGAGTCGCCCCCCTGGAGCCTTTGCTTGGCAGCTATCCTTGGCCCAGCCTGTGACAGGAAGAAGAGTTGGAGTCCGATTCCCCTTGGTGACCCAGGAGTACCCGGGAAGAGGAGAGGCCCACCTGTGATACCCTCATGCTGGCTGTCACTCAGTGGCTCTGTTGCATGGCACAAAACTGAAGTGCTGGGGGCAAGGGGACTAGCATAGTCGGGAAAGGCTGCCTGGAGGAGTTGGAGACATTGAGCTCGGCCTTGGAGAGAGGGGGATTAGATAGGAGGAAGGGGAAGGAATTCCAGTTCCATGTGAGTGGAGTGCCAGGTGGAAGGCTGGGCCCACTGAGGCTAAGACAGGAAGGCAGGTGTGTGGTTGGTTGCCTCAGGAGGTGTGTCCTGGTGAAGAAAGCGGAAGTTGGGCAGCAGTGGATGGAGAGGAAGAATGGGGCCGTGGAAAATAGGTGAGCAGGAGAGGGATCTGAGAATAGTAGTATTTGAAGCAAGGGATCCTGGCTGTGGGGAGGAGGATGTCAGGGGAAGGTGTGTCCGGGACCGGCAGTAGCTCTTCCCTCGAGCTAGATCTGCACGGACAGTTGTCAGGAAGACATCCAAGGGCTTGTTGGCACTGAGTGCCGCCAGCCACCTGCCTGGAGCCAGCTGCCAGGCGGCCGGGTGGGGCAGTGGGTCCCCAGGTGCTCCTTCTGTCCCACCTCCACCTGTTCAGGTGGGGCGAGTGGAGTGGCCGGTCACACTGACCTCACATTGGCTGTATGGACCTATCGCGTCCCACGGCCTCTCCTTGAATAGACATTTCTGCACAAAAGATGTGGTTCCATGGTGACCTTGGAAATCCATCCAGCTGAAGTGCCACAGTGATACCAGCTCATCCCAGCCTCAGCCCTGGAGCAATACATGGCTGCCTCCCCTTTTTTGGGGGGAGGGGGGCAAGCAAGATTGCACGGAGTCCTTTCACAAGCATCTCAAATGCTGCTTTTCTGGGTTTGAACACCAGGGGGCCAGTTGAACCACGCACTGCCCAGAGCCCAGCAAGGCCAGTCTTCAGGTGATCAATCAGTCATCACTAAGTCCATATTACTTGACTAAGTGCCAGGCTGGTGCCCAGAGGTGACAGAAGCCAACAGAGTCCTACACTTATGGGGCTCACATGTGGTAGAGAAACAGCCATATGTAAACAAGGAAGATAAGTCTAGATTTTGAAAAGTGCAAAATGCAGGAGATAAACGGGCCCGTGATAGAGACTAAGCAGAGGAAGGAGGTGATAGAGTGTGGCCGGGAAAGGCCTCTCTGAAGGGGTGCCAGTGAAGCTGGGAATGCTTGGAGCTTGGTGAATAGAGGAAGAACCAGGGGCTAGTTGCTCTGCGGGAGAGGTGGTACGGACAGAGAAGTAGGAGAGGCCACGTGGTACCAGGCCAGGGCGTGCTGTTCTAGGGATAATGACCACCGCACACCAGGTGGGAGTCTTATAGTGTAGCGAGCTGGTGACTCCCCTCCCCTCCCCAGACATATCCTGGCCCAGGTGCCCTGGGGATGGGCAACACCGGAGACCCTCCACCTGCCGCCAACACACACACACACACACGCGCGCGCGCGCTTTATCCCCAGGAGAAGTGACAGACCTGCTGAAGTGCAGGGAAAAGATCTCTCCGCACATTTCCTGCACTCTTACATAACAGGTTTCACCCTGGGACTGTAGCACTTTCTGGGTTATAATTTGTCAGGACCAAGGAGAATTTGGGTTGAAAAGTTGCTACCCCTTGTTCTTTCCCCAGATCATCCCACAGCTGTGTGATATTACACCCCTCAGCAGTTGGGTTTTCAGTAATCGTTCTGCCGGATATGGGGTTTGCCCCGGGTGACAGTCCTCATCTCTATCAGCATCTTTTCAGATTCCGTAACCTCATCCTCTGGGTTCCAGGGGGCTGTCCTGGACTCCCTGGCCTCATTGTGGGGGAACAGCCAGAGTGACTCAGTCATGAAGCCTGGTGTTCACTGGGGTCTCCATCCTGGGAGCTGAGCTGTTGAATCCCAAGAAGTGGAGGGAAGCTTCTGGCTCATGTAATACCAAACTTCATTTCTATCTATGTTTGGAATATGCTATATGGAATTCTTGCGGGGTTGGGGGGGACGGGTTGTTGTTTCATTTACTTGTCTCAGCCCCAGCTCTACATTCCCTTCTAAGTCAGGGACCTCTCAGCCTCATGCTAAAATGCATCTGCCTGTGTAGGCTTTTATTGGACTGGATTGTGGGGAAGTGGCCCAGGCACCATGGGAGGTGATGGAAAGCCAGACTCAGAGAAGGAGTTAGCCAGCGACTGGCCACAAAGTGAGTGAACCATGAGTGGGTTTCTGAGCCTAGTGTGCTGTGATAGCAGAGCCCTCTCTCCTGTTGTATCTGGCCCATTGGCATTGCCACTGGCCACCCTTGGATCACTGTGTCCCAGAACCTTGTGTTTTAAGGGATGTTCTAAGCCCAGTGGCCTGAAGCCTGCGTGTCTGTTCTCTGGACACTCGTGCTCGGGGGATTATTGGGGAGATCGAAGCCACCGGGGGAGCGAGTGGCTGCTTATGCCAGCTAGTAGGGGATTTGGGACATTTTTCAAGGTGACCTGTTTCTGAATCAGAATAGCTTGTTTTACAAGATATAAAACCATGTGGTTTATACAACATCTTGGTAAGAGGAACGGCAGATCTTGGCATTCTCTCCTTTCCAGGCAGAAATTGAAACCCAGAGTGGTTAAGTGACCTGCCCAGAGGTTGCACAGCTGGGAGGTGGGGCATGGGCTTCCACACTATTTATCCAGTGCTGTTTGTACAGTGTTTGGAAATCTGTAATGCAATCAGTGTTTGCATTTCTCTTCCTTGTGGATTTTACTTCTTTGAAAAGCCAAACCCCAGAGCGCTCTGCTGTGTGAATTCTCCAGGCCACAGAGAGCAGGAGAGCAGAGGTCAGTCCCGCTGAAGCCCCAGCTGGGGTAGGAGCAAGGCCAAGGGGTAGGGCAGAGGGAATATGAAAGGGAAGGGGAGTTCGCTAGCTCAGTTTCCTGCAGAAGAGTTGTGAGTGTTCCAGTGTATGGCTCAGCCAGGTCCACGGGGCAGGGCTGGACTGGATGGGTGGATGGGTCAAGGGCACTTGGGATCTCACCAGAGATCCTCTCACCAGGACTGAGGGTGTGGGAGCAGAGCCTGGGCTGTGCCTGGGTCCTGCCGGTCAGGACGCCTTGCCCTTTGTCCAAATAAATAAGGCCTGTCCTGGCCCCGCCCCAAACCCCACAGGACCCAATGAAGAGCTCCATTGAAGTAATCGCCCCTATCTTCCCATTGCTGGAGGTGACGATACTCTAGGGCTCTCTCTCACCTGCAGGGTAAAGGCCCAGGTGCAGTGAGTCCATCACATTCACAGGGCACCTGCCACGCGCAAGGCAGAGAGCGCAGTGCTGCTGGGGCCAGATGGTATTACTGAGGGGGCGGGAGGGCGGGACTAGAAGGCACAGTCGGCTCCCAGTGCCTTGGGCTTTCATGAATACTGTCAGGTTCAGAGATGGGGCGGTGGCTGGGTTGGGTGGTCAGGGAAGTCTTCTGGAGAAAGTAGGCCTTGAACAAGGATCTGAAGGATCTGAAGTGCTCCAAGCTAAGTGAATGACATGTGCAAAGGTGTGGCATGGCACAGTTGAGGGGGATCCAGCCAGGTGCGGGGTCTGCCCGAGAGGAGACGTTCCCTTAGGGATAAACAGGCCGGAGGGGCGCCTTGAGCGCCTCAAACGTCAGGGGCAGGAGACAAGCTGCAGGAGACATTTCAGACCATCTGCCCGAACCGCCCTTTGATAGAGGAGGAATGGAGGCCTGAAGTCACTTGCCAGTGTCCCAAAGAGTTTGTGGCAGGGCTGCCACATGGCTGGGGACCATTGGTGCAGAGGTGCCGTCTCCGAGGCATGCTGGTATCTCCTTTGAGGCCGCGCTGCCCGCCCAGGGCTGGGTGCACCCCATCTCCCCTGACTGACTGAGGCCCAGCCCAGCCTGTCCCCCAGGTGAAGGGAGGAGGTGAACTGCTCTTCAGCTCCCCACCTTGGGCCGCTCAGCTGCTGCTACAGCTGGAGCCTGGACGCAGAGAGCAGAGGCAGCCCCAAGAGAGAGCCGCTCCCTGTGTGTCCTCCCCAGCCCCCTGCGCTCAAACAGGCTCATGTTTCAGACAAGGTGCCTTCCCCCACAGTGAGGTCATTTTCAGACACCCCAACTTGAACGCAGACTCCCCCTTTCAGCAACGCCACTTCTCGGGGCTTAAGTGGGGCTATCCCACTGGCTAGCTGTCCCCCCACCAGTCCAAAGCACTGCCTTCCCCTCCTCTTACATTCCTCCCTCCCTCCGAGGCAGGCGGTGGGGTCACTGTGGAGGTTGGCCAGGCCTCCAGGCCTGGTGTTTCTGGACACTCTGTCTTTTCTCGTTTGTTTTCTGTACTTCTCACGGGTGCCCTCACAAAGCCCCAGACTCCTCTCCGCCCAGCGTGCTCTCCGTCTTTAGACTGAGGCAGAATTCTGAGCTGCTGCCATCAGCATGCACCCGCAGCAAGGCCTGGGATCTTGGCCCTGCCCCAGTGCCTGCAGTGTTGGCTATAGGCTTCTTCGCAGCCTGGCCAAGTGACCTCCTTGTGCCCTGGGGGGCTTTCTGCCAGTTCCAGCCACCTACTTCTTGCTCAGGGCATTGGGTCAATGGATTGCCACTTGGCACCATGCTCGGGGTGTCATCTGAATGGGCAGAGCGGCCGTGTGCCCTCGTGGGAGGAATGACAAGCTTTGCATGAGAGGATCTCGGTCAATCTAGGTTCCAAGCTCAGCCACCCACTAACCAGTGGTGGCTTGATCTCAGACAAGTCTCTTTACCTCCTGAGCGTCAGCTTCCCTCAACCGTAGAAGGGAGGTGTGATTAGGAGTGAAGACAGTGGCCGCGGCTGCTTTCCAGATACCAGGCTCTGCCATTCCCCTGACCATCATGCTTTTATCGAGCCAGGCAAGAAGCAGACCTTTCATCTCCATAGTTCCAGAACCCCTAAGATCCCCTCTAACCCCTGGGGCTCCAAGAAAAAGCCAGTTTCAGCTTAGAGCGAGCAGACAAGGGGAATCTGACCATGCTGACGACTTTCAGCCAGCTCTCTGAGCAGCCAAATGGGTCACTGGCTACAAACATCCCTAGGTTTGTAATGATCACAGGGCCTGTGGGCTCCTGGACACCTTTGGAATGGGCTTTGTGAGGCCAGATGCTCCGCAGATTAAATTTCCAGGGAGAGAACAGCTGAGAAATAGTCTTGAGCTTTGCTAAGCCCCTTCTGTGCTATGACAGCAAAAGGGGTGTGTGTGTGTGTGTGTGTGTGTGTGTGTGTGTGTGCGCGCACGCTCGCGCTCCACTAATAGAAGGGAGGGCATAGGCAAAAGAGGGCGATTGTCCAATCCTGAGCCTCCCTCTCTCCTTCCATCTGCATCAGCCAATGGGACAGCTGGTGCCGCTGTGTTTTCCAGGATGGTGCTGGTGACAGAAGGGGTATGATTAGTGTTTGGAATTTTATGGTAGGGGTTGGGGGTGGCTTTTTTTCCCCCCCTTTTAAAATAAAGTGATGTTTTGAAGAGTTGCCCTGGAGAACTGGTGAAAGCAGATAGGCTGACAGATGTTTTTTGGTCATGTCAGACGAGGACAAGATTATTCAAGTGAGTGAGGGGTGTCTCTCCCCGTCAGCCGTGCTGTGGGGTTCCAGGGCTGTTCTGCCAGAAAGCGAGCAAGGGGCCGTAATCACAAACAGGCCAGGATCAGTTACAACCAGAAGTATTACTTTGGACTCTTGGCTTTGATGGGGAAGAATGCAGTTTTCCTTGCCCCTCCTCCCCCGTCCTTCTCAAGTTAAACAAGGTCTGTGAAAGCAATCACTATGGGACTTAAAGAGAGGCCAAAATTCAAGCCAGCGCAGGGTCCCGAAAGGCCCAGCATGGGAGAGTTCCACCAACATCCACTCATTTGGGGGCAGGGGTTTGCCCAGCCCGTTGGCTGTTCCTCCTTGAAGTGAACTGGAGAAGCCCATTTTCCCTGAGTCTTTTTTGTCTACCTGGGGCATCCTCACCTCCGTCTTGCCCGCCAACCAAGCGTCTTGACCCTTCTGCATATTTAAGCTGGTATTTTCTGCACGTCTGCCACGTACTTAGCACAGCGGGGTGGGGATATGATGAAAATGGCTTAGCATATTGGAGCAGACCCCGACCAGCCCGTGAAGATAACAAAATAATGGGACTCTCACCCCTCCTAGCCCCAACCCAGGGAGGCCTGGGAGGCCTGCGTCTTATCCCCTTCCCCTTGCCTCGACCAGCACCCCCTCAGCAAGCATCAGATCAACTCCTTCACACTTGGGTGTATATAATACTGCTCCTGGAGCATGGACACTGTGAGGGGCATGCTTCCCCCTGGCCTTGGTAATGGGAGCAAAACCAGAGGTGGTGAAGGCCTGGACCTCGTCGCCAACAGAGCCAGGTTGTAACTGACTGGTCTTTGGAGGACAGAGAGGAAGCTGACCTCTGCACAGGGGGATGGAGCACCCAGGGCTCCTGCCGCAGTGCCCCCCTGATGAGTGCTTCACCCCATTCTTCTGCTTCCACACCAGCCCTGTGTCCCAGTCCTCACTGCACAGCTGACACAAACTCGCCTCCTTGGACCTAAAAGGCCTCCTTCGAAAGCCTCTGCTTTTGCCAGAGCGTCTTGTTGGTGCTGATGTGACAGCTGGGAGGAGGATTCTAGCCTGCCCTCCATAGCCTGATCTCTTAGCCCCCTTGGGGCTGTCCCCCCACCTCAGGGGCCTAGATGGTGTCAGAGCCAGGTTTGGTAGGAACTCTGATCCAGAGACCAGGACAGAGAGAGGGGATGGAGACATCCACATCCTAGGCTAAGGGGCAGGCCAGAGAGAGGGGATGGAGACATCCACATCCTAGGCTGAGGGGCAGGCCAGAGAGAGGGGATGGAGACATCCACATCCTAGGCTAAGGGGCAGGCCAGAGAGAGGGGATGGAGACATCCACATCCTAGGCTGAGGGGCAGGCAAGCGTCGGGGAACAGGAGCTGATGGCGATACTGCTCACTTCCTGGGAAGTGAAGTTAGAGCCTGCCATCACTGAGGGCTGGGACTTAGCTGCGGTGTGTTGGGCCTGTCACTGCAAAGGCATATTTAAAGGGGGGAGCTTCTCAAGGCCCACCTCGATCCCCAGACATCTGTTATCTTATTCCACCCAGGCCTCCCCACCTTAGAACCACTTCTAGAACAGAGTCTCTCCTCCAAGGGCCCTGAGGTGGTGGGATGACCCCATGGAGGCCAGGAGATGGGGTTCTGGAGGGCAGGCTAGGTCAGTGACTTCCCCGCTTCCTACCCTCTCTCTCTGCCATCAGGTACCAGGATCTTCCTGCTAACCCTGGTGTGGTGTTGATCACAGGCTAGCTCTCATTCGGAGGGGAGAAAACCAAACCATGCGATTAAGTGAGTGTGTAGTCAGGGGCTAGAAGTGAGGCACTCATTCATTCCCCAACTTTTATCTCCTGCTGTGCGCCAGACATCGAGGCACAGGGATGAGCAAGGACGGCTTGATCCCCGTGTCATGGAGCCTTCAGTCTCATGGGGAATGAGGGGACTGCGATTGCTGGTGTGCCAGAAGGTGGGGTGATGACTCTGCAGACCCTTCCCCTTTGAGTGTTGGGGGCAGGGTCACCACAGATTAACAGGGCAGAGGTGGAAGGAGCTCCTTGATAGGTGTCCATGGGTGTCAGTCACTCCTGCCTGACCAATCACTGTAACCGTGGTGAGACTAGAATGAGACACCTGGCCACAGGCAGTCTCTGGGGCAGCTGGACCAGGGGTGTGACCTTTTCTCCTTGGACTGGGGTAGGAGCTGTATTAGACCACATCTTAGGAACTAAGAAGACAAGATGTTGCCCAGAGGCAGGAGAAGCTCAGGGAGAGAACCTTCCTAAATCATACAAACCCAGCTGGGCTCCAGGATGGTCATCCCAGGCCCAGGGTATTCCAGCCTCAACTTAATCCATTTGCTGCTTTCTGTATACCACTGATAGCAGAAACTCTGGGAAAGGCAAGAAAGGGATTGTTGAAGCCCCTCCTATATATCACACGGTGAGCCAGACACCTCTGTGCTGTAATCACCGCCCTTGCCCTGTAAAGCACAGGTAGCATGACTTCCATTTTATGGGAAGTTGGGAAGTTGAGGCCGAGAGAGTTAAGGTAGTTTGCCAGCTTCTTCCCCGCACACTGCCGCCTCTTGGTGAACCCTCTGTGGTTCCCTAGGGCAGAAGCACCATGGTGGGAGAAGCTGTTTCTTCTGTGTAGCTTTTTCCCCACCCACCCTCTGGGGCTTGGAGGCAGCAGGGCTCTGGGGCTGCTCTTTCCGGAGGTCCCTCCATGAGTTGCACCCACCATGGAGGAGGGCTTCGTGTTTCCTGTATGAGACACCGTGGCTCCAAGAGTCCCAGTGGAGGTCTGCAGCTGGCCCATGAGGCTGCTTTGAGTGGGCTTGGGGAGGGGCTGCTAGCGCATAGAATCCCTCTACGTTCTTCCAGAAGCCTCACCCAGGGCATGGGCTTGTCCCTAGCGCTTGGTCTGTGGGACCTCCCTGAGCTTTGCTTTTCCATTCCTCTGAGGGGAGAGGCCCAAATGAAAATGGCCCAGTCAGGTGTGTGAGCAGACTGTGAGAGCTCACGGGTGGCAGTAATTAGCTTACTGGGTGATGTTGGGCAAGTTCGGTAACAAGCAACAGAAATCTCCCGGTCTCAGGTTCCTGTGGGCAAATCCCTCCAGGTGAGCTGAGGGTGCTGTGAATCAGAGGTACCTCCCCAATTTAGGGGACCGGAGGAGGGAACACTGCCCAGGGGCTGAAGAGCTGTGCTGGACTCTAGCCGGGCAGAAGGCCCTGGGGCCAGAGGAATGGGAGCTGTAGAGCAGATGCCCAGCGCTGACCCCAGGGGCTGGACTCAGAGATAACTGAGGCCAAGGGAAGCAGGAGGGACTGTGGTGTGGACGGAGAAGCCAGGCGAGGTGGAGGAAGCCTTGTGCCCGTCTGTCATTGCATTTCGTGTTCAACAACTGCTCGCTGAGTCTTCTTTGTCAAACACTGAGCCAGGCAGGAGCTCAATAGGATGCCAAGATGAGCAAGACTTGGCCTTTGTCCTCAAAGAGCCCTTGGTCTAGCTGGGGTGACAGCCAACCCAAACCTAAGGTCAGGGTGTCAGGGGAACATAAGGGCACGAGAGCAGAAGGGCAGCTCATGGGGAGACACAGGAACTTCGCAAACGTAACGGTTTTGAAAGATGAGGCCCCGGCACAGTGATGGATCAGAAAGACCAACGTATTTGGGGCTTCTGAGCTCTGCTGGGTGTGCACAAAAAAGCAAGATAGAGGGCGTGTTTGTTTGTTTGTTTTTTAAAGAAAACACTAGTACAGGTGCTACTCAGACTGTTTAATTTTAGAATGCCTGAGGTTTGGGAAACACAGTTACAGGACCCCAGGCGGGACACTCCCGGGTACCATTCTTCTCCCACAGTCTCCTAGGGTGACACCAGTGGCTCCCAAATCCCAACTGGGAAAGAAGCCTGGAAAAGCATCAGCATCACAGTGGCTCCTCCCCACACCACGTGGAAGAATCCACGTTGTCAGAGAGCTGTTGACGTCAGGCGGTGCAGGTTTTTGCAAGACCTCTATTTAAAATTCCCCAGAAATTAAAGGAGTGTCTGGAGGGAGGGATGCCCTAGACAAATTGCGGAGTGGGTTTGTCTTGTTTATGGACATGGTCTTTAAAGTTGAAATTGCCCCTGTTTTATTTTGGCGCCAATTGAAGAGGGGCTGAACTCAGCTAGAAGGGAGGGGACTGTTGTCAGTCTAAGGCTTTTAGTTGAAACCAGCTCAATTCTGGGACCAAGAAGCCTCCATTTTTAGCAAAGAGAGAAAAGGGGAAAAGTATACAAACTCATCCATGTGTACTTCTTAGGCACTGGAGTGAACTGTTAAAAGGATAAGAATAACCCCTTATATTTCAAATGACTGGTAACAGCTACGGAGGATTCCCTCAGCATTTTTCTCCAGACTGGATATACTTATATAGGACACCAGAAACGTGGCAAGGTGGCCCCCATTCTTTTCTTTTTGATTTCTCAGCGCAACCCTGCTAAGTAAACGCTACTTAATATCCTCATCTCACTAGTGAGGATACTTCATCCTCTTTTGTCAGCCATTTTGAATGACCAAGTAGTGTTCTAGCTAAAAACGTCACCCACGCAACACCGTGGTACACAGGGTGCTTTTAGACGGTACAGAGAGGCAGTATTTAATATTTCCGCAACACACGGTGAAAAAGAACTTTGTCCTGTCCTGTTTCAGTTCTCTACCAAGCCTGATTTATCTCCGCCTGATGGTCGACTCTCTCTGACTGCTCTCTAATAAATCTCCCTCTGTAACAAAAAGGAAGCAGGCTACAGACGTAGCCTCTTCGGTCACAGCACAGCTCAAATTTACTCTGTTGCTTTGTTCTCTGTAATTTTATGGTTGGGGCTGGTGGTCCTAATTGTTTATTCATGATGGCAATCTGAAGTTTCCTAAACAAATTATTTTCTTGAAGTTAAAAAACAAAGGGAGATTGCTTTAAACATATATTTACTATGTGAACCACAGTATATGTAGTTCAAGGATATGGCAAAAGTCATCCATGGTGTGGAAATAGCTGAGGTTTCAGAAATGCTGATCCAAAGTCACTCTCCCGGCAGAGCCCTCGGGTGAGATCTTGTGCCAGAAAACTCTGTCAGCCAGGGTGCCCCTGCCTCGCCCTGCTCTGTGGGCTCGGAGAGGGTGAGGGAGAGGCTACCTAGAGACGGGGGCAGAAATCACCTGTTAGCCCCTTCCTGGGGGAGCATGGCAAGAGGGGGAAAGGCCATGCCCATGACTCTCCTGAGAACTGGGTCTGCTTTGTGGACACTGACAGAATGGAGGAGAAGCAGATGAGGGGCTGGTTTCCCGGCTCACTGGTCAGATAGAAATTCAGGGAACTTAACAGAAAGAGCAGGCAACGTTGGTCCCTTTCTGCGAAGGTGGCAACAGCTGGAGTCATTTTTAAGCCGAGCCGCGTGGCTGCTGTACTGGGAGCCAGACGCGGATGCCCGTCCTGGCACCGCTCCTTTATAGCCAGCACCTGGGTAAGTCACCCAGTCCGGGTGCTTCCTAACACAGCCTAAGATTTCGCGGGCTTACAGTCTACCCCCCAAACTCCAGGAACTTTCTCATCCTTGCTACCAAGTAGGGTGACCCGTGCGACCCAAATGCCTGAGACACTCCCAGTTGGCACCTAGGATTTTGGCATAATTATGAATAACGCCCCCATAGACTCCAAAAAGTTTAGACAGTGAAGTATAACACCGCTGTCCTGAGCCATGTCCTTTTGTCTCTCTGTTTACACCTTTTCTCTTGACAGATTTGACCTGTCATTACCATCTGTTCAGATCTTTCTTCTTTTTTTTTTTTTGGCTTCTGATCTTGGCACAGCCTTTACTAAATGAGATGGTGCGGCCAACACAGCTTCCGACCTTGTACTGTGTCTGATTAAGACATCCAACGGCACAGGTTCCCAGTGGGTGCAACCAGTGAGTTGTCATACCCTCTTTGGATGTGACCTCTGTGGTCGGCCATCAGCGGCGAATCTATTGCTGCAGCCCTGCAGCCCCCAGCAGGATCATGAGAGCCCCAAGGTCCAGGTGGCTCAGCTGGGACACATCCCAGACCCGCCGGGCCAGCAGTTCATGTCTTACCAGAATCCCACATGGTCTGGCCCCCTTCCTTCCTGTTGTCTCTACTCAGAGCTGCCTTGGTCATGCTCAGAACCGCATTCCAGGCTCTCCAGCCACCCCTCAGGGAACCCAGGTTTCCCTTCATCAGGACCCATATTGAGGTCACCTCTACTCTGGAATCTACCTTCTGCTTTGAAAGTTGGGGCTGTGGCCCATTCTGCATCCTCTGGCCTTGCTCCCGCCTCCGCGTCTTTCAGGGTTGCTCGTGGTGGCCTGGCAGGCTCTCGGTCAAGTGCTCTCTGGCCTTTTCTCACACCCGCTAATGCGAGCTCGTGGAGGGCAGCTGTCCGTGCCACGTCCATCTCCGCCTTGCGGCCGTTTGCCCGCCACCCTCCCGGTCAGCGCCCTCCAGTGTGAGCCCCTGACTCCGGAGGGGAAACGCCGAGCTTCGGACAGGTGCCCCGCAGGCCCCCTTCTCCATAGAGCCACGAAGTCTACGCCTGCACTCAGTCTCTTCCAGCTTCCCTCTTTCTTACTCTCCCTCTTGCCTGGAACATCAGGGGAAACACCCTTTTGTTGCCCTGAACATTTTTTCAGGAATCCACATGTGGGACTTTAACCTTCCTGTCGTGATTCTGAGAAGTCCACACCTCCCTTCTCTGTTTTTCTCGCTGCCGCCCCTCCCTCCATCTGAATGCCTCACTCACCCTGCAGAGCCACATCTCGCCCACCGTTTGCATCCTTTACAATCATGGCAGAAAATACCTTTTTGCAATCCTACCCTCCTGAGCCACCTTCTGTTCACGGTAGGTGGAGGACAGTGACGTTGAAGGTGATTGCCCCTCTCACCGTCATCTGGAAGAATCCCCACCGTGGAGCATGGTGAACGTTATGGTTAGGGCCGCATGTACTCCCATCACCTGCCCATCCTGCTCCTCCCACCAGATTGCCGTCTCCCCTCCCTCCTTCCCTCCAGATTTAATCTGAGGTTCAGTTCAGGTCTCCTCTCTTCTAAGAGTTCTTCCCTGACTACTCAGTTTCATCTCTGATGTCTGCAATTTCCTCAAATGTTGCATCAACAATCACTGTGTCTATGGCATGAGGCTGCCTGGGTTGCCCTGTCCCTGCCCCCAACCTGTGCCAAGCACAGAACCAGATCTTCAGTAGAGACCTTCTAAGGTCAAGGCCAAGTAACAGTGACACCAAGAGGCTTTCTCTCCAAGAAACTCCAGACACCTAAGACCACCTGCCTCCCTGCCCAGCCCTGACACCAGTCATTGAGAGGCACTGAGGTCTTGGTTCCTTCTTTAAAATTCGCTGTGGTTTGCACTTAAACTTTAGTGATAGCTCTTTGGTGCGCCTTGCCAGGAGCCAGGCAGTATTCCGAGCCCTTTTCATAGATGTACTCATCCACCAATACAGTGAGATGCAGGCATCCTGTAGGTCCATTTTACAGCTGAAGAAATTGAGGTGATTGCTCAAAACCATGCAGCTCTAGTAAGCAGCAGAGCTGGGATTGAACCCAGGCAACCTCACCCTAGAGCCCTTGTTTAAAGACGTGATTCTCCTCTACCCATCATTTTCGCATGTCCCCCCTCTCTGCCTTCTGCTGGGTGCCTCGCTCATGACCTTGGCCTGCCCAGACCCAGCGCTGGACTCCTGGGCTCGTCCAGTGTGGTGGGCAGGCTGGAGCAGGGTTGGGGGAGGAGTGGCAGCGGCCCAGTTCTTGCTGTCTTCTTGCCACAGATCTACAGAGCCTTCCAAACTGTGACGTAACAGCCTGTGCTAATGGTCTTGGAATTCAGGCCTCAGGCGCCATGGGAAGGTTCTGGGGCCCTGGTGGCCTGAGAGCCCCATCTGGGGGAAGGGGAGGCTGTGGGCCGCAGAGAGGAGGGTAGGGGCCAGAGGTGGGACCAGAGGAATGGGTCAGGCAGGAAGGCAGGGGCTGTGGAGGTACTTTGGGAGGGACTAGGGGAGCCTCTCCGAGGAGGCGGGTGACTAGGAGGGACTGTCACCCGCTCCTGTTTGCTTTGGACTGTAGAGGCCACGTGCTGTGAGCTGGAGTGTGTCTTGGCAAGAGGCCGCAGTGACAGAGCCTTCTGACCAGGGGAGGCCTGGCCCAGGATGGCCTCCTTTCATTGTTCTTAAAGGCACAGCATGCCGTGGACAGCCTGCATTTCCCACATCTCTGGCCGCTCTCAGGTAGAAGCCTCAGATCTGCCCCAAGGTTATGGGAGGGGGATCGGGGCAGAAGCCGTCCCTTAAGGCTCAGCCTTGTGCCAGGTGTAGTGTGGCCAGCTGGGCAGGGCTGGTGACGTGTGCCTAGCCAGGCCCCCTTCAGCCCCCTTCGTCCTCAGCATCTCCCCTACGTCCACCATTCGGTGCCCCCAAATTCTTCCTCCCCTCTTCCAAACCACTCCAAGGAAAGGACACGAGAATGCCCGGACATTTCACTCTCACGGAGGGGCCAAAGCCTGAGCCAAGCGTACATGGAGAATGGGGGCAGGTATTCGAGGCCTGGGACTGTGCCTCTGCTCCTGGCTCCTTCACCCCTTGCCCACCTGCGCACGGAAGCCCTCGCATAGGCCTGGGCATGCAGTAGCACTGCACACACACATACTCTGGGTTAGACCATGTGAAGGACCAGGCGGGGAAGAAAAGGCAGGCTCGGAGGTTACCTCAAGGCTGCTGTGTTCCAAACTCCGCCCAGTCTGTCTCACCCTGCCTGATATCCTCTGGGTGGGCGCCCAGGGCTAGTGGGAGGCAGCCCAGCCTTCTCGCTGGCCCCAGCGCCAGTGCACAGGTTGTGTCTGCGCCCATCTTGGGTGCCGTGCAGGGGGAGATAGAGGAGGAGAGCCTGCGTCCTGACTGTGGGTTGTTCTCTGCAGCGTCCCGATGCCTCGAACAGGGCTTGGCGTGTGCCAGGTGCAGTGAAGGTTGGTTGTTGAGTACACCATGTGTCTTCAATACACCCGCCCAAGTGCACCACAGGATACGGCAACCCTATGGGCAGCTCATACTATTTTCTAATTAATTGATTAATTAATTAATTACTTTGGCTGTGTTGGGTCTTCGTTTCTGTGCGAGGGCTTTCTCTAGTTGCGGCGAGCGGGGGCCACTCTTCATCGTGGTGCGCGGGCCTCTCACTGTTGCGGCCTCTCTTGTTGCGGAGCACAGGCTCCAGACGCGCAGACTCAGTAGTTGTGGCTCACGGGCTTAGTTGCTCCGCAGCACGTGGGATCTTCCCGGACCAGGGCTCGAACCCGTGTCCCCTGAATCGGCAGGCAGATTCTCAACCACTGCGCCACCAGGCAAGCCCCCGGCTCATACTCTTGTGATAAGGAGGTCAGCCCTGTTCCCGGTCACCAGTGAGTACGTGGTGAAGCCAGGATCCAAACTGAGGTCTGTCTTGGAAGAGGGGCTAAGAGGTGCCTGCGGGCTGAATCCTGGGGTGAGCAGGCTGGGGAGACCTCATGGAGGACGGCACCTCAAAGGACCGGGGGAGTTTCAGAGGGAGAGGGAGGAGCGGGGTCCCCCTCCCCCACCAGCTGTCTTGTTCTACTCGGAGCCGTGACCTCAGAGGACTTTATTCACATCCTGATTGCATGCAGCTGGCCTCCTCTGGCCCTAATGAGCTCATTATCCATTCTCATTAAGGAGGCCATTGTGACCTGGTCACCCTGGGGACAGCAGTGGCCTGGGAGTGCCCATCACTTCCTGCCACCCTTGGCCAGGCTCAGCCCCCTTCTAGAGAGGCTAAGGCCCCCAGTCCCTCTCCCAGGTCCTCCCATCCCCTCCATCTGTCTGTCTTCATTTCTGACTTCCTCTGCGCGCGCGCGCGCGTGTGTGTGTGTGTGTGTGTATCTGTGTGTCTGTCTGTGTGTGTGTGTGTGTGTGTCCGTGCCTCACTCTTTTTCTACCTCCACCCGTTCCACCCCAGTTAGAGTCCGCTTGAAAGGGCTTTGCAACTGGCCCAGCAGCTAAGGACTGCGCTCAGCCTGCACAGAGGGAGAGCCGCCCTCTGGGCCCAAGCTTTTGCCTGCTGTGGCTGAGGGGCTCCCTGCCCCACCTGGCGTGGGGAGTCCTCCAGCGCTGCCCTGAGCTGGAGGTGCTGGCCAGGCCACCCGGTGCTGCCTTCTCCCACCCTCGGCCCCTGAGCCACTGTGAGGTGGGTTTTAGTGCGTCCCGCTGAGCCGGTCGGATGCTGTGACAGGTGACCTTGCTGTTCTTTCTGGGCCTTTGCCTCCTGGAGAGGGCTGGGCCCTGGCCTATAGGCCAGCCTCGCTGAATGCTGTCCTTCTCTGGCACTGTGGACACACGGTCCTCACAGGAGAGGCCAGCGTGAGGCGGCTCTGGGGCACTTGGCCAGTTCAGCTCCCAGACGCCGTCCTGGGCCCGGGGGCTTAGCCTGGGGCCACCAGAAGGAAGCCTCCTCCTGTACGTCCAGCATCTGAGTGCTCCTGGACATCAGCTTGCAGTTTCCCATTCAAAAGAATGGACGTGGTAGCCCTCTCTTGCCCCATCTGGGGGGCATCTCAGCATAAGGCACTCCAGCTGGGAAGACCTACCTGAGCAGTGGCCTGGCTGGCGCTGGTAGAGCATGGCTGCCGGGCTGGGGTGCCGGGGCGTGTAAGGGGCCTCCCAGCTAGCCCAGGCCCCCTAGGGGCTCCCCACCAACTCCTGTTCCACTAAGTCCTCTTCCCCCACAACAAAAAAGAGCCTGCTCCCCTCTTGTCTGGGAACCAGGGTTGACTTGTTGGGAAAAGGCCAAGTCTTGCAGCCTGTCGGGGAACAACTGCCCCCAGCTGGGCACCAGTGTGGCCACTTCGTCAGCCCAAAGCTCGGTCCTTTAGTAAAACCTTGCCGAATTTCCTTTCCCAAGAACGGAGGCTAGGAGGATAGAAGAGGAAGGGTAGCAGAGGCCAGCTTGGAGTTTGGATCCATCTTCCGAGGACATGAGACATTGTGAGACATTGTGGCTCAGGCCGGTCCCTGGGCATCCACGAGTGCCGGCCACCTTACCTCCCACATCCTGTGGCTTTAGTCCTTCGTTCAGTGAAGCTCATGGCTTCCATTTAATGGGTGCCTGCTGGTGTGCCAGACCCCACACGTTGTTCTTTATCTCATCCTCACGCTAGCCTGTGTGGTAGTCTTACCATTTTACAGACAGAGAAACCAAGGCTCAGAAAGGTTAAGTCACTTTCTTGAGGCCACAGAGCATGGAAGTGGCAAAGATGGGATTCAGAGTCAGATCTTTGGCTCCAGCACTTAGGTTCTGTGCCTCAGTTTCCTCATCTGCTGTTCGGCTTGCTGCAAGCTCAGCTCTGCCCTAAAGACAAAATAGATGAGATACTTAGAGTCCCAACAAGACTTATTCTCAGAGTGCACAAGTTGCTGTGAATTGTGGGGGTGATGCTTTGGATGCTATTGGGACTTGGGGGTCAGTCAGGGAGGGCTTTCTAAAGGAGAAAGGAGGCTGCAAGACCTCTGTGCTGGGCAGCTGTGTGAGCTGAAGGACCGGAGCCAGGCCGAGGGGGCCCTGAGACATGTAGGGCAAGGAGGAGAACCCCCAGGGACATCTCCTCCTGGCCCCATTTCTCACCGTGTTTGCTATCATGCATTGCATCAGCTGAGAAAAGAGCAAGCCATATTGCAAAAGATAGCGCCTTCTGTTCTTCTGAAACCCCAGAAGACAGCCCCCAAATTCCATAGATATCAGTAAACACACACACACGTCAGTTCACCAAGCTGTATTGAGTACCTCCTGACACACTCCTTGGGCACACACACCACCTGGCCACCCATGGGTGCTGGCTCTGTTAGTCTAGAATACCAAATACCCACCACCACCCTGATCAGAGCTCAGGGTTTTCAGCTCCTACTCTGTGCTAGGCCCCAAGCTAAGCTACTTATGTCTCATCTGTTCATTTCAACAACCTTGGGAGGTGGGCTCCATTTATTACTCCCATATCAGAGAGGGGAGACTGAGGCGCATAAAGGTTTAGCAATTTTCCCCAAATCACACAGCTAGGAAGTTGCATGCCAGGACCTGAATTTGAGTCTTTCTGACCCTAGATTCCTAATTATTACCCTCTTCCTCCAGAGGATCCTCACCTGTAGACATAGACTCTCAAACCTGCGACTGGACTCATGGTGTACGCACAGAAAGCAAACACTCAGCGACGGGGACATACCCACTCACAGGTGGCACATATATAAAGCACCAGTATTCAGGGACACTCGTTCTCAGGGAGTCACCTCTGTGCTCTTGTGTACCACAGATGTGCACCTACTCCACTTCTGTGGTGGTTAAGAATATGGGTCGTGAAGCTGGACTGCTTGGTTTTGAGTCCAGCTCTGCGTCTTCCTAATTGTGATCTATTCTGCCTCAGTTTCCACATCTGTCAAGTGGGGATGATGACGATAGTAAAACGTAAGGTTCTTGAAGATGAAATCAGGTAATGTGCGTAATGTTAGCTCCTGACAGAGTGCTCTTCTCAGCGTCTGACTGTAATTGTCATCACGTGATGCATGTACAGACACACCTCTGTTCCAGGTGTACAGGCAGCCATCCACACACGTGTGTGTGGACAGAACCTACCTCCCACTATGTGCCTCTGCAGGAATGAGGACACGGTGTGTGCTGGAGGAGAGCCTGGGGGCCCTGAGGGCTGGCTGACGCCTGAGTCCTCTTGGCCAGCTGGGCTGCCCCCACGGTGGTTCAGGCTCTAATTGCTCCTTGGTGGAGCAGCAGTGACCTTGGTCAGGAGCCCAGTTGCAGCATTTGACGTCTGAGCTGCTGGCATCTGGGAGAGGCCTGTCAGCAGCTGTGGGTGGGTGCAGGCCCCGGGAGCCTCCCCCAGAGGCCCCACTGTGTGTCTCACGCCAGGGCTCCCAGGAGGTCTGCGTGTAGCTAGGTAGGCACCTCTGCCCCTGTTCAGCCACGCCTGCCTGGGCGGTGACTGAGCCTGTCCACCTTTGCTTTGCAGAGGTGCCTACAGCCCAGCCAGTGGCAAGCTCTTCTCTGCAGGGCCTGGTGCAGGAGGGACCTGAGACTTGAAGCCACACAGCCCAGCTCTGTGTGTGTCAGGGCTGGAGTGGAAGTCCAGGCCAGTGTTCTCGGGCAAGGTCGGCAGGTCCACAAAGCCGTGAGGATGGTTGAGAGTCTCAGCCCCAAGTCTTGGGAGTGCAGCAGGAGAATAGGATCCGAAGCTGCTGCCCTGGGGTGCGATGATCACAGTCAGCCAGTAATGTGGCCCACGCTCCATAGAAACTTGTGGTGCAACAGAGATTTTGAGGTGGGAAGGACTCAGAGACAGCCAAGGGGCACCCAGGTGGTGTGAGGCACAGACCATCGTGCCGCCCTGCCCATTGGGCACCTCGGCCACACTCTGGGCCTCTCAGCAAGTCCCTGCCCAGCTCACCCTGAGCACCAGGCCTATGCAACAGAGGTAGGAGGAGGGCCAGCCCTGCCCTGCCCCTGGGAGATTCTCTGCGCAGACAAGTCCGGATCCATCCCTCCATCACCGATCTCTGGCTCCTGGGGGGAAGGAGAGAGCAGAAAGTACATGGAAGGTTCCCAAAGGGTGAAGTTAGGAGGGAGGGGAAACGATGCCACCAGCAGAAAAGAGCCCTAAATCCTGGGATTATGAGGCCCTTGGAGCCAAGGAGAAAGGTCCATGCAGGGCCCTGGTCTGGAGATGGCCATGGGAAGAGGTCAGGAGGAGGGGACAGCAAGAGGTCAGCAGGCTGGTGGGCTTGCTTCACACATGTGAGGACACAGACAAGCTTGGATGGGACTGATGGAGAAATCCCCTGCAAGCCCTCCTGGTACCCATGGAGGGGCTTGCCTCCTTCACCTCTGCTGAGGATGACTTTGGAGCCCAGATTCCAGAAGTAGAGAGAGGGCTTAGGAGACAGTCAGCCCAGCCATCCAGGAGATCACCAAGTCGCCTTCTTTCCTGGGAAACCATGGAGTCACACAAGGAAAGGAAAGACTGTGCTCCCACTGAGACAGCAAGTAGGTTGTTTCAGAGGGTGGAGTTGGCGGTGGACACACCTTGGTGTAGAAAGAGAGGCTGAGAGGGGCTGGGCCTGGGAGAGATCTTGGCAAATCCTCCACGAGACACATGCATCCAAGCTCTGCTGTTTCTCCAGGCACATCCCTGTTCTGTCTGATGACGATAAGGTCCCTGGCCCCAGCCTGGGCCCATCCTGGGGAATCCCTCTCCTGGGAAGAAGAGCTTCCCTTTTGAGACTAGGCCTACTGGGACTTGGCTTGGCTTTGGAGGCTGGAACTGGTCTTTCATCTCCCCGGACACAGTTTGGGGAGGGTCTGGAGGGTGTGGTAGCCAAAACCTTTGAGCTTTTGGCATTGGGACCTGAACCTGGGCAGGCATCTGAGAACCTCAGCCTTCCAGACCCTCCCAAAAGTGACTCCAAGTTGGGATTGTGGTGCCTGCTCTTTGGGGCTCTTGGAGCTTATCCTGTGAGCGGGAGGTCGGGGAGGGACCGCTATCCCAGAGTGGCTCAGAGGGCTTCATCCTTACATGCCAAAATCTGTGGTGGCAGGTGCCCAGTGGGCTTGCGTTTTGTTCTCCAGACTTGACTCACGATGGTGGACCTTCGATTATGAACCTTGCTGGGTACGGGTGGCATTAGTGAGTGAGTGAAACCCGCTCTGGCTCGGGTGAACAGCCCAGGAAGGTCACTGGCTCACTGCAATTAGCAAGTCCAACAGGGCAGTCTAGCTTTAGCACACCTGCGTCCCAAGGTCAAGTGATGGTCAAGACTGACTTTCTCCATCTCCTGACTTTGTTTTATTGACTCAACTCTCAGGACGTCTCTTCCCACACACCCCTGCGATTCCTGGTTAACGTGGGATTTAGGGTTCAGGTCGCCAGAGCACCCATGTCAGTTCCTGGAAAAGCCCCTGAACCATTACAGTGTCCGGGGAAGTGGCAGACCAGTCAGAACGACTCCTGTGGCCTAGGAGGCAGGGCCGCAGGGCAGGAGCCTCTACGAGGTCGGGAGCTCTGTTCCGTGACCTCCAGTCGGGCTCTGTGGAAGAACACTGGGCCCGAGGCCTCTTGGCACAGACTGTTGGGGTTCCTGAGAGCGTTCCCCCAGAGCCTGCGAGAAGGGGAGAAGGCATCCCAGGCAGAGACCCCTCTGGCTTCTTTGGAGTCTCTCAGCCACAGCGTCCTGAGCAGCTGTGCCGCTGTGGCCTGGGCGTCATGGAGGATGGCGGTGCTGCCCCAGGCAGGTAGGCCCAGAGGGTGCACGTGGCCATGGGTGTTGTGAAGGTGGCCCACACCCATCCCACTTGGGGGAAGGACAAGGGAATTGACCTGAATCTGGCAGAGGGAGGGAAAGAAGGCATCTATCCCAGGTTCCGTAGGGGCAGTGTCCCAGCTAAGGGCTGGACCACAGAAGTCCAGACTGTTGTCTGAGACTTTCTCTTTAACTTTTTTTTTGGAAGACTTGGTTTTTTTAGAGCAGTTTAAGTTCCCAGGAAAATTGAGTGGAAGGTACCGAGGTGTCTCATATACACCTGCCCCCACGCACACACAGCCTGCCCCATCCTCAACCCCCTGCAACAGAGCGGTGCATTTGTTAAAACTGATGAACCTGCATTGACACACCCTAGTCACCCAGAGTCCCTAGTTTACATTGGGGTTCGCTCTTGGTGCTAGACGTTCTGTGGGTGTGGACAAACGTATAAGGACATGTATCCAACATTATGGTATCACACAGCTGTCATGGTGTTTCATAGGTTTTGCAGAGCTACTCGCAGAGTGTTGTGGAACTTCCTGGAAAGGGTGGGGTGCAGTGGGCATTCAAGACTAGACCACAGGGCTTCCCTGGTGGCGCAGTGGTTGAGAGTCTGCCTGCCGATGCAGGGGACACGGGTTCGTGCCCTGGTCCGGGAAGATCCCGCATGCCGCGGAGCGGCTGGCCCCGTGAGCCATGGCCGCTGAGCCTGTGCGTCTGGAGCCTGTGCTCCACAAGGGGAGAAGCCACAACAGTGAGAGGCCCGCGTACCGCAAAAAAAAAAAAAAAAGGACTAGACCACAGGCTGTTTGCTCTCCCAGGCCTGTGACGTGGGGCATCAGAAGTTGAAGACCTAGGTGCTGACCCTGGGTGCGGAGGTCCTGTGCAGTGGTGGGACTTTTGTCCTCCGTCCCTCTCCATTGCTGTCACAGCAGCCCCCAGGCAGCCTCCACCACCTCCCAGGGCTAAGCCCAGCTGGGAGCACCTGGAGGTCCCCTTGTGCCCCTCCTCGGGCAGCCACTCACTGCTGTGGCCACGTGGTGATGGGGCCTCAGTGCTGGCCAGGGAGGAACCCTGGGGTCTCCTGACAGGCTACAGTCCAGGTTTGGAAATGCTGAGCTCTGTCCTGGACAGAAAAGAGAACTGGAGCCACCGAGTTTGGAGTACTTCGCTTAGCATTTGTTTGAATGATGAATGAACGAGCCAGCAAAGGGGAAAGAAAATGAATGAGGCGTTATCACTTGGCCACAACCCTCAAGGGTCACTCAAGGGTGCAGTGCCCACTTACTGTGATTGAGTTGTCAACATACCGAAGGGCAGCTGTGAGTAGCACTGATGTGAAAATACCACTGACCAGAGGTGGGAAGCAGGAACCGTGACCATTAGAACGTATCTGTGAGGCCTTTACCCCCCAGTGCCTTTAAAAGCAGAGAAAGTGGTCCAACTCCAGGTCACACCGGTGGTCCTAGTGGGCTTGAAAGACCCTACACCATCTCTGTGTTTGGTCAGAGCTCCCTTGACCTTTCCTGCAAGGTAACTTTCACGTGTTGGGCATATCATTGTGTCAATTTCGTTTTCCGTTTTTTTTGTTATCAAATGTCTGTGTGCGTGGATTGTGATCCATCAGGCCCTCTTCTCAGGGAGCGTGTTGGTTTCTTCTTTCTCAGCGAGGAGCCTGGACGTGGGCAAGACGTTTGCCAGGCACCCAGGCCGTGTGGCTCTGCGCCCTACCCTCCACGCTCCTCCTTCCCTCCTCGTCCTGGCCCCATCCACCTCTGCCATCTGCTGGGCTCTCATGGCTGCTCTCCTGTCCCCACTGCAGGCTGGTGGTTCGTGAGCACCTCTGAAGAACAGGGCTGGGTCCCTGCCACCTACCTGGAGGCCCAGAATGGTACTCGGGACGACTCAGATATCAACACCTCCAAGACTGGGGAAGGTAAGCTCCTACGGGTTCAAGGGGTCGGGGAGATGATGCAGCTTTCCCACCCTTCTCCCTAAAACCATCAGAAGCTCTAAAACGATATGGATCATGTTTCCCCCCCCTGCTTCTCCCAGGATCCCGTGTCACTGAGGCCAACCCACAAGCTCACCTCCTATGCCAGGTCTGTCCTTACTGGTCCCACATGGGGCTAAAATTAGAGGGGAGATTCCCGTGGGGTGTGGATCTCAGGCTTTGGCAACTTTGGGGCAGAGATTGGGGAGAACAGTCTTAGGGCTGGTCCCTCTCCCCACCAGCAGGCTTGGGTTCCTCTGGGGGTCCCCAGAGAGATCCACCTTTGCCCCCCTCACCCCACACTGTGCTCTCTGCGACAGGGACGACCCCAAAGGGACTGTGTGCACACAACTTCCTGCTGTGCACAGTCTGTTCAGAGGCCTCTGTTCCAGGTGCCTGTTATCCCAGTCAGGGGTGCAGATGTGGAGGGCAGGTCTGTGAATCATTTCTCAGTGTTGCAGGAACCCAGGGATGGCTCCAGCCCCTGCACCGTCAGCCTCTCTCATTAGCTCTGACCTGGTGAGGTTTTTCTGGGATTTTCTCCAATGCATTTCAAGGAGCCTGCCCCTCCTCCCAACCCCAGCCAGGACTGGCCTGCTCAGCCTATCCGTGGACTTGGGTATTCCCCAGAGCGGGCTGCCAGAGCCCAGCGAGTCTGAGCCACCCTGTTCCCGGCTGCCTGCTCCTAGTCACTTCCAAGCCTCCCTTATTCTGGCAGTGGGAACGCTTGCCCTAACGGTCAGTGGGGACCGTCCAAATGGGCACATCTGAGAGCCAGGGGAATGCATGCCTGCCACCCGGGGCTCAGGCCACCTCCAGGCCTGCCCCTGCCCCACCCCCCATTCCACACTGCCCAGGCCAGAATAAGCAGCCTGCCAAGCCCCAGCTCTGTCTTCATCCTTCCCCCAAATGTCGGTTACTGGGCAGGCAGTCGGAGCCCCTCCCTTCCTCCCATGTAAATGCTGTATTTCAGTCCCTTGACCAGTACTGCAGCCCCTGCAGTGCATGTCTGCCTTGTGACAGGTTTCCAGAGACCAGGCCCCATTGAGAAGGGCTGGCATGTTCAGGCCAGGTACTCGGCCTTTCCTGGCTGCTCCCCGAGCCCAGGGGCTGAGCCTGTCCCCCATCTCATCTCTGGTTCCCTCGCACCTCTGCAGCGGTGCAGGGTCGTAGCCCCTGAGCTGGGTCCGGTCTGTTTTGTCTGCAGTCACCAGGCCTCACCTCCTATCCAGTTCCACATTCTGGGGGGTATCCCAGGGCTTTTCAGAAATAACAATACCTAGAGTGTACTGAGGTCTCACTCACTCCTAGGTGTCTGCCCTGGTACTTGAAATGCCCTCACCACCCTGGGAAGGCTCTGTCACCATCTCCATTTTCCAGATGCAGATATGTATTTGTCCTCCTAAGGCTTGAGCCCTGGTCAGCCTCCTCCGCCAGTGGTCTTCCCACCGTGCCGCATGCGTCTCCGTGAAGCATTTTCTCGTGAGCAATTCTAGGAGGGTGTATGTGTGTCTGTGTGTGTGGAATTGGAGCCCCACCTGAAAAGGTGACGCCAAGAGAGTCAGAGTGGAGACGTCAGGTAGATGCTGGAGGACCAGGACACCAAGTGGGTAGGAAGGAGCCTGAGAGGTGCGTGGGCAGTGACACCGCCAGGCTGGTTTGAAGAGAGATTGGGTGCTTTGCACAGAACAAGCAGTAACAGGTTATAGAGAATTTTGACCTCGATGGAGTAAGAACCAGGCAACCAGTGGAGGTTCCGCCTTCAAGCGGGGGCGGGGGCGGGTGTGTATGTGCGCGTGTATGCTCAGGGTGAACCTCCTGGTGATAGGTTCCTCTGCACATTTTGATAGGACCTGTGTGCCAGCACCCCTGGCAACATTTGGGCAGCTGTGAGTTCCATCATCACGTCGTGGGCATCTCCCCACAGCTGTACGGAAGGATTCAGGACTCAGTGCCCCAGCCCAAGGCCCAACAGCTGTGGTGTGTCCGCCGGTCTCTGCACTGGCAGCCATGTGGTTAAGAGATCAGCCCACCCTGGTCCCGTCTCTGGCCATCTCTACCCCAGCCCTGTTGCCATCCCATTGTAGGTCCCCTGAGCTCTACAGGCAGAAATTGGAAGCCTTCGTCCTGTCAGAGCTTCCCTAACAGCTCATGCTCCATTGCTTCAGAAAGAAAAGAGGCTGTTTCGGTTTATTTCTGTCAGCAGATGTTCTGGTACATGTTCGTGTTTCTCCTGAAGCCAGGTGTGCTGTGGAGAATGCAGAAGCGTTTCAGTAGGGGGCAGGAGGGCCGAGGTGGGGGCTGAGACCCTCTTGTCCACTGCTGATGAGGAGGGTCCAGGCCCGACGTTGGCAGGGTGCTTCCGTGAGGCACATCGCCTCAGAGGTGAGGAAGCGGAAGCCTGGAGGATCAGTTAGTGGCAGAGCCAAGCCCCGAACCTGGGTCTCTGCCTGCGCCTTGCAGCCACCAGCAATGACCTGCCTTTCTCCCTGGGCTGGCATTGGCCCCAGGGTCCAGGCATTCTCCACTGTTGGTGCCTAAAAGGCACAGGGTCTAGAGTCCAGGCTCCAGAGCCAGACTGCGTGGATTTGCGTGCCGCCTTGACGCTCAGGTGTGTGACTCAGAGGGTTCCTGAACATCCCCGTGCCTCTGGCCTCCCATTTCTAGAATGGGGAGAGTGCCAGCTACATGGGGCTTTTGTGAGATGGTCTTGGTACCTGGTTTAAACCGGGTAAATGTTACTCACTGCTAGGGTGGCCCCAGGCTGGGCATCAGCTGAAGTGAAGCTCCTCTGGCCACAGAGGAACCAGGTGGACGCACCCCCAGGAGGTCAGCTGTCCAGGTTCCTCCCGGTCTGACCTCACACAGGACCTCATCTCCATTCTACAGAGCCCGTCCAGTCCCTGTCTTATTTCACGCCGGGGCAGGTGGTGTCAACCCCAAAGACAGATGAGGAAACAGAGGTTTAGGGAGGGATGGCAGCCTGCCAGGGTGACACAGTAACCTGGCAGTGCAGCCTGGATTGAATCCATACCCCTAACCTTTTGTCCAGGCCTCCTGCTTACGAGAAGCAGGTCAAACAGGCTCCTCTTCTCCCTCTGGAAAAATAAGTACTGCCCAGGAGGCCCTGGTAGGATGTGGCTCAGTTGTGTCTGGACAGTTTGACTCTTAAGTGCTGGCCTCCTCCCCCAGACCTGGGCAGCCTGGTACCCTCCTTCTGCAGTGCCAGGAGGTGGGGGCCCCTGATGCACCTGGGCGTCCCATAGGAAGGTGGGGGGCATGTGGAGCTGGTCCATAGCAGCCAGAGGACCTGTGCAGATGAAAGGAATGTGGAGCAGTGAAAAGCTGGGAGGCAGGTCCTCCGTTGTCAGAAATCCAGTGGGTAGCATGTGGGGAAGGAACAGAGCAAGGCCTGTGGCATCCTACTGTGTGTGCTTCACTCGGCAACATTTCTGAAGGATCGGCCCTGTGCCAGGCCCCATGCCAGGCCCTGGGGACGCAGAGATGCAGAGTTTTAGTCCTCAACAGACTTGATCCATTGGGGGTGACTGAAAAAGCAGACATAAACCAACCCAGGATGGTGAGAGTTATAAGCCCCCCAAGGAAGAGACCCCACGTCTTTGCTGGGCACATTTATTCTTCCACCCGCAGTGCCTGGCTCGTGGTGGCAGGTTCACAAGCAGGACTTGCTGAGTCAGTGGGGGCAGGGGAACAGGTGGATGTGAGCCCTGGTGGAGAGTGGGGCACACCCTCCTGGGAACCATCACTGCCCAGCAATGGTGGGAGCCATGTCCTCCCTCTAGGGTCACAACCAAGGGGCATCCTTGCACTGGGCTGGAGCCAGGGCTCCTCCTCCCCTCTCAGGTGCTGGGATTCTAAATTCCTAGCCCCTCCCAGGCTCGGGGGCATAACCCATGCAATTTGGCTTTGGTTGAGTTATTCCCCACCTGCCAGCGCCGCCACTGGTCAGATCCGCGCCCCTGCAGCAGGCATGTGCCACCGGGGCTCAGTCCAGGTGGTGAAGACCTGGGGATGTGAACCTTCCCTCCCTCCATCCCTTCCCCACCCATCCCATCTCATCCTCATGTCCATTCTCTCCGCCGGTTCCCGTCGGCCGCGTGTTCCATCGCCATCTCCCACACCAGTGTCCAAGAGACGCAAGGCCCATCTGCGGCGCCTGGATCGCCGGTGGACCCTGGGCGGGATGGTCAACAGGCAGCACAGCCGAGGTGACGATGGGGGCCAGCTTCTCCTTACCGAGAGCTGCTGCCTCTCTTTCTTTCACTAACACTTCTCCTCTTTCCTGGGCTCTGCCTCTCTCTGCCCTGTGGCCTCCTTACCCAGATTCACCAGACAGACTTTCCTCTCACCTACTCTAGCTGGCGGGGTGGGGGGAGGCGGGAGGGGGGCTCAGGGGCCGCTTGGGAATCGGGGTGACAATGGGGGCAGCTCTGTCTTTGGCCAGCGTCCTGGGGGCAGGGGTCATGGGACTTAGGACAGGATTATGGGGGCAGCTGGACTCTAAGAAAGGCCACATTTACCCTGAAGCTTCAGATTGAGAGAACTGAGCGTGTTTGGGTCTCTGCCTGGGCCGTCCCCTCACCCTTGCCCTTCATTGCCTCCCTCCTCTGAGAAAGGGTTCCCTTGGCCAGAGCTATTCTAGCAATTACTTAGGGACAGAGTAGGAAGAAGGAGCAGCTCACAATCTCCTCATTCAGCCAGCTCCAGGGAAACTAGAGAAGGAGCAAAATCCAGACCCAGCCAGGCCCCAGGGCACAGCCTCAACAAGTTCTGATGGTGGGGTCAGGTCCAGCTGGGGGCTCCAGCAGCCCCAGCACTAGCTGTTGGGATTTGAGCCTGATCAAGACTATTCCAGGGAAGCCCCTGGCCTGCCATACACGCTGATTAGGAACAAAGACGTTTGCCAGTCCAGGGCCTTTCCAACATCCAAGAGCTTGTGAGGCAGGGAAATTAGGGGCAGGCCTCTGAACAAACCTCTAAACACCTCCAGAGCCCCAAGGCCAGTGGGTGGCCCATTTCTCCTGCCTCAAGGAGAGTGGAGGGTATGTGTTCTGGACGGTGACGGCACAGCCGGAAGGGTGTCATAAGCATTGGCTTTTCCAGAATTAGCAGGGATGCCCCGTGACTCGCACCCTACCCCCAAAGCTTGTTCCTGAACGACTGTGACACCCTGTTTTGGTATCTGCCCCAAGCCCCAGGCAGCAGCAAGCCTGGACTCAGGGGTGGCCAGCGCCTGTGGCTGGCTAAGCATCAGCCTCAGAGCATTGGCTGCGAGGGGCCCAGCTTGTCCCGAGGGTGGAGTGTGGGTTGGACCCTGGGTGCTGGCGCAGGACAGGGGGCCAAGTCGTGGAAGCAGAGAGAACAGGCTGAATGTGAAGCAAAGGCACCCTAGAGGTAGGATGGGTGAGGCAGCACAGCTGGGGGGCCAGGCGGGGAAGCAGCCCTGAGCCTTGGCAGCAAAGGACAGTGGGACACTGGCCTGGAAAAAGAGCAGGGTGGAAGGTTTGGCCTGTCCCCATCCCCTCCCACATCTGCTCCAAACACCATCTCACACTGAACCCCAAACACACCTCTGTCTCCACAACCACGTGGCCTCTTGGACACTTCAATCGGTGAAGCATGACCGCCGGCACACAACCCCGAGAGCCACGGGCGTGGCCACAGTACACTGTCCCATCCAGGCCCTACACAGCTGCACGTCTGCGGTCCCGTGCACACAGCCACTCACAGTACACACTTATGCACCCTCACGTAGACCATTCCACATCTGCACTATTTACACAGTCACAGATGCATTATCTACACAGCCACATTGTAGGTGCACCTCTGCAGCCTCCCCCCAAGTACACGCATAGCTTCGTATGCACCACGTGTATATCGGCAACAGTATTTACAATTCTAAATGTAACATGATGTAAGTAGACACAGATACCCAACTAAATGCATAATTCTATGGCCAGCCACACATATGTAAATATGTAAATATGCGAGCAAATGCGGGCCCACGACGTCTGTCTCTTGAATAAGAGACCTAAACAGCATCATTTCCCAGTCTTAGCCCTAAGTTAAATTAGGGCTAAGTTAAATCAGGCAGCCAAGAAAAACTTGCAGGAAGTTGGCTGGGAGAAACTTCGCTGCAAACAGCCGAGCTGACGAGGGGGGAACAGGCAGTGGGTCATATATAACTAGACAAGAAAAAAGCAGTGCTTCCCCGGGGCCTCCACTCCCCCAGTCCCAGAGCCAACCAGGCCTCTGGAATCAAAAAGCCTCTTGCATCGGGGTTGGGTAAGTTGTAGGGACTGGGAGGGGAGCCAGGGAGACTGCTGACGGAGGGGAAAGTGTTTGGAAAGGGGAGGCATCTGTGGTTTGGAAACTGCAGGGCTCTCCAGCCCCTGCTTCCAAAACCAGAACAGGCCCGGCCACCTACCCACCCCGTGGGCGGCCTGGCCAGCCCTCCCTGGAGTGAGGTGGCAACCATCCTCCGAGGGTATATCGGAGTGACCATGGCATCAGCGCCTCCCAGAAACCCGGAGGTGCCCCCCCAGAGCTCCTAGACCTCTTCCCTCAATTTGATTCCTAAGGGGCATCTCTTCTAGAGACCCCAAGCAACGCAAATGACTCAGCTCCCTCCCCCGCACCAAGGTCATTTCTTTCAGTCTGGGCATCCTCCTGTCTGGCCCCCTAAGGTGGGGTTTGTGGCCCCTGTTCAGTGGAGGGACTGCCTCTGCTTTCCCCCAGGGAAACCTGTGAGGAGGGAGCTGAGACCCACAGGGCACGCGGCCACACAGAGGTAACCCACACCTTCGTCATCCAAGCCAAACGTGGCGGAAAACCGAGCCCCCAAACAGACCCATTGGAGGAGTTGCCCTGCCTGGGACCAGGGTTCTGAATTCTCACCTCCTGGAAGCTACAGTGCCAGGGTAGGACGAGCCTCCAAGCCAGCCAGCTCTCTTCCTGGGAGCGTAAACTCCCAGACATCTGTGTTCCCATCAGCCCCAGGGCCACCATGAAGAGGGCTTTGTGCAGGAACAGCTCAGCTGTCCTGAGTAAGACGGACGCCCCTGGTTCTGCCCACCAGGAGGGGCAGGGGAAAGCAGGATGCTTACATGGCCCTTGGGGCTCTGTCCTCAGCACGCACACTGCGGACTGGGGAGGCTGGTGCTGGGGCCTGGCCCCCATGAAGCAGTCTAGGCCCTGTCCTCTGCCGTGGGGCAGAGAAGGGCTCCTCTGATCTGCCCAAGAGATAGGCTGTAATTTTTCTCTGCAAAAGTGACTTTGCCTAGGGAAACTTTAATGATGGCTTCCTGCACGAACCACAGGCTTTTAAAAATAGCCCAACTGAGCAAAGGCAAAATGTGGAGCCCAGGCCTCGGCTCACCCGAGCCTCAGAACCCTGGGGCCCTGGGGCCCGGCGCTGCCGCTCCGGCCACCGCCCGGGCCAGGATTTACGGTGTCCCACTGGAAAATGGAGCGAGACCAGGAATAGGCGGGAGCGCAGGGGGCTGGACTATAAAACACGGACCTTCTCAAAGGCCCGAGTCAGAATCTGGCAGGGCCAGGTTCTCAGGCGGTCTTGGCAGCTCGCCCCAGCATGGCTGGATTGGAATCTGAAAGCTTCCAGGAGCGAGTTGACGCCGAGAAAGGCTTGCATTTGAGAAGAGCGTGCTGAGCTGTGGAGGCTTCCGTGGGGCATCACCTACCTTTTGCCCTTTGGCAGCCTTTCGGATTCGGCCAGCGGCCTGCCAGCTCTGTCCTTGCGGCCTGGCAGGGCAGCTGCCTCCATCCCAGAGGGAGCTGCTATCTCCGCCCGGCAAAGGGCCGCAGACGGGACCCTGATAATCTAGGGAAGAATGAACAGATGGCCCTCCTGAGCAGGGGCTTAGGGTGGCAGCTGCCCTCTCCCCCACTACTGCCAGAGGCTCGGGCAGGCTGCCGGGCAGGGTCCAGCTGAGGGGGTGGGGAGCGCCCGTCTCCGAGCCAGCTGTTCTGTGCCAGCAGCCTGCTATTTTGAGCTCAGAGAGTCTCCCACTCGGTGCCCCGGCTCAACACACCTTTGTCCTCATCAATGTACTCCATAGTCCCTTTGCAGTGCCTACTGTGTGCCAGGCACTGTCTCAGCCCCCAGGGAGAATCCAGGTCGGAGAGGACAGCACAGGTTCAGGGTGACCCTCCCAGAGGGTGTGCCAATCTCTGCCGCCCATCCTCCGCTGAGGGGATGGATGGGGCTGGGTGTTCCTCCCCAAGCCATTCCTCTGGGGAGACTCTCCTCCCAGGAGGCAGGGTGTCTGTGGCCGGCCAGCTGTGGGTCTGCCGGTCCCCAGCAGACAGGAGGCCTGAGCAGGGACTCCCGTGGAGGCACAGGGTCCCTGCCAGGAGAGAGGCCCAAGGAATCCAGGAAGACACAAACTTCCCAGCCTCCCCACACTTGCCCCCCACGCTCCTGTTCAGCTCCCCCACGGTGCCTCTCTCCCAGTGCCTGGGGAGCCCAGAAGAGGGCGTGCAATCCTACTGTGAGACCAGAGCAGGCAGCTCCCAGAGGGGCTCCACCGAGCTGTGTGGTCAACTCAGCCCTACCAGGGCTCCCGCCTGATTGTGCCGCACTGTTTTGCCCCTGCTCACTTGGCCCCTGGACCCTTAACAGGGCACATAACCATGC
Source organism: Phocoena sinus (assembly GCF_008692025.1). Lineage (NCBI taxonomy): Eukaryota > Metazoa > Chordata > Mammalia > Artiodactyla > Phocoenidae > Phocoena > Phocoena sinus. The sequence goes on along the minus strand of NC_045778.1, from coordinate 59,798,325 downwards.
CCATAGCATCCTCTCGGGGAAGTTATGTGATCAGGCGATCAGATGAGTGGTCAGAGGAGGCCGAGGTGTCCCTGGAGCTGTCAGAAGGTTGGGCAGAGGAGGGGTTTAAGGGTTTGAGGTGGGAGACAGGCTGAGAGAGCAGGTCTGGGGCATAGATGGACGCATGGCATGTTCAGGAAGGAGAGGGCTTGCCTTGAGGCCTCCAGGCATTGAGGGGACACCTGGGTTTGTTCTCAGACTCCCTGACTCGGGCCCCAGGAGAGCCAGGTTCCTCATGGCCCTGCCCTCAGCCCAGGGAGTTTCTGGGACCCTGAGGACTCCAGGCCCCGGCAGCCTGTCTGCAGTTACGGGACTGGGAGGCTGGGAGAGCCAGCTCTATGCTGGGGCTTGCAAGGCCACCTGGGGCCCTGGCCAGCTTTGGCACATGCAGGGCACAGCTGTGAGGCCTGATCCCTTCTCTTCCCTTTCCTGGAAAAGCCAGGGGTTGATGCAGTACACCTTGGCCACCAACTAAGTGAGGCCAGGCCAGGGGGAGAAGGAGGCTGGACAAAGGACCTGTACCCCATCCTCAAATCGTTGTGCTTTCTTGCTTCACCCACCACCCACAGAGGAGAAGTATGTCACTGTGCAGCCTTACACCAGCCAGAGCAAGGACGAGATTGGCTTTGAGAAGGGCGTCACCGTGGAGGTGATCCGGAAGAATCTGGAGGGCTGGTGGTACATCAGGTAAGAGCCCCAGCAGAGGAGCAAGGTGCCTCTCTGCCACCCTGGCCCCCAGGCTGGCCCTGGGCAGCAGAGTGGCTGAGGGCACCAGCGGGCAGGCAAATCCTGACCGCAGCTTTGCACCCACAGCCTGGCTTGACTGCTTCAGTACCGCGAGGCTGAGCGGCCGTAACAGAGTGCTCATCGTGCACATACCCTCCCGGGACACATAGAGCGGAGCCTGAGCCACAGCCAGCGGGGCACAGGGGCCCCGGCTTGGCTTGCAGGCAGTGGTGCGATCCCTTCCCGTGCAGCCGCCAAGAGGGTCCAGCACATCTGAATTTGGTTTTCTGTGTCCGACCTTTCAGGCCGCCTGCAGTGCTGGCGTCCACGGGCCTTGCTGAGGTCCCAGCAGGCAGCCCCTGCTGCCCACAGATGCAGGCTCGGGCCCGGGCTGTTCCGCTCCGCAGGGCTGGCTTCCGTGGTTGAGAGAGCTGGGGCGGAAGTGAGGCCTGAGCACAGGCCTAGTTCAGAGGCCTCTTGCTCTGCCCTTCACTCTCCTTGGGCCTGATCACACTTCCCAGCTGAGAAACCCGTTCGGGGGTGTGAGTAGGGGAGTGGGCAGCTTCCTGACACTCCTGGAAGCAAACTAAGCCCTGTGGGTTTCGCTCACCTCTCCCCTACCAGGTCCTGCCCCCCAGGCCCCTCTGCCCTGGGGCTCCCAGGCCAGCTAGCACCCCCCACAAGGAGGGGCTTGTTTCCAGGAAGTGTTCCTGGGTCCGCTGTGATGATTTTACCCAGTTTCTCTTCTCTGCCTATAAGCCGGATGACAGAGAGAGTCCCCGTCATGGGCTCTGGGGACCGCCTCTCCAGCCCACCACACCTGGGAACCCCAGACCCACTGTGGGTAGGATGCGTGTTCTGAGCTGTCTCCCACCGAGGGCACAGATGGCCGAGGCGGCGGGGGCACTCACAAGACGGTTGCTCAGAACACAGCATGCCGCAAGGTGTTCAGACTGGTCTGTGCTGACGGGTAGGATGAAGGTCGTTGGCCACATGGGATTGAACCTTAGAGTGACCTGCCAGGACATAGCGCCTGTGCCCCCGGCCCTGTGCACACCAGTCAGCGGGCTGAGGTGTCCCTTTCTGTCCCGTTAGGTGGGACAGGACTGTGTGTGCCTGGGCGTGTTTGCCCAAATCCACTACCCCTAGGCTTTGATGTTCTCTAAACAATGGAAACTAGAGCCAAGCCCACAATCCAGCCACCACGAGTCTGCGTGGGAAGGCCAGTGAACATTCTGGCAGGCTGCTAACCTAAACCACTCACCCAGAGGTTTTCTACAAGGCTGCTGGGTATTTTAGTTTTCTAAAATAACCAATAAAATCACTCTGAGTTGGTTCCATCTAGTCAGCTCTTGTCCCCATGGCCTGGCCATTCAGCCAGTGGGAGCTGCAACTGAGAAAACCCTGCTGAAAAGGTTCCACCTTAAGAAGGCTGCCAGACACCCCCTTAAATAGGCCTTTTCCCAGCATCCCAGGCTCTGTGTTGATCCTTACTTCCTGTCTTTCTTCTCCACCCACACCCACCCCCACCCCCCGCCAAACACACACACACACACACACACACACACACACACACCACACACACACACACACACACACGCGTGCGCCCTCCCTCTCTCTCCATCCTCCTTTTCCAGTTTGCTTCCCTCTGGAGTCATTCCGTGCTCCAGAGCTGGAAAGCAGATGTGAGCAGAGTTGGACCCAAACACACACAGCCTCTCCTGATTCACTTGCATCTCCCTGCCTGGAATCTAATTTTATCCATGTAACACGGAAGGAGCACATCAGGGTTTAGAATGGGAGCCCTCAGGACAGTGCACAGTCCTGACCATCACTCCCAGGAGACCTCGCGCCCCATCTCCGCACAGGTGCCCCCAGTGGCTGGCAGGTTCCTCATCTTTCTTACAAGATGAAGGGCACCAAGTTCTGGGCCAGATGCTGCCAAAAGCTAGCCGTGTGACCCTCTGCTACTTGCTTTGCTTTTCTGAGCCTTGGTTGTCGGTATATGTAAGATTAGGTATCTTTACTAGTTGCTTCCATCCAGCCCTGAAATTCTGTGCTTCTGTCTGCCAGCTCCCTGACTTCCATCCGTTTGTTCACTGATGTCTGCCTTCCAAGCCCCAAAACGGGGATAGATGGCTGAGCTTGGGTCAGCCTGCCTGCACAGTCACGTGACGTGAACATAGGAAGCCACCTCCTACCTGAACTTTCCAGCAAAGCTCAAACACGTTAGAAACTTGAACTTTCACATTTCCTTTCCTCCTACCTAATGAGCCCCCAAGAACAAGGTCAGATCAGGGAGGCAGGGGGGCCGGGGATTATCAGACATCTGGCACGGAGGAGCCATTCCAGGGAGCCAGATGTGTCCCAGGGAGCAGGCGGGGACATTGCACCCCAGACTGCAGGGCATTGGCCAGGAATTGCTGGACCAGGAAGTAAGTTCTCAGTGGGTTTGGGTAGGAGCTCAACACCATGAGGGAAAAAGGGATAAACTTGTTTTCAGAAGTCAGCAAATCCCCTGAAATTAAGTCAGCCCTGTCATTTGCCTTTTGCTCTGTTTACGGGTTTTGGGTTTTGTTTCGTTTTGTTTCGTTTCATTTTGTTTTTGTTTTGCCATACCAAAGGCTTTAATTTTATCCAGTCGTGTGCTTTATTTAGTCGTTTCATTTATGGTTTCTGCTTTTGGAGTTCCACTTAGAAAGATTTTCTCAGCCCCCAAGATTAAGCAAATATTCACGACTTGCATTTTTAAGTTTGCTATACGGTTGTAAGGCCAGAGTCTCATTTGTTTTTCCTAACTGGATCATCAGTCATCCCCAGATCACTCACTGAATAATCCATCCTTACCCCACTGCTTTGAAACGTCACCTTTAGCGTTGGTCCGTCTGTGGACTTGTTCTGTGAACTTGATCCGTCTGCTCCTCCTGCAGTGGTGCCGATACTTCTCCCACTTGGTCACTCACTCTTTATACACGTCTTCCTAGTTGGCCTCAATACGTCTATCCTTCTGGATAAATGTTTACAGCTACTCTATCCCAGCATTTTGCAGAAGAGAAAATACTGAACACCAGGGGAGGGACTTGTCCGAAGTACCATAGGCCAGAACTCGGGTTTCCTAACTCTCACCTATGCTGCCTCTTCACCTCTCTGATCATACTTCCCTTTCTGAGTGGGCATTTAACTCTATACACCTTCTCATTTCTTATCTCTAGAATTGCCCTCTGCTGTGGTGAGCTTGTAGGCCATTGCAAAAGTCTACCTTTTAGGCAACCCCAAATCTGAGGAATCTTCTCATCTCAATGTCCCGTGTTCGCCTGACGTTGCAAACAATGAGAGCCCGCACCAAGAGGGATCAGGCAAAGAACTAGGAGACAGAGAGGAAGAAGTGGTGTTCCCGATGTCTTTCCACTGGCCCTCGTTCCAGTTCTCTCCAGAGTAGTGGCTTTGCCAAGTGTCTTACAGAGCGCAGCAGAGGAAGCTCAGCTGGGCAAGGCCCGATGGAGACTGGGGCCTGGACAGGGTGCCCTCGTGATGCCATGTCCCACTCCTCCCTGCAGATACCTGGGCAAAGAGGGCTGGGCACCAGCATCCTACCTGAAGAAAGCCAAGGATGAGCTGCCAGCCCGGAAGAAGAATCTGGCAGGCCCGGTGGAGATCATCGGGAACATCATGGAGATCAGCAACCTGCTGAACAAGAAGGCGTCCGGGGACAAGGAGGCCACCCCGGCCGAAGGCGAGGGCCCAGAGGCCCCCATCACCAAGAAGGAGATCAGCCTGCCCATCCTCTGCAACGCTTCCAACGGCAGCGCCCTGGGTGTCCCCGAGAGGACCGTCTCCAAGCTGGCCCAGGGCTCCCCAGCCGTGGCCAGGATTGCCCCTCAGCGGGCCCAGATCAGTAAGAGTCTCGCTGATCCCGGGTCCTTGCCGCACAGCTCTTTAGGGAAGGGGCGTGAGGTGCAAGGAGAGCCTCAGCGGGGGGCGGGGTGTGTGCATGATCCCCATATTATTCTGTTCCTGAGATGTAGGCTGACCCCTGACCCCAGGCTCGCTTTGCCAGCTTGTCTTATGCTAATCACAAGCATGGACAAGGCAGTTCCTTCCAACTCCTCCACCAAAGATAAATTGCATGCATATGTAAGCTGGTAGCATCATGAATGGTCACTCTGCAGATAAGCTGCCTGGGCTGTGAGATGGGTCCCTCGATGCAAGGCTGCTCTATGAGTGACAGCCGGTAGATCATCTGGCTGAGCCTTACCCCTTCTTCCCCGTCGTCTTCCTCCAGTTACCGGAAATCTAAGACACTCGGAAGGGTGACTGTACCTCCCTCCACAAGCACTTTTAAGCAGCATCCTTCCGGAATCGCCTCCTTTCGTACAGGAGAAACCCAGCTGCCGGCCCCTCCAGATCTCTAGCATCTCTGGGGCAAGGATGCCTGCGGTTGAGGGTTAAACTGTTCTGTATTATGAGACCAGCTTCTGTTTATGTCCGGCCATTCTTAAAATCTGGAGGAGAGCTGTTTTTTAGTTTAGTTCTGAACTTGGTTACATTAGCTTTATGCCTGAAACCTTCTGAGCAGTCAGTCGGGAGCTGTTTTGGGGGTACTTCCTCTTGCCTAGCACTGTGCTAGCTTCCAAGGATTTGGTAGTGAGCAAAAAACAGACATGGTCTCTTCTCCTCAATTTGGAAATCTGATAAAGCTATCTACCCTTTCCCCTGAAAAAAGCCCCTATGTCTGTACATTTTGAAATTGTGCACGTTATTTTAGGGGGTTCACGGATCCCCTTGAAACACAGCTAAGGAAGCTTAAAGATCTCTCACTTCCACTGAAGAAGCCCAGCTCTCATGCCTGTGGTGACCGAGAGCATGGGTTCCTCATAAGCGTGGGAAAAGAGCGGGAACTTCCCAGCATCAGGAGATCACACCCAGGGAAGGGAGGGAAGGCACTGTGTCTGGCTGCAATTTCTGAAGCCCTGTTTCTTCTTCTAGGCTCCCCGAACCTCAGGACAAGGCCTCCACCTCGCAGAGAGTCCAGCTTGGTATGTGTGCTCAGTTTCTTCTCTCTTTCTCATTCCCTTTCCTGGGTGCCCCGTAGCAGCTCCCAGTAATTGGCTGTCTCAGTGCAGAGTCTGTTGGTCCAGGGCTTCCCCAGGGCCAGGCTGGAGCTTCCAGCTTTGTGGGGCTGGAGGCAGGGAGGGAAGCCTGGGGAACCCAGCCTTCCTGGGGCCTAGCTGGACAGTCTTTAATCGAAAACACACTGCACTCTAAAGCTAAATAAATCCATCCCAGCCACGGCACTGGCAGACATAAACATTTAGACTGGCTGGCAAGAGTGTCCAGCCGGGGCATTGCCAGGGGCGGGAAATAGGGCTGCTGTCCATGTGAGCCTGGAAGACTTTCAGCTTTGCCTTCCTTGCCTGGGAGTGCCCAGTGGATGCCAGAACCTGGGAGGGCACAGGGCAGACCAGTGAGCATCTTCTCCGGGGAGGAGGGTGGTAAATGGCAGGGACTGGTTTATGCTGAAGCTCAAAGAGGCTCAGTGCTGCTGGGGTCTGTGGCGCCAGGTGAGGTTTCCTGGCATCCAGACTGCCACGGAGGTGGATGTGCACTCAGGGTGCTGGGGCTTTGGGTGAGAGGTGGCAGACCGAGAGCCCTAGAACCAAGAACTGTCATCTGGGGCAGTGGGATGCAGTGCAAAGAATGGGGCTTCAGGCCTGCCAGGCATGGATTCATACTCCGTTTCTGACACTGAGAAACAGCGAGCCCCTGGCCAGGTTGCTTACCCTCCAGAGGCCTCAGTTTCCTTATTTATAAGAGGGGGACAGTGCCAGCCATCTCCTAGGGCTGTTGTAAGGATGAGATGAGATGGTGTATGCAGAGGGCTGGCCATCAACTTTCCACTTCCTCTGTCAGCTCTCTGTGCACTATGTGTGGACAAGGATTCTGCAGTCACATCTGGGCTTAGCCGCAAGATGTACTGTGGTCAGTGACATCCGCCCCAGGGGGGCGGACAGCGGCAGTCACTGGAAGAGTTGGCCTTCCCTAAACAGGATTTTTGAAGATTTGGCCCCTGGAGATGGGACCATCCTGGCCCTGGCCATCAGCCCCAGTGGAGTTTTCTATCTTGTTTCTCCTCCCATTTTACACAACTGAACGAGTTCTCCCCTCCCCTCATCTCCCTCAGCCCCAGCTAATTATTTTCAGGCAGCCTTGATTTTGGCAAGAATGGGGTAATTCTTTCCACACCTGCCAAAAGCAGGGCTTGCTAGGGCAGAGCTGCTCTTTCCGGCTAGGTCCGTCCGACTCCCACCTGGCCGCGGGGGTCCAGGCAGGGCCGGGACCTGGGCCACCTCTGTGCGCATGCACGGCTGCAGAGCCAGCCACCAGGGCAGGGAAAGTTGACCTGGTCCCTCAAAACCAGCCTCCCCCGCACCCTTCACTCACTCTGACCTGAGACAGCTCAGCTATGACTGGCAGGATTAGAACATGCTGAGCCTTGAAGGACGAGGCAGGGTAAGAGGAATAGGATGGCGTTTCAGGAAGAGCGTTTGGCTTCAGCTTATGTTTATAGAGCTTTTCCTGTGCCGCTGGCTGGACCAGAAGTTATGTTCATTATCTCATGGCCCTGTTTTTAGTTCCATTTTACAGATGAGGAAACTGAGGCTCAGAGAGAGCAAGGGCCTTGCCCAGGGCCACGCAACTGGTGAATTGCTGAGCTGGGATTGGAGCCCACATGCGTCCACCTGCAGGCAGAGATCTTTTGAGGTCTTCCTGCTACACTGTAGCTGCTTCCCCCCTCTAGTTTCCCAAACACGTGTACCTTTTTTATAAGATTGTTTTATTTTAACTCCTTTGACACCAGGCCATACTGGGAGTGATGGGGAGGCGCCGAGGCCGTGTTGGCTGGAGTAGAGACTGGCTGAAGCTGGAATGTCCTCTCCACGAGGGCAAGGGGGTTGTCCTGTCCCTTTGGTTCACTCTTGGATGCCTGGTGCCTTGGACTAGAGTCTGGCACCCAGTAGACACACAACAAACATTTGTCAAGTGAATGAATGAGGCTCACAGCTCATGGGCTGTGGCCGTATTCTACATTTCCTTGCAGGTCAGGCTTAGTTATCGACGTGCCAGCATCTAGGAAGCATTTAGGCTGCCCAGCATGCTCTACCCAACCCCAGAGCAAAGGATCCCGAGTTTATTCCGTGCTTGCCTAACCATTTGGCATCATCACGATGACAGACCAAGGGGTTTTCTGACCAACCCCACACCTGCTTACACCCGCCCCACCTCTGCAGTCAGGTGTCACCCCGGTGGCCCTTCACCTGAGACTCAAGGACATGGCTCTCCTCTCCCAGGGGGCAGTGTGCACGGGCTTTGTTACAACAATTTCTCCGCTTTTTGACTTTCGTTTTGGGACCTAGCTGTTGAGGCTTCTGAAAACTGGATTCCAGAGATGTAAGGGTGGAAATTTACTTAGATGATCATTTTCATAGCTCAGACAAGTCTCAAGCGAATCCTAGGTATTAGAGAGCCACCCTGAGGCTCAGGTGACGGATACATCCTCAGGTCAGCTGCTCTCCGCCTGGTGTAGCCGCCACCCTCACCTCAGTTACGGTTCTGATCTGGCGAGTCTTGCTGACTTGAGTCCTTCTCTGCCTCAGGGGTTCCAGCTGCCTAAACCGCCAGAGCCCCCTTCTGTTGAGGTGGAGTACTACACCATTGCCGAATTCCAGTCGTGCATTTCTGATGGGATCAGTTTTCGAGGCGGACAGAAGGCAGAGGTGAGCCTTGGGCCATGGGGCTGGGGGTTATAATTCATGATGGTCAAATACCTCCCGTGTTTCCCATTTATGTCTTGCTGGCGACATTCCTGAGGGGCGAGCAGGAAAGGTGCAGAAACAGGACCCACAGGGATTAGAATTTGCCTAAAGCCAGTAAGTGCCACAGCCAGGACTAGAACCCACGGCTCATGTCTCCACCCAGCTCCTGTCACAGCAGCGTTTCCCAAAGCATATTATTGGAGCTTGTGATGGGGGCACTTTGAAACAAAGGGCCTCTGGGGTTGAGTTTGGAGGACAGTGAGTTAAACAAAACCCAACCAGCTTTGTTGTTTTAATTGCAGAACTTCTCAGAGCCTAGATATGGGGGTGTCACTGTGTGTCTCTAAGAGGGGACTGGAATAGGCAGTATCACCTAGATTCCTCTCCCAGGAGCTCCTGGGGGCCAGGGTTCCACAAGACCCATATTAGGAAGTGCTGCTGTTGGGAGAATGTGGTCCAGGCAGCCGGAGGAAGGAACCGAGGACCCCAGTTCTGGCCATGTCCACACCACAGGCATCTCTGACATTTGATGCAGTCACTTCTCCCCCAGGTTTTGATGATTTCTCTCTGCAAATGGGCGGTAGACCCTCTCCTGCTCCCTCCCAGCCGGTCTTCTAGCATTTATGAAACCCCACTTTGTGGCCGGCGCTGAACATGGCATTCCAGGGGCCAGAGAAGATCTGTGACTCAGATCTTTCTCTCGAGTGGCTCTGTAGTAATGGAGTTAAGTCCAGTTAATACCTGTAAAACCATCAGAAGAGTAACTGGGCAGTTTCTGCCCATTGAAGAGGTGACACCCCCAATGTGAACGTTTTAAACCACATGCCTGGAACTTAGAACTAAATTTCTAAGAGAAATCATTCTCTCAGTGGTGCTTATGCTTCCAGAAGAGCCTATGAAGCTCATAATGTAAGAGAACTGACATACGTAGGATCTACCCACGTATGCATTTTGAGTATGGAGTGGGCAGAGTGAAGGATGGAATGTAGCACCCAAGGCAGGGCGGGGGCTGCAGAGGGCTGGCCTCAGGCAGACCTTGCCTTTGGTGGTCTCTATCCTCCCTTCCTTCCTTGCCCCTCTTCCCCCAGTGCCGGTGCTTTCAAGCTTCCCTTCCCCTCCCAGGGACCTCTTCCTCCAGCAGTTGTTCCACAATTCAAAATTACAGTTGTCCCTCGGGATCCGTGGGGCATTGGTTCCATGACCCCCAGTGGACACCCAAATCCTGGGATGCTCAAGGCCCTTATATAAAATCGTAGTGCAGTTGGCCCTCCACATCCAGGGATGCAGAACCTGTGCACATGGAAGGACAACTGCCTCTTCCATTCGTATTCCCCGATCCAAACGGACCTCAGTACAGCCAGCAACCACACTCCTGGGCTTTCTCCAGTCTCAAATAGCAGTTGAGAAAGAAGCTCCTTGAACGAGTTTACACTAACAGGGAAATGACTGAGAGGCCCTAGCCTTCCCCCAGGAAGCCATTCAACTCAAAGAAATCTCCTCAGCTGGTAGGATTTCAGTGGGATTCCACATGTAGTGAAATGACCATGAGCAATGGGGAAACCAGGGAGGTCCGGCCTCAGCCTTACCTCCAGGTTCCACTCACCTGCACCCTCTTATTCTCTTCTGCCCTGAGAGACCCTTTCCAGCGTCACCGAGGGAGGGCCTAGCAGTATGGGAGTGAGAGGATGGAAGTGGTGGAATGGCAGTCTTTTGTACTTATGGGTCCGTGGTGAGCGGGGGTTTTGTAGGGACTGGGAACAGTGCATCTTCCAAGTGTAGTAGCTCAGCGGGAGGAGAAGTGAGGGTCTGGAGAGGAGGCCAGCTCGACCAGGGTGTTGGAAGGAGACTTGGAAGAGCAGGAGAGGGGGTCTTGGAGAGTGGGAGCCCCCCCATCCAGGAGACGATAGAGACCTGGGTTTGAATGCCAGCCCATCACTTCCTACGTTGGGTCCTGGGCCACTTACTCAGTGGCTCAGTTCACTCATCTGGGAAATGGAGATAATGTCTCCTAGAGCCAAAGTGGGAAGCTCCCACCCTGGCACATGGTAGGGCCCCAGCGATCCTCCCAGCTCACTGGCCCGTCTGCCCCTTCCCCCAGGTCATCGACAAGAACTCGGGTGGCTGGTGGTACGTGCAGATCGGTGAGAAGGAGGGCTGGGCCCCTGCGTCGTACATCGATAAGCGCAGGAAGCCCAACCTGAGCCGCCGCACGAGCACCCTGACGCGGCCCAAGGTGCCCCCACCGGCACCACCCAGCAAGCCCAAGGAGGCCGAGGAGGGCCTGGCGGGTGCTGGCGAGAGCCAGGACTCCCCGCTGAGGCTCAGGTATGAGGAGCCCGAGTATGACATCCCCGCCTTTGGCTTCGACTCAGAGCCAGAGCTGAGTGAGGAGCCCGCAGAGGACGGCGGCTCGGGGGACAGGCGGCCCGGCCAGCCCCACAGGCCCTCGCCCGCCTTCTCACTGCAGCGCGCCCGCTTCAAGGTGGGCGGATCTGCAGAGGACGTGGCCCTGGAGGAGGAGACCATCTATGAGAATGAGGGCTTCCGGGCATGTGCAGAGGACGCCCTGTCGGCCAGGCGCTCCTCCCGGGACAGCGACTCCCCAGGCGGCTCCCCGCTGTCCCTTGCCAGGAAAAACTCCCCCAGGTCGGGCTCCCCCAAATCGTCGTCGCTCTTGAAGCTCAAGGCAGAGAAGAACGCCCAGGCGGAACTGGGGAAGAACCACTCCTCGGCCTCCTTTTCCTCGTCCATCACCATCAACACCACCTGCTCTTCCTCTTCCTCCTCTTCCTCCTCGTCCTTGTCCAAGAACAGTGGGGACCAGAAGCGCCGTTCTGCCTCGGACGCAGGCATCCGCGGCGCTCCCAAGGTCGGAGCGAGGAAGGATGCTGACCCGAAGACTGGGCTGACCTCCTGTGCCCGGGCCAAGCCATCAGTTCGGCCCAAGCCATTCCTGAGCCGCACAGAGTCCCAGAGTCAGGAGAAGATGGACATCAGCACTTTACGGCGCCAGCTGAGGCCCACTGGCCAGCTCCGGGGCGGCCTCAAGGGCGCCAAGAGCGAGGATTCGGAGCTGCCCCCCCAGATGGCCTTCGAGGGTCCCGGTGAGGGGTCCAGGAGAGGCTCGGCCGACCTCATCACCCTCCCTGCCGCCACGCCCCCGTGTCCCACCAAGAAGGGGTGGGAAGGGCAGGCCACCTCCTACACGACATGTAGTGCCTACCAAAAGGTCCAGGACTCGGAGATCAGCTTCCCGGCAGGCGTGGAGGTGCAGGTGCTGGAGAAGCTGGAAAGCGGCTGGTGGTACGTGAGGTTTGGGGAGCTGGAGGGCTGGGCCCCCTCCCACTATCTGGTGCTCGGTGAGAACGAGCAACTCGGCCCCCCTGGCAAAGAGCTGGACACAGTGGCCCCCGAGGGCAAGTCAGACAGCCTGGAAAAGATCGAGAAGCGCGTCCAAGCGCTGAACACTGTCAACCAGAGCAAAAGGGCCACGCCGCCCATCCCCTCCAAGCCTCCCGGGGGCTTCGTCAAGACCTCGGGTGCCGGGGCGGTGAAGATGAGGAATGGCGTGCGGCAGGTGGCCGTGAGGCCCCAGTCAGTGTTCGTGTCCCCACCGCCCAAGGACAGCAACCTGTCCTGTGCCCTGAGGAGGAATGAGTCGCTGACGGCCACCGACGGCCTCCGAGGCGTCCGCCGGAACTCCTCCTTCAGCACTGCCCGCTCGGCAGCCGCAGAAGCCAAGGGCCGCCTGGTCGAACGGGCCGCCAGCCAGGGCTCGGACCCTCCTCTGCTGCCCACTCAGCGCAACGGCATCCCGGTGTCCCCTGTGCGCCCCAAGCCCATTGAGAAGTCCCAGTTCATCCACAACAACCTCAAAGATGTGTACGTCTCGATCGCAGACTACGAGGGGGACGAGGAGACGGCGGGCTTCCAGGAGGGCGTGTCCATGGAGGTCCTGGAGAGGAACCCCAATGGCTGGTGGTACTGCCAGATTCTGGACGGGGTGAAGCCCTTCAAAGGCTGGGTGCCCTCCAACTACCTGGAGAAAAAGAACTAATGAGGAGTGGTGGGGGGCCTAAGTCCTTGCAGCCTCAGTATGGGTGAGCTGTGAGAGAAGACAAGAGGGAAGGGAAAGTGGGAGGGGGTGGGGAGGACAACGTTAAACCTGCAGAATGTGGGACCTCGAAGATACTCCCCTCCAGGCTGTCCCCCAGCTGGAAGGTAGGGTCTGGTGGGGGCCCACATTGAGCAGGGAGTGAAGGGGCAGGGGTGTCCTGGGCCTGGGACCGGAGGCAAGAAAGCTGAGCCTCACACGTGCACCTTGGGAACTTTGCTGATGGACTCGGCACCATTTGGGACAGGCCATGTAGGAAACCCCAATTTGTGCCTTGGCTGCAAATCTGGAAAAGGTGTGGTTGTGCGGGCCTCCTGTGCCCTGCCCCTGCCTAGCCTGGCTTCCGTTGCTGGCATCTTGTACCCCGGAAGTAGCCCTTGTATCATCCTAATCTATGTTTGTGAGTTATGCTGGTTTCCCAGGAATCTCTGCCGCCTGCCATGGGTGGGTGTGGTAGGAGATACCACTGGCCCTGGGGCTGGGAGGCATCTCCTGTGAGCTCAGGCTGTCCCTGGGCCAGGCCACTGTTTCTTGTTAGTTGAAGAGAAAGCAGTTCCCCAGCTGCCAGCAAGGACCACCATTCTTAGCCGTCACTGCTGCTGGCCTTGAGAAGAGAGCTTGCCCTGCCTGGGGCACCCCCGTGGAGGACCACCAGCTCCAGTGTTCACAGAGAGGGCAGGTAGAGCCGTCGGTCTTTTCACAGTCTGCACAGACTTTATTTTGGATATTTCTGGGTGGGCAGTTCTTTGCAAGTTTTGGGAGAGACGTATTGCTTTGGGCCTTCTATGTCAGGCCTTGGGTTTTGGTCTTACTTTAGGAGTTGTTTGGGGACCCAAGGGCGGTCAGCCTCACGGGACGGGATGGGTAGTGGATGGCCTTTCTATCATACTCTTGTGGGGAGGTGGTTTGGTTTGTGTTTTGCATTCTTCCCTCCACAAGCCAGAGTCGCTTCATTTGGTTTCCACTGTGTGGACAGTACCGGTGCTTGCCAGAGGGATCTCGGGCTGGAGGAGCCCTGGTCCCAGCCGTGGCAAAGCAGAGACGCTGCTCTCCTGGTTCTTGTGCAACCTCAGCAGGGCAGAACCCTCAGCAGGGAGGAGGGTGGTGTTCAGGAGAAGGGCAGCGAACGTTCTCCTGCCTGGGCAGGGCCCGAAGCCTTATGTGAAGGCTGTGGAGCAGCAGCCATCGCCCTCACCCTGGGCCAAGGGGAACCTGCTGGGCGGACACCACCTGGCACCCCCTGGCCTGCAAGCAATATCGCAGGTGCCCGAGGAGGCGAAGATCCCTGGGCCAGGAGCCAAGCTGGTCTTTCCTAGGGGCAGTGCCCCTGCGAAGAGAGAAGGGAGAGAATGACGTCCCTGTCAACTCTGGGTGGTGTCTTTCAGTCGACACTTCAGAGGCCAAACTGGCTTCCCCAAGGACTCACTCTTCACTGGGAGTGGATTTCCACACGTGCCTTTGATTGTGGACAGATCAGGCTTCACAGCCCCCGACTCAGCTGCCAGATCCTGGACTAAGGAGGAAAGGCCCTCCCTCCGCCCACACTCCCCCGCCCCCCAGGAAGCGTATGATGCCTGAAGAACAGCGGGGGACCCGCGCCTCGTGTCCTCAGCCCCCAGCCGCCCTGCCCTCCTCCTTCGCCGTAGGTACACTGACGCCTGGCAGCTCTAGCAAACTGCTCCCGTTCTATGTTGAAAAGGCCGTGGTGAGATTTTGCTTCCTTTTGTTTAAAATTAAAATTAGTTATTATTTTCTTCTGCTGGACAGTATTAAATAGAGCAGGATGTTGAGTTATCTGCTAGATTGCAGTACTAATGGTAGTGTTGTAGTGTCTTCATATTAATATTATTTGGACTTATTTGAACAATAATGATAAGAAGTGGTTCATTATTTTTTAATTAATGCACTTTAATACGGTGGAATGGAAAGAAACCCAGAGAGCAAAGTGCATTACTTAAAGATGCAGTATATACTTTTCTCATTTTTAAGCAGCACATATTATTAAAAGAAAAAAAAGTAATTTATGATTATTTAAAATAAAATTTAAAAGTAGAGTGATTGTCGGGTTAAAGGACCTTCCACGTAGCTATCTTCCAGGGGGATGGCCCCAGCGGCCTCACTCCTCAATGTCTGCACTGAGCCAGTTCAATCAGTAACACGCCAGCCAGGCCAGGAAGGAGTGCAGGACGCATCTGCCAAGCACAGAGCATCTCAGTCGGACTGGACCACAGTGCTCCCCAGAGCCTATCTTTCCCTGCCCTTCCTCTCTGCACTGCCTTGTGGGACTCTCCACCACCCACAAGGCAGATGTTCTCCCAGCCCCCCAAGGACCCTCTCTCCTTAATCCCCAGTGCCCTTAAGTGAGTCATTTTAAGTGACCTTCAGGGTCACTCCATCCCATACCCTCCTGTTACTGCAGCCCAAAGACAGGAATTAGCTTTCCCCAAATCACATAGCTAGTTAACTGCAGACCTCCCCACTGCATCCACCCCTGCACTCCTCCCCAGCCCCGCTAGAGTTTATAGTGTGGTCATCATGTTTACAATGTGACATCCAGCCCTAAGGATGGCTGGGGGTTGCTCAGGCATCCAGGAAAAGTAGAGAATGCTGCCACCTGGTGACAGCATGTAGCTTTGGGCAGTGAACAGGGATTGCCATGCCCCGTCTTCGCCCCTTGCCCCTCACCATCACCCCCTTACTCACAGCACAGCACAAACCCTGCAAACCCAAAGAGAATATTAATACTTGAAGCAAGAAGGGTGCATGCCAGTCCCTCTCAGACATGGCCAGGGGATGCCAGGCCTTGTGCCCCTGGACTCCTAGCCCTGCCCAGGGCAAGAGGGCTTTTCCCTAGAGCTACTGAGCTGCTTTGTGATGTTGGAGGGTACTTCTGGCAGCAGGTAGAGGAGGGAGGGGTCTGTGGCTCTGACCCATCTGGAGGAAAACCAGATCGGACTTTAAAAGGTTTAAAAGAAAAAAAAAATCTCAGCAGTGTCCAAACCTAGTTTTCCATTAGTTGCGATTGAAAATGTGAAATGACGTTGTATTGCTGTATACTGCAACTTTAATCAAAATGAGCCCTTCTGAGGTCATTATTGAGGTTTATATAATGCCCGAAGATGCATCATTTGGTGCTTTTTCTTTCAGTTTAAAGACTTTTTTCTTTTATTACAAGGGAAAAAGATGTCTTCATCTCTCTCCCACTTTGTAACAGGGGCCTGGCTGGGCTCCCTGGCCCCATAATGCTGTTCCCACTAGGCCAAGGGACCCTGAGGGTGGCAAGAGGGAGCTGGAGGGGGCAGCCTGAACAGCAGGTGTGCCATCTGCCCCAGCTGTGGCTGGGCCCTCTGGCCAGCCTTCAGCCCGTTCACCCCCAGCCTAGCCCCACAGGGTCCTCTTTCTTCCTCCTCCATGCTCCATCTTGACGAAGGCATTATATAGAATCGTTTTAATCACTTTCAGATGTTAGAGCAGCGTATTTTACTGGCATTTATATCCATTGCTTTTCCTCAGCAAGGCATGTTACTATTATCATCTAAGGAAAAAAGACAAGGGAATTTCGGTCAAGCATTATTTTCATATTACTAGTATTTGCAGAATAGGTGTAGAACTATTTAAGTTTAGACCTTGGTTTGGTAGTTTGTTTTGTTTTTATGGAAAAAAAGATAAAGTAACCCCTACTTTTCCTGTTTTTGTATTTAACTAATATATTATTTCTTTAAGGTTACTCACTTCCCCTACCCGCTCCAAATACTTTGCATTCTCAATCGAAAATGAAAACAATCTGAGAGACAGGAAAAGTGCAATATTATCAAGAGGGATGCCAGGGCTCGTTGGGATGGTGGCGGGAGAGCCAGCAACCCCGTCTCTCGCTAGGGGAGGTGGGGCTCCTGGAAGGAGTCGTAGCTGTGGAGCCTATAGATGACCTGGGTATTGATTTTTTTTTTACCCCTCCTCCCCTTCCCCCTTCCCTGGCAAGATGGCAGGGGTCCCCGCCAGAGGGCATCCCCTTCTGCTGGGTGTTGTCCACCCAGAAGAGAGGGATTCAGGGAAGTGGCATGGGGCACTTGGCCTCCCCGGGGCCCCAGCCCCAGGCACAGAGCAAGGGCCTCCAGGAACCGTTCCTTGTTTTCATTTCCGTTGTTTTTCAGCCAGCTGCTCAGAAAGACCTGTCCCAGAAATAACCCTCAGCAGCCCTCTCACGCCAATCTCTTGATGTTTGGGCCATGATCCTTTTGATGTATGTTTGAGTCTTTCTAAAACTACGTAACCTCAAGTTCAGTTTATGGGCAGGAACCCTCGATGTAATCAAACCCTTTTGGAGGGATGTGGGTGCCTTGAGCCCAGCATTCCCCAGTGACGCACCAATTCCCACAAGCCTGCAGCTGGGCCTGGTGCTGAGCCAGGGCCACCCATTCATCTCAATGACTTCAGCCCGAGCAAGGCGTGAGCCCTGCCTCTGCTCAACGCCCCGACAGTCCCCAGAAGGTCTTGGAGAAGCGTCGGAGGAGCCTGCTGAGGTCCCTGCAGACAGAACTTCCCACAACAGGTACCAAGCCGCTGCCTCCTACCTGGGTGCCAGTAGAGAGGGGACAGGACAGGAAGTCCCTGGGTCCAAAGCTCTGCCCCTCAGGGCGACAGGGACATCCTTGCGGGCTCATCCCCTCCACCTCCAGTACTGTACGCTTGCTGCTCCATCCCGTTCGGTGAATTTCTGTACAAATAGGAACCTGGCGCCCAGAGTGGGACCGTGCCCCCCGTGTGGGGGTGGCTCTCCTTGGAGTGTATACGTCTATAGGTCCAATCTTCAAGAATCCCGATGCAGAGCTCTCTGGAAAGAGAACCATCCACAGTGCTAAAGAATTAAGATTCCCTCACTTTTTTGAGGGCTGTGTGTTGTTGAGGGTGTGTGTGTGTGTGTGTGTGTGTGTGTGTGTGTGTGTGTGTGTCGCGCGCACATTCGAGTGCGTATGTGAGAGCGTTGGTCATTTCCCACTTGAACTAAAGAACATGGGGTTAGAGGAAACAAATACTGGGCAAGCTGTCTCCATTGAACAAGTCCTTGGCATTGGGCAGGCCCCAAAGGACTCACAGCTTCTGGCAGCAAGTGTATGTGTTATTCACACGTGTAATTCTGGCTGGAGAGTGCAATGTGTCTTTTTTTTTTTTTTTTTGGTAATTATTTTATTAAGTATTTAGTTGGAAACTTCACACTGGCATTAACAGATCTAGCAGAAGCAGCCTAGGCCATCGTCCCGGGCTCCAAAATGAAGATGTGGAAAGGTGCCGCCACTGGGTGTGGAAGTGCCGAGGCGGTCAGATGGGGCTGCCACCCGCAGTGTCTCTAGTAGGCTGACTCCCAGCCTTTGCCATGCGTATTGCCACTGTGGGAATCCCCATGTCATGAGAGCAGCTGGCCCTCAGTTCTTATATTGCTGAGGGTGGATCAGGCCGGTCGGGGCGAGAATTGGTCACCGTGAGCTCAGTGGACCTACCCGTGCGGGTACGTCAGCACCCCTGGTCTAGACTGCAGGCCTGACTGAAACGCTTCATGGGAATCAGGTGGAGGGCTCCCCCTTGACGTTACTGAGCTTTTTGTCTAAATCATGATCTCTGGTTGGGGCAGCCCCTGGTTCTCAAGCTCTGTGATCAGAGCCAGTGACAGAACAGGGTCAGTGACCTATAGCTGCACTTCAGGAAGAAGAGCCCCACTGATAATAGCATCCCTCCTGTTTTGTCCTGTGCACCTGGGTCCTCAGGCCAGAAGTTGGGCACACCGGGTAGAGGACTAGGTATAGACTGGGTAGAGGACTCTGTCTTCCTGGGCCTTGGTCCCAAGCTGCCTATAATGTTGGTTTTACCATGCCATCCCCCTTCCCGGAGCCTATCTTTTTAACCTTGAGTTGCACTTGACCTTGACAATCAGCCCCCTCTCCCATTCCAGAACTTAGTGGCCTTAGAGAATGGGTCCCCTACGATGAAGTTCCCTCCTTTGCTCCCATTTCCATCCTAGCTAATGGGCTGGACCTCAGGAGGCAAGAGAGAAAGGAAGAATTGTCGTTTTAAAAGCAAAAGTATGCATCGAGCACGTTTGAGGTGAGTGAGAGGCACGTCGGCAAGATGAGTGTGTGCGTGTTTGGGGTGGCTGGGGTTTACCCGCCCCTTCCCCAAGAAGGCGGCTTCCAGAAGAGGAGGTCTGCTAGGCAGAAAGGGAAGAGTATGAGAAGGTTGAGAGAGGGTTTGGAGTCTGGAGTTTGGTCTTTATTAGAAAGGAGGAGGAAGTCTATTCTGAGTGTTTCAGGAAGAGACAGCAGGTAGGGAGGGAATTTAGTGATTCAACACCCAAGGGTCCAGCCAGAACAGGTTGGGAAAGCCCCAAGACTTGGCTGTTAGAAGAAGCTGGCCTCAGGCAACAGCTACTTTGCTGGCCACAAGCTGGGTCCCCAGCGGGTTCTTAATGGTCATTGATTTACTTAGTGGAAAGCGGAAAGTTGCCAGCAACAAACCAGTCTTTGAGTCTGAGGCCCTGGCTCCAGAACATTCATCCATCTCTCAGTTTCCCAGGCTCGGTTTTCCCACCTCCCCTTTGTCCAATCCAGAGCTAGCCTCTCAAATTGCTTGAATCAGAGACCAGTGATCATAATGGGTCATGTAGTTGGGACCCACCACCCCCAAACGGAACCTTGGGGTCCAGACACCATCAAGCATATCTGGGAGGAAGACAACTTCGTTTGCTCTCCTGTTGACACCAGTTCTTCTTAAGTATCTCTAATGATGCCTGTGGTGGTTCAGTTTGCTGAGCCTGCCTTAGTGGTGTGACTTAGAAGATGAGTGCATGTTTAGTGGCCTGTGACCAAGGCATACTGCTCTTAAGCATTTCAGAGAAAGAAGGGTAAACAGAGCACCGTTCTTCAATCTACAGCTTGTTCTCTGCAACAGGTTTTCTTTAAATCCAGGACACAGGATGGCAAAAGGGTTTCAGGGCCAGTTTCCAGGAGGTCTGCATGAAGGGGACTTCTGAACAAGGCAGGTGTTAGTGGCAGGTTCGTGAAGCGTGGGTTCGTGCACTGCATGGTTGCATGTGAACTGCTGGATGCCTCTGGGGCACTCCTCACGGTGTCTACTCAACCCCTCCCAGCTCCTAGTGGGGTCTGTGGGGTCTGAAGGAGGTTGTTCCCTCTTCCCCCTCAGCAGAGAAATTTAAGGGCAGTGAATCCAGTGCTGTCAATCTGAGTGCTAAAAATTTCCAGGCTCAGTGGTGGTGCTAAACTCTCTCCATGTTTCTAATATTTTTAATAGTGGGTTTTTTTTTTTTTTTTTGAATTCTCCTCATCACAAAAATGCAGCGTCCTCGGGGAAGGGACCCAGCCCCCTTGACCTGCCGCTTTCCAGGTGTCTTTTATCATTTTGACGGGATTCTTTGGTCTGCAGAAAATACTCTGTCTTGGCATGCTTCTAGACTGTAAGATTGGGTTGTTTTGTATTTTATGTTTACATGCATCTTGTATTCCCTGAAAACTAAATAAAGTTTTTTGCCTTTTTAACTGAACAGAATCACCTCCTGATTCTCCCTGCCACAAGAAAACATATCCAGCTGAGTGGCAAAAGCCACATCACCCCAAATGAAACATGAACTGCAGGGTCCGGGCCCTCTGAGGACACTGGAGGGGTGGGGGGCAGGTAAGTTCCCACTGTTGCCGGTGAGAAGCGTGCTCAAGGCCCTCCACCCCTTCCCCCACCTTTGGGAGGCTTTCTGGGCAGTGGCCAAGGCTTTCAGAGAGGGATACAGATCTTGGGGCCAAAGAGCCACATTCAGTGGGCCTACGTGGCCCCTCAGCTTAGAGCCCCTGACCCTCCCCTACTTTTGCTGGACTCCAGTAAGCAGGGCTGGGCAGTCCTGGTGTGGGGAGTAGCCCATGGCTTTTCAAGGCCAAGCAGAGGCTGGGCAGCTAGAGCATCCTCCCAGGAGAGAGGAGGGCAAGCATCCCATGTCCCTCTGAGGCCCAGCCTGCCAAATGAGTTCAACTCCCACATTGCGCCCAGACACCCCGTCCAGCGCTCCAGCTTCTACCGCCACCCAGAGGTACTCAGCCCATCTAGAAAGTTTTTCCGAAGGTCCCTGACCGAGGCCTCCCTTTTCAGCCTAGCTGTGCCACTCATTTGGCATAGGCCTCCTCACCGACCACGACCAGCGGGAGCAGCAGCTGAGCTTCCAGGTCTGGGCTTGGGGTGAGAGCCAGGCAGGCCCTGCTCTGGGGAGCTCAGCACAGTACAGTGCCTGCCACCCTTTAGCCCCTAGGTGGCGCTGCCCCTCCACAAAGGTTGCACTCCAGATTTAGACCCGGCTCAGCCTCGGGAGTGCCACGGACCCAGGGACCTGAGGCCACCGAGGGGCAGCAGCGTCTCCCTTTCAGCTTACAGTGGGGCTCGCCTGGCATTCTGCTTGGATAGCCCCTGCTATCCAAGCCCCAGGTCACGCTCCAGCCGCCTCCCCCTCCCCTGCTCTCTCCAGGGAGTCTTTCCTGATCGTTGACTCCCCTCCTGCACACCCACCTGCCCACCTGCCCTCCGTCCCAGCCCTCCAGACTGCACAGCACAGCCCTCAGGCTGGTACGAAATCACCTTTATTCACAATCAGTCACGGTGACCCAGGTTCACAGAGGAGGCAGCAGCTACCCCCAGGCTAGCAGAGACAACAGGATGGTGGCTTCCTCTCCCTGGCGCGCAGGCTGTACAGCCCCTGCATGTAAGAACTCTCCTTGTCTGAGAGGGGACCCCTGACCGGGTGGGGCCACACCAGCCCCACCTCGCCCCCCCCTCCCAACAGAAGGGGTCTACAGGGCCAGTGGGGCAGGGAGACCCATGGTAGGACTGTGGCTTCCCGGCCAAGCAGGTGCAGACAGGGCCCGCCTGACATCCTGACCCCCTCCCTGTGCTGTCCCACCACACCACCCCATAGCAGCCCCCAACAGAGAACCCCCCGAGAGGTCACAAGGAAAGTCCCTCCCGACCCCAACCATCACTATTACCGAGGTGCCAGCTGAGGCTCAGAGAGGCTATGACCTGGTCAGGGCCACACAACTGGTCAGTGGCCAGGTCCAGGAATCCCACGCTCTGCCAGCCATACGGCAGAGCAGTCCTCCGACAGGCGTAAAAAAACTATCTGAGGGGGGCCAAGGGCTGGGAGGGCTCAGGGAAAACTAGGCCAGGACTCTGAGAGCTGGCCCCAGCCATGGCCTATCAGGACAGGGCGTGCAGGGCTGAGATGACTATAAGCTAAGAGCAGCTGCGGGGGGACTCCCTCACCCCAGCATCAGGACTAAGAACCTAGAGGTTCTCCTCTTTCCTGGGACCAGAGAGCCTAAGGACAGGCTCCCTACCTCTACAGTGATGAGGCCAGCTGGCCTTCCCTCCCTCAGCGTGCCCAGAACTTTCTATGTCCTTATGGAGGAGGGAACGCCTGGGCCTCGTGATGTATAATGGGCCAATTATGATAACCCTGCTCCAGCCCAGGAAGAAGGGCATTTTGTGGCTCTGGGGTGATCCCCTAGTCCCAGGGCACAGCAGAGGCTCTGCTGCCCTCTCTATAAAAGGGATACAATTTGTCAGAAGGCCTCCCACTTCAGCCCCTTTGGAGTTCTACTTCATGGTAAGCAGAGCTGGCTATGGACTTCTGGGCTGCAGTCCGGGGAAGGTTTTGAGTGATGACTACCTCTGCTGACCCCTCTAACCAGGCACCCTGCCCACCAGGACAGCATTTCTAGGGGTCTGGGGGATGGGAATTCAGTCCCACCCGCCCCTGCCAAATAACCCCTACAAACCCAATAAATAAATAAGTTAAAATACGGAAAAAGCCTGTTCTTACCCCAGGGAACCCCCTACTCCCAACCCAGGGCCCTGCCCTCTCCTGGGGCATGCTACAGCCTCTATGAGTACCAGCCCGGCCCAGAATAGCACTGAAATGGGGGAGGAGAGGTCACAGAGGGTAGCTGCAAACCTGTTCTTCAGAGAGGCCGACAGAAGACAGACCCTGCTCTCCAGCCCACACCAAGGGGCTGCCCCTGGGCAGCAGCATCCAGCAAGATGACTGGGGCAGACAGGCTAGGACCAGAAAGGGGCCCTCCACATCTCAACCAGGCCAGGGGGGCTAGGGACCCAGAACCTGGAGGCTTCTGTAGCCTGTCCACCCATCCAGGGGGAGGGGGAGACAGACATGGCATGGAGGCTGCAGCCTGCCCAGGATGAGAGGTATCCACTGGGCTTCTCACCCCTGGCTTCCAGGCCCAAGGGGCAAGGAAGAAAGGAAGGAGAAGGGAGGTGTAGGTCAGAGAGTAAGGCAGCAGCTCAGGAGCTGCTGGCCTAGGGCCGCTGTTGCACAGGTTGTGCACTGCTCAAGGGCAGTTGGCTGAGGGAGAAAACGGAGGCTGAAGTCCAAGTCCACACTCCACTAGCCAAGCCCCATGTCTGGGCTCAGGGCCACATCTGCCCAGAGGAAGGGACACACTTTCTAATTCTCACAAAGGTGCCACACAGGCTAGAAGGACTCCCCATCCTGGGAATCTACCCCAGATGGGGAAGGATCAGGAGAAGCTGAGACCCCAGTTTAGCCCCCTCAGCGTGCAGGGAAGAGGAGGAGGTTTGCTTCTGCCCCCACCTCCCTGCCTGATACCCCTTCCTCCCCCAAACCTTTAGGGGCTATTTCCCATGTTTAATGAGAAGGGAAAAGAATTTCCAAAATGAGGAAGGAGAGAAGGGGCCCTGTTGACTTGCCCCTCAGGCAGAGCTGGGCCAGAGTCGGAGGAGGTGGGCGTGAGGGGTAGGGCACCACGACGGGCTAGGAGCTGCGGTAGGTCTTGATGATGTCCTTGATGGGGCGGCGGCAGATGGGGCAGCAGGCGTGTAGAGCCTTCTTGAGGCGCAGGCCACAGGCATAGCAGAGGCACATGTGGCCGCATGTGTAGATGACCGTGTCCACCACGTGCTCATAGCAAATGGCGCACTCATCGCTCCACGGGCCCCCGCCTGGAGTCACTGGCGACTCTGGCAGGCTCACAGGTGAGTTGGGGGCCGTCCCTGGGGGCAAGGGGAAACCAGTCAGGAGGAGACATGGCCCAGTCTGGTCCCAGGTTCATGAAGAGAGCCCCCTGGCCTCGCCCCCTCCATTTATCAGGATTGGCCTGTCTAACCTACCACCCAACTTCCTGGGCACAAGAGAGGAGAGGATACACTATGGACAGCCCCACTTCTGGCCCCTCAGTGCCCAGACCAGGGGCCAGGGTGTCCATGAGGCATTGAGAGGAGGAGGGAGGGATGGAGGAAGGAAGGGGGCCCAAAACCATTTAAGGAAGGCCCCTCCTGAGTTACCCTTTGGTGTTCTTTGTGCTAAAGAAGTCCTTTGGAGAAAGCTGCCCAGCCAGGGGAAAGGATGGGATACACCCCGGAAATTAGCACTCAGCCAGGGTTCACTGGGCCCATCTCCAGCTCCTCCAGGGCCCAGTCCTGATATAGAGGCTGCATGCCTGCCTCAGCCAGGGCAAGGGTGGGGATGGGGTCCTCAGGGTGGGAGGCCTGGCATGGTCACCATGGAACTGGAGGGGTCAGCCTACTTACCGCCAGCAGAGTTCCCCAGAGGTCCAGAGCTGCATGTGCTGAGCAAGGGGTCAGAGAGGCGGATGCCCAGGGTGCTGGGCGAGGTTGGTGTGGAGGCAGGGGAGCAGGAGAGTGACGGGATGCCCCGCTCTGCCAGGATGGTGGAGCCTGCAGAAAGGGTGGGAAAGAGGGAGGGCCACACTAGCCACTCAGAGGCCCACTGGGAGAAAGCGCGAATCTCCACCCCTCTATTAGGTTCCCAGGAGAGAAATGGGTGGTACAGCCTGACCACACGGCCCAGCCATAAGGCTCAGGGTGGGACTCCACCGACTGGCTCAGCACCCTGCCCCAGCTCTCTGTTCCCGCCTACAAACTGGAGGGCCACACGCACCATGCTCTGGTGTTACCGCATCTGCCGTCTCCAGACAAGCCCCCTGCCTAGAATCCCACCTCCACCCTTCCCCGTGCTTCCCTCACCTTCAAGGTTTCCCATGCCAGAGAACAAAGTTGCCTTCCTCCCACCTAGCATGGCCCTTCAAGCCCCGGCCTCACCATCCTAGTCAGAGCCCCGTGCTATCACCCCCCTTCTCCTCTACATTGGCACCTTTGAAATACTCCACACCATCTCCCACACTTGACCTACCCAACCTTCTTTCCTTCCTTTCTTCCCTCACTTTCCTCTTCCCTTCCATCCCTCCCTGCCTCCTCCCTTCAACAAGTCCTTGCTGACAGCCTACCAGGTACCAGACACTGTGTATATATAAAACTGGGAATGAGGCAGACAGAGCCTTTGCCTTCAAAGAGCTAACTGTCCAGGAAGCCTCTTGGGGCTATCCTCAACCCCCTCCTCTGGACAGCCTTGACCCCACCCCCCCGACAACCACATATCTCTATCTAGCACTGACCAGCCACACACGCCATGCACGGAAATAAAAAACCACAGAGGATAGGAAATTATTTGTTCTTTGCCCAGGAACGTAACTTTGTTTCCCTACTTAAACCTTGAGCTTCCTGAAAGCAGGAAGTCTGATTCACCTGTAAGTCTCCCACAGGCCCTAACATAATGCCCTACACATAAATAAGTGCCCAGTGAGATATTTTTTATTACTAGCTATTCATTCTAATTCACTTAACAGTCACTGTTTCTAAGAATATTCATTAGCTGTCCATAGGATTTCTCTTATTATTGTTAACAGGTTTCAAGTTAATTATCATCCCCTTTCAGAAATTCATAACTCCTATTTGCTTTTCTTGCTTTATTACACTGGTTAACATTTTCGGAACAATACTCTAAGGCATCTCTATCATATTCCTGACTTTAATAAGAATATTTCTAATGTTTCGCCATTAAGCGTGAAATTGACTGTAGTTTTGGAGTGAAGGAAATATCTTTTCATTCTTACTTCACTTAGGCCTTCAACAAAGCAAAGCATTCCTCTATAAGGTAAATAATTATCCTTCACACATTGTTACTGATTTGTTTTTCCTTTAAAGTCAGTCAGGATCCCCTGACACCAGTTTGTTAGTTGAGATGCCCCATTCTCCAAACAGCTCAGGAGCACTCTGTCCAGCATATATTAAATTCTGAGTGGTTATTCTTCAACACCCACCTTGACCTACTTCCCTTTGGGGACATTTTAAGTCCTGGGTTGTTTCTGTTTGTTTGTTTTTAAGCTTCTCCTTTGCTCCAGTCCAGTAAGCTTCTTTGGGCAACAGAAGCTTCACTGGAAAGCTACTTATCTATTATTAGACGGTGCTGAGGCAAGAGAGTACCTTGCCATCATGTTACTTCCTTCATCTGAGGAACGGTGTCTCCTGGTGAATGTAGCCAAATATCTGTGTACCTCAACCTGATTTTTTTTTTCTGCACCCCAGTCCGATTTGTTTTTATTCCATCCTGAATTTTCACCCCAATTTCTTTCCTTACTGATTGATGGCTTTTCATCTAGCCTGATTTCTTTTCACCTCCTTCCTGACTTATCTTCCCTCAATCCTAACTTCTTAGCACCCCAGCCCCATTTCTTTTCATTCCTTTTTAAATTTATTTTATGCTCCATCTTCATTTGGTCTCTCTCCAGAGGAGGAAGTCTCCACTGATTTTATCTGATTTCACAAAACTCTCACACACGCTCACAATCACCAACAGCATTACATACACAAATACGCATACATTTAGTTACTCACGTGTGCCTAGACACAGTATGCCAGTCTTACAGCGTAAACTCGTGCTCACTCACATACACACAATTACCTTGTCTATGAAGCCTCTTGGGGTGAGGTCTAGGTCAGGGGCTATGAGACCCAGGGGTCTCCAAATGTGTCTAAGCAAACTTGCTAAGGAAAAAAAAAATTCAGATGCCCAGGACCTAATCTGAGATCTACAGAATCAAAATCTCTGGAGGTGGGATTCAAGAATCTGCGCTGTAGTAGGTTCTCCGAGTGAGTCTACTGCTGGTGCAGAGCAGACCAGCACTTGGAAAGCATGAACACCTGCTCACTCTGGGGTAACAGAGGTTCCTGAAGATACACGTAAAAAAAAAAAAGATTTCTGGTCAAACGAGCTTGGAAAAGCTGGACACCATAAGCACCACCACCTTCTCCTAAAGGTTCACATTGTATATTAAAGGCTCTGAGAAGTTCTACAGTAAAGAATCGCTTTTTTTTTTTTTTTGCCATACATGGGCCTCTCACTAGTGTGGCCTCTCCCGTTGCAGAGCACAGGCTCCGGACGCGCAGGCTCAGCGGCCATGGCTCACGGGCCCAGGCGCTCCGCGGCATGTGGGATCTTCCCGGACCGGGGCACGAAGCCGTGTCCCCTGCATCGGCAGGCGGACTCTCAACCACTGCGCCACCAGGGAAGCCCAAGAATCGCCTTCTTTTTAAAAACTCAGTATTTCCCAAATATTTTGGACCCAAGGACCCGTTTTCAATGGACACCTACCCTGCAGAACACTCTGGGAAACATGGCTTACACAAGTCCGCAACACCCAGTCCATTCAAACTCTGTCCATTCAAACCCACGAAGGCCCAGGCATCTGCAACCCCCTTTCCTCCAAGGCCCTCTGCTCGGGGATTCCCCACAGACCCCCAATCTAGACACCACCCTGCAGAGATACCTGGCTACTGACATACCAACCTCTTTTCCTTATTTAGACACACAACCACCCTTAGAGGCAGAGACCTTTATTACCATTTTAGGAGAAATGGAAACTGAACCTCAAAAAGTTCGCTGCTGGTGGAAACCATTTGCTTTTTCCCCATTTTTAAATGGCCACTGGGCAATGTGTAAGAGAACTGTTTACGTATCTGTGGGAATGTGGGTGAATCAGATTCTGAGCGTGAAACTCAATGTTCCCCGCTTTTCTCCCCCTCTCCAGGGTTTATCTGGTGAGATCTGAGAACTATGGACTAGATAATTGAGTCCCACCCAGAACTCATCTTCGGTGTCTGTGACTCCCTGACTAGACCCCATGAAGGGCGGTGTGGGCGCTCTTTCCCCCTACCCAGACACGCCCCTCCTCCAGGGAAGGCTGGGTCTGGAGGCGCCAGCCTCCGGGTGCACCTGGGGGCAGGCGGGCACGTGGCCGGGGGCACTCACCGAGGATGCGGATCTGTGTGATGGCCCCGTGCAGGCCGAAGAGCATCCACAGCGGCTGCGAGGCGTCCACGCACAGCTGCATGCCCGCCGCGGAGCCATTGTGGCTGAGGTGCAGCTCACCGTCGGGGTTGACCACCAGGCCCAGGATGTCGCCGCTGTGCAGGGGCCCGGGCACGCGGCACACGGCCCAGAACTCCTTACGGTCCACCAGTGCCTCGGGGCTGAAAGTCAGGTCGGCTGGCCGCAGCGTGCCGGGGTCGCACGTGGTGACGCCGAAGGAGAGCGCGCCAGGCCGTGCGCCGCCCGAACGCGTGACCTTGACGAAGATGGTCTCGGCCACGCGCACGGGCCGGCTGGTGAAGACGAGCGCGCGCTCGTCGCGCCCATGCTCCAGGCGCGCCACCGTCTGCTCATCCAGGATGCGGACGTGTGCGCCGGCGCGCAGCGCGTGGAAGCGCAGGTCGCCGTCGAGCTGCGCCGGCAGAGCGTGGCTGTGCTGGGAGTTGAGCGAGTTCTGCGGGATGGGGCAGCCAGCGGCCGGCGTGGTCTCGTTGCCGTCGGCGCCCGGCACGTTGAGGTCGCACAGGCTCACAGAGAGGCGCGCTTCCTCGGCCTCACGTCGCAGCGACGGCCGCCGCAGGGCGGTGAAAGAGCGCGGCCGCACGCAGTCTGGTAGCACCAGCTCGCTGTCTGCGGCGAGAGGTAGACAGGGTGACCATCACGCGGGCCACAGCGCCCAGTCCCCATCGCCTGCGCACCTCCTCCCACTGGTCTTTAAAGCGCCCAGCAGTAAGACGCACCGCGTTTCGAATGGCACAGAAAATGCTAGGACATAACGTTGTGCAGGACTTCTAACTACGTATTTGTTTAAGCAAAGGATCAAGGCCGGCAGGAAGGACACCAAAACTAAAAACATGATTACTTCTAAACAGTATGCTTATTAAAATTGGATTTTTTTTCCTAACTCCTGGGGCCCTCCCTTTTTATCCCAGCAGCCAGAAGAGCACCCGGCACTTAGGAGGCAGCAGTAAATAATATTTGTTGGATGCATGTTGACATCCTACCCGTCTGGGAGGCCAGAGAGAACCCCCCCTCCCTAGAACGCCTCTCTGCACAAATGGCAGAGAGGCGTTCTTAGCCCAGCAATTACCTTGTGAAGTTACTGGCACGGAAGGACATTGAGGCTGAGAAGTTAAGTGAATTTATCCAAGCTATCCTTTCAAACCTGACAACTGGAAATCAAACCCTCTCTCTTTTTACTCATACAAGTAATACAGACTGTATTTTGTAGAAAAGACAGTTCGTCGAAAAGAAAAAGTAATCTGTCAGCCCACCATCCATAGGAAAATACTATTAATATTTGGATGTATGAGTTTCCAGCCTTTTTTCAATATATTTTAGTTATTTCTTTTTTAAAACAAAAATTGAATCATGCTATATAAATGCCAGTAGTTTTAAACTAACTCTAAATCTCTTTGAAAATGTGGCAACTTTTATCTATCTTCTCAGAAAAATGCACGTTCTCCCTAAATTCCGTGGATAATTTCAGGGCATCGACTCCAGGCGAAGAACTCTGCTATACAAATTTTCTTTTCAAAACTAGCTTTTCCATTTACTGTGTCCTGAATACCTTTCTACACTAATAACCATGTTTTTGATACCATACTTTTTAAATGGCTGGTTTTCTCTGCTTCACGGAGTACTATAATTTGTAATAAAAGTCATCAGTTGCAATGAATTACCCCTGCATTTCATCCTTAAAGCATCCCATGAAGTTGTTTCCATTGTACAGATAAAGCTCGGAGATGTTATGTGACAGCCACGAAGTGGCAGATCCAGGATTAAAGCAAGATCTGTCCAACTCCCAACGCTACATTCTCCACTTTCGGGCCCTCCTCGTTTACTGAACCCTTTCTGTGGGAGTCCCTAAATTTGGCTAGTACCACCACAGCTCACATCATGGGCCAATCCCATCTCAGGAGGCTTTTCTCTGAGCCTCCCCCACGGAGAATCTCTGCTTTCTCTCCAGGAGCTGAGTAAGGGCTGCTGGAGTGCTTGGTGTGAGAGTAAAGCTTGGGGGACTGGACTGGTAGGGGCCTCAGAGGCCAGAACTCAGCTCCAGCTGAATCTAGAGATGTTCTCTAAAGCCTCTCTCTCTTTGTTCTCCCCCAGCTCCCCTGCCCTTTCCAGGAACAGTGTTGTTTGGACCCCAGCAAGGAGAGGGTGCTGGGCCAGCCCTCCCCCCAAGGCTCCTGCTTCTCTGGAGAAGCCTCTTGGGGCCTGGCTGGTCAGGATTCCCAGCATCGTGTTTGGCAAGGAGGAGGGAGCCGACCGGAAAATGTGATTATTCCAGGGAATTGACTCTGTGACAGTAATGGTGCAGAGAAGCTGGGGGCCTGCGGAGAGGCAGAGGCGAGGAAGGCAAGACATTGGAGACAATAGTGGGGGGCTGAGGAGGGCTGTGGGCTGACCTGGACCCCAGGAAACAGCCCCAGCTCCCCTACCCCTTAGGGATTCCAGTCAGCGGCCCTTGAGGAGTCCAGAGGGTTGGGGACAGAGGAGAAGGGATGGGGAAACAGGGTGAGGAGGAAACAAGTGGCTCAGAAATGCCCAGCCGGGCCTATGAGAACAAGGCCGTCATGGGGGCCCCCCACACACACACACCCCACACTCCTCTCTCCAGATGCTCAGAACAGATTCCTGAATGGGGCTGGAATGTGAGCTCTCTCCTGTTCTCTGCCCCTTCAGGAGTCCTCTTCTGCTTGGATATACCCACTACCTCCCAGCAGTGCCACTGCTGAGCTACTCTGTCTTTAGGAAAATGTTTCCTACTGTTAAACTGAAATCTACCTCCCTGTATTTTTTTTTTGAACTCTTAAAAAAGTCATTTTATTGATCCTTTACCATACAAAATTTATTCAAATTACACCCATTTGAAGTAAGATCACAGCTAGAAAACAGGTTACCCTGTAACAAATTTACAAAATCTACCATAAAAGTTTTTTTTTTTACATTATATTACATATTATCATTTTTAAAGTAGCATACACACAAAACTTAACCGATTGGTAGTTTGCCTACTCCCAATTTTGGGAGAAATACTTCCTTTTGACAAAATCACATACCCGATAGGAAAAGAAATTCCCACAACTGCCAACTGCCACCCAACTCACTCTTCAAGGCATCTTCCTTCAAATCCCTCCTCTCATACACACGAGGTGTCAATGCTGAAGCTTTAAATACTGCAATTGAATTTACAGATCTACACTTATAAAAATCAACACAAGAACCGCCACCACGACAACAAACACAAACAAAATCACTCTTAGAAAATTACAAACCAGCTAGAAAATATTCTGGCAGTGTTTACAAGTGACTTGCTATTTTTGGTTGTGTTTTTTTTTTTGTTTTTTTTTTTGCGGTACACGGGCCTCTCACTGTTGTGGCCCCTCCCGTTTCGGAGCACAGGCTCCAGACGCGCAGGCTCAGCGGCCATGGCTCACGGGCCCAGCCGCTCCGTGGCATGTGGGATCTTCCCAGACCGGGGCACGAACACGTGTCCCCTGCATCGGCAGGCGGGCTTTCAACCACTGCGCCACCAGGGAAGCCCGACTTGCTATTTTTATACAAAATTGCTAGATAATGAAAATAAGTAGCCTGCGTTATCAACCTAAATAAAATGATCACACAAATCTGTACGTATAAACACACACCTATCGTGTGTTGCTCTTTATACAGTTTACTTTCTAGGGCTCACTCAGTCATAACCCCCCTGTATTTATACCTCCTACCCCTGGGGCTGCCTCTCAGCCCCACACTGAGGACCGCTTTCCTCAGGGAATACTCAGACTCCCCACACACCTTCCCACCTCTCAGACAATGAACACAACCAGACTCAGTATTCCAGATGTGCCCTGGCCAGCTCAAGGCACAATGTGGCCATCACACCTCCCCTGATAAGTACACTATACTTCTAATAATGCAACCTAAAAGTATTTTAGGTTTTTTGGTTAACAAAATCCATATACTGGTAGGCAAGACAGGAGCATAGTTAAGTGCAAGGACTCTGAAGTCATCAGCTTGGGTTCAAATCCTAGCTCTGCCATTTCCTGGCCGTATGACCTTGGGCTAATAGCTTAACCCCTCTGGGACTCTCTTCTTCAGCAATCAGCATTTACTTATTGGTATAAAATATGGACATAATACTCCCCTTGGAAGGGATGCTGAGAAGACGAGGTACCTAGGGCACCTAGTAGAGCACGTGGCACATAATAATCGCGAGGTTAATATGAGCCATTGTTATTGTTTTCATGCTACATGGTTCAGAAGAATATGCATGGGCTTTGGGTTTAAATGTCTGATCCAGCACTTGGCTGGTGGCCTGTGGGTAAGCAACTGTCCTCCAGCCCCCGATCACTCACCACGAGAACAGGGGTACACTAATACCTGCTTTGCGATGTTGTCGCAGGGATCAGAGGTAGATTGAGAAGCCCCTGGCACCTGGATACTTGATAACTTCAGTTACTACCATTTGCTCAGGTTGAGTTTATCAACCAAAGTCAGGTCCACCTGCACTCAGACAACTAACTTTTTGAACCTAGGACTTTCCATCAGTCGTGACAAGCACCCAGGACAAAATCACTGAATGACATTACTGACTAAAGACCAGGAAGGAGAAGCTACAAATGGTGATCAGAGACAAGAGAAGAGGAAGAAGGAGAAACAGTGGGCAAAGAGAGAGAGAGGGGAAGGGGTAGGAAAGAGATCCTTTTGGCCTTCGTTGAAATATAACAGGAGTTAGGAGAGGAGGTACAGGAGATGCTGGGAAACAGCTAAAAATGGAATCTCTGGGGCCAGTGCCCAGCCCAAGTATGTCTTCTCTCCCATCCCCTCCACCCCTCGGGGTCAGAAGCAGCTGCAGGCCACCAGCAAGCTCCAAAATAACCATCCCATCAGTGTGCCCAGCTGCGCGGGGCCCTGAAATAGATGAAACCGGAGATGGAGGAACTGGTCAGAGCGCCCTCCGCAGAGGGGACGGCAAAGGTCACATCACCTTGATGTGAGTTCACATCAAGCTGGAGGTCAGGGAAGGGTCCGGGCCCCCGAAGCCAGGGGAGAACAACCATGGGCTGAACCTCAGCCCAGGACTGCGCCCTGGGGTACAGCTTGGAAAACCCAGAGGGCTAGCCTGTGACCCCCAAGCAGTGGGGCGGCCCCACGTTTGAAGCAACAAGTTATTTAATCCGTGCCTGGGACACACAGCTGCCCACTTGGAGGTGTTTATGACAGGGGAGGGGCGGCACAGGGCCACTGGAGAAGCTGCAAAGCTGGCTCCCCTCGTGTCCCGTCTTTCAGGAGAGAACTTGGCAGTCTTCAGCTCCTGCCTAATCTGGTGCCTGGCACTGGCTCTGCAGGTCCCCTGGGCCCAGGCAGAAAGAGCCAGGCCCTGCAAAGGGCAGGGAGGCCTGGGCCAGGGTTTCCTCCCCTCAGGGTGGCACTCAGAGCACCCACGCATTGACCCCCTATGTGCCCAGCCCTGGGCAGGGGTTAAGGAGAGGGAGAGCCAGGACCTGGGCCCTGGGGAGCCAGTAGTCCTTGGGAGACTTGAAGCTTGGAGGCATGAAAATATTTGAGTACAATTTTGTTACAAAATTCTTAGTGTCTCAGGTAAGACAGGACCTCAGAGGAGAATGAGGAAATCTGTTTATCTCTGCCAAGTTCTCACCCAGCCTTGGCTAGAATGCCCCTGGGGACAAGAAGCTCACCACTTCTCAAGGCCATCTATCCTCTACTTTGACTCGCTCTGAAACAGAAGTTCTTAGCCTCAGTTGGACAGCATTATCCTAAAAGGGAGATTTATCCTGAAGAAGAGAAGGCTCAGAGGGGGCCCCAAGGAGTGGGTACAGGACACTTGGAACCATGCAAGGAAAGTTTTTCTAACAGTCACAGTTGTTCAGAGACGGCATCTCAGGAAAAACAAGATTTGACCCAGGCCCTGAAGGACAAGAGGGTCTGGAATGACAGAAGTGAGAGCCACTCGGGTGGGAAAACTGCATTAGCAAATGCCTGGGGAGAACAGTCTGAGCAAAACCAGTGAAGAGAAAGGAAAGGAGTGGAGGAAGACGCGCCAGGCGGAGGGCACCAGGGCCAGCTCCCACCCAGAGACCCACTCAGCCCCCCACACGTTGCCGGCCAGTGCGGGGTAACCAAGGCAGGGCCTGGGAACTGGAGCAGAGGCTCCTTTGAAGCAGGGCCTGCCGTCAGCCCAAGTCTTGTTTGTTTAGATTCGCACATCCGCAGCGCTGGATAATCTTTAACCACGGGTCAGCCTGCAGCCGCCCAGCCGGCTGGCAGATCTCTGCCGGCCCCTGTTTGGAAGGCGCGCCAACCCAGTTACTGTGTCCATAAACATCCTCCTGCTCGCCCGCAGCTGGCACGGAGCAGGAGGAGGAGCC